>NC_066362.1:18302628-18632628 GCF_013377495.2 Cygnus atratus | reverse complement strand
ATGTTTTGTTGATGTTGTTTTTAAGATTAACAAATCAATGTATGCATCAATAACTTCTTAAACACATAATATTAGTTTTCCTGTTTATTTTTAACTGACAAAGTTAAGCATGAGAAGGCGTTTATTTTCGTTCTGGTACATGGATGTTACACTAATATGGTTTCTCTCTTGGTAGCAATGTTTTAATGAAAATACCAACAGAATTGTGATTAGGATCACATTATTCTCAAGCCTTATTTTTTAATGTTGTGTAGTGAATTCTCCATTCATGTGGTTGCTGTATGCAAAAGTATGTGGTTGCATAGTAGCCTGAATTTAATAGCTAGTTATAAATCTGGAGCAACTTCATTGACTTTGATGACCACAGGGGACCACAAAGATGATACGAGGCCTGGAGCTTTTCCCTATGAGGAAAAGCTGAGAGACCTGGTTCTGTTCAGCCTTGAGAAGAGAAGACTGAGAGGGGATGTTATCAGATCTTATCAAAGTTTATAAATGCCTGAAGTATACGAGACAGAGGGATATGGCCAACCTCTTTTCAGTGGTTCATGGGGACAGGACAAGGGGCAATGGTCACAAAATGGAGCACAGGAAGTTCCGCACCAATATGTGAAAGAACTTCACAGTGAGGGTGACGGAGCACAGGAACAGGCTGCCCAGGGAGGTTGTAGAGTCTCCTCTAGAGATATTCAAGGTCCGTCTGGTTGCCTACCTGGGCAACCTGCTCTAGGGAACCTGCTTTGGCAGGGGGGTTGGACCCGATGATCTCTTGAGACCCCAACAGTTCTGTGATTCTGTGGTGACCTTATTGAGAAGAAGTGATTAACTGTGGGTTTATGAATAAGTAATTTATATTTCCATCTAACCTACAAAATAAATTCTAAAAGGTTTATTTACACACCCAGGAAAGGAAGGGTGAGACAAGGGAATTAACCTCACCTAACTATAAGCATGTAACAGAAGCATATAAACGGTAAGCCTAATCTTTCCACAGATACTCTAGAATGGCAGGAGCAGAGAAGAGTGTCTTCCTTAAGAAGATATATCTGCCCTAGGAAGCATCCATTTTTCTTCACAGGTTATACACAAAGTCTAGAATGAAAAGTGTCATAATGTAAGTATCTTGGTTGGATGTTAAATTTAGCTGATACAATTTATTCACATCATAGAATCTATGGTATAAAAGAATACATGTTAAACTGATGCTGTCTCTCAGTCTTACATCTGGAGGTTTATTGGATGCTTACGAGCACAGGTACACATTTTCTCTGGGCTTGTCACTTCATTCCTTGTATGTACTAACATCTTAGTTCAGACTCTCAGATGAAACCTGTTCATGCTGTTCATGTTGATCATAGAATTCATTTCCTCAAAGTAATCTCAACTGAGTATTAAGTTGCTCAAATTATTATTATTTTTTTGATAAAGAGTTCTAACAATGGGAATAAACACTATAGAAAATGTTTTTAAAAAATACCAAACACAACCAAAAAAAATTACCAAACAAAAACAACTACAGTATTATAAATGCAAAATACTTGTTATGTCATCACTTTTTCCACTTAAAGAACGGTCTTAGTGGTGGGAACTGTATTTACTTTAAAATATCTTGTGTATATGTTGCAGCAATTAATATTCCAAATACAGGAATGATATTAGCATTTTGGGAAGATTTCTGCTAACGTCATATACCAGAAACCATTATCTTACACAGAATTTAAAGAGCTGAGGCCAGAAAATACAAGTCTTCTTTCTTTCCAGGTGTCTTTGTCACAGAGGGCCAGACATATGCTGTATTTCCTCTGAATGTCATTGAATTGCATACACACAGTCCTTGGAATGACCTAGGGAATGCATTTTGTCTACATTCCATAGTCATGTAAAATTTTAATTACTTTGCTCCTCTTAATATATTTTTATTACATTCATAGGGATCAAAGACCATCCTCTGTTGCCTAATAAAACACCTGATTCTGTTGTGCTACTAGCTTAATGTAGCTTTGTGAATAAAGTAACTGTTGATGTTATGAAAGGGTATGGGTTCAATTCCTGTAGAGGATTTTCTTTCATTAAAATTTCTTTTATTAACATCTACCTTCTTCTTACTGGGATATGACTAAATTAATTCTTAGTTTAAAATTATTTTTCTCATTTTTCTAATTGGTGTATCCAGAAGCCTGGGAGTATGAAAACAACAGGGAAGACATTAGAATAACAAGAGAGATCTCTAGACCATTTTTCCATTCTAATAAAAAAAAAGAAAAAAAAAAGTTATTGTTTTTTTGAAGAGAGACCTCTAACTCATGACCTAAACTGCTAAAGTAAGTTTATAATATGACCTACAGTTTGAACTGAACAAGATTTGGGTCCTATCATACGATTAAGAATAGCAAATACAGTAGATGTATAGGAATAAGTTTCTTGTTAAAGACAGAGCATCCCATGTACTGGATAAAAGATCAGGAGTTTTCCATGAGTTCAAGACGAAATGTAGCAAAAGATTAATTAAAGTCATTGTGAATTTGTTCTGGGTCATCAATGCCAGCCACGAATATCTGTTGGGTTTGATTATGATCATTCTTTTCCATATAGGCTGAGCTATTAACTTTTGCTGTCACGCTTACTTCAATACTCTTTCTTCCAGGCCAAGAGTTAAAGACTCATTAGTTGAAAGCCCTCTCAAGTGGGTAAGCCAGAGCATTTACCTACAATCATAAATTTAAATCACCATTATCTCATACACAGTATGTTGTTCAAATTACGTCATGTCAGAAAAGATATTGCAGAATCAGAAATATTCAGAAAAAAAAAAAAAAGTAACATCACTTGATGGAATGACTTTAGTTTGTTTACTTTTCATATATATGGTCAAATTCTAGAACCCCTTGAATACATTAATAAAAGAAAAAGCTACAGATACTAAACATATAGGGACTTTACTGGCTCAAATAATCCCAGACCTGAAACATATTTGAAAGTATTAGAGCAAATTATCATTACATATTTTTCAGTTATATCTGTTCCTAAGCAGCTACATCTAATGTTGTTGCAGACAAGTGTTCTATACCAGTACAGCTGTTCTATGTAACTTACACAGGCCTTAGATTCACTGGTTTTCACAGGCAGGAATTCTGGCTCATATTCTAGTAGAAGATAGCCAACTGTCTACTGAACATGAAGCAAACTAGACTTACTGTACGTGAAACATACAGCTTGCCCTATATTTGACGACACTGCTCTTGCACAAGCATGTCCATGACAACACTGTAGTCAGGGCCTTTAGAACCTTGAAGACTATTTCACTTAAAACTGATTTTGGTTCAGCAAAAAAGAAAACACTTTTTTTTTTTCTTCCTTCTTCAGGCTTCTGCCTATACCTGTACCAGCTAAATATACCTGTATCCCTTCTTCTAGGGATTTAGCTACATATATATTCAAGGCCTACTTTTGTAGAATCATAGAACTGTTTGGGTTTGAAGGGACCTTAAAGATCACCTACTTCCAACCCCCCTGCCATGGGCAGGGACACCTCCCACCAGACCAGGTTGCTCAAAGCCCCATCCAACCTGGCCTTGAACACTTACAGTGATGGGGCATCCACTGCTTCTCTGAGCAACCTCATAGGAAAGAATTTCTACTGAATATCTAATCTAAACCTACCTTATTTCAGTTTAAAAACTTTGATGTGGTCCAGCTGCATAACTTTGACTCAAACTTCTGTGAAAATTGCCAAGTTGTGGAAAAGGGTTGTGAGAAAGTACATAGAATGGAGCTGTACGATAGAAGTAAAAATACAGAAAGAGGTAAGATTGCTGATACAGGCATAGTTAGCAGTTCAAGGATAGAGGAGAAAAAACACTGACATGAAACTATATAAAATCCTAAGGGAAAAAAAAAATGTAGTGAGTCAGAAGAGGCAGCTCAGCAGCATTGAATATCAGCCCATTGAAAGCAGCAGTGGAGGACAACCTGTTTAGCCTGATTGATAACTGACAAGTATACAAAGTCCCTTCAACTACTTTGTTGGAAGTGGTGAACATATTGATGGCTAGCTGAGTAACTCCTTTGTCCTAAGTATATATCGTGTGTATTAGACATAGATATCTACCTTATGCTTTCAAATTATGTTGAAAGAAACACTGTGGAATTTCTTTGCATAAAGCAAATTTTAAATTTCACTATCTAGACTTGTTTCTTGGCCATTCTCAGATGTAATAGCAATTTTTGCATGATTTGCAATTCAAATAATTGGACTTATTTCAATTGTGATAAATGCTATGCGTTTAAAATTTGACTTGTTCCAATGAATATAAATGTTAATTTTCACCCCATTGCCTACAATAGGGTGCAATTATTTTGCAATTGCAGATACAGTTTGGAAAAGCAGTGACTGTCCAATTTAATAACAATATGGACCTTGTCTGTGGTGAGTTTACAAGTTTACAGGCTTTTTTTTTTTTTTTTTATAACAGAAACTGCTCTTAAAAGTAAAATAGTGATCTTTATGCCTTTCTTAATTTAAAGGCACTCACTTTTTGTTTTCAATCTAGAGACTACTTTTGATACATGAAGTATTAAAGAATAATTCCAGAATTATATAAATGGCTTATTTCAGAGAAGTCTTATTTCATGTTTTGATGAATATTCATAAGATTAGTTTTTTTTTTTTCTTTTGTTACTGTTGTTGTTTGTTTGTTTGTTTTTAATTTAGGCATTGCAACTGGGAGATATTTAAAAAGCAGCTTGTCCTGTTATATGCCAGCAGCAGATGGCAGTTTTAAGTGTCACAGAGTTTTAAGTTTCTCAGAATTTTAAGATCCCAGGATTCCCTAGTGATCACAAGAACACTTGAGGCTCCCTAGTCAGTTTGGTATGAAGACTCTCAAACATTGTTTTGATTCCCAGGTTCAGATGCACAAGGAAAATTCTGCTTTTCTCAGCTTAATTTTATCTCTACAGGCAGCATTTCGTTTTCTGTATGTATATGTAGAGTTTCAATTAACTACAGTTGTAGCTTTAGGTTTTATCTCTCCAACAGTCTAAATGATTAAAGATTTAGCAACTCTCCTTGGAGAGTTCAAAAGTGTAATTGCATATTTGACTGTCTTCTGCAAACTGTATCAGCTAAAGAGGAAGCATTTTTTCCTTTTACTGCTGAGGAAAGAAAACCAATGGATTTGAAGCCAGTAGATCACAGTTGGGATTTAGTAAACTCCATCCACAACACACATCTAGACTGCAAGATAACTGCTCTTAGCTAGTAAGTCCATTGTAGAAATGAACTGGTTTAAGAGCGGAAAACTAAGCTACATGTAGAATTTTAATTAGTCACTTCTGTTGATTATAATTGAATATTTTCCCCAGAACTTTTCATATGATCCTCTAACTTAGAGTCATTATGAAAGTACATGCCTCACATTTAAAATTCTCTGGTTTGATTTTCTTATCTTGTTTTTGATTTCCCATCCTTTCTTTTCCTTTTATTTAATTTTAATATTTTCAACACTTTGGGCCCTCAACCATGTTATATGTTGACTAAATGTCTGAAACTTTTTCAGCACAAGATACTTAAACATTTGAGTTTAGTTACAAGATTCATTAAAGCTTCCTTTTTCAGTAGTTGCATGTTCTTACAGTGACACTTTATCATTCATTCATTTATTCACTCACATTTGGCCGCATCAGTGTTTTGTGTTTTTTTTTTTTTTTGCTTTAACAATTTATTTACAGTTTATCTGCAAGTATCACTACAATAATTACTCTCCGTGTGTTTAGCTAGTGCAATCTTGTAATAGATTCTGAGACTGTAATTCATTTCTTATGATTGTATTTGCATACTTTCAGATTTCCTTGGTGTTTTCAAAAAAGAAAGAGAAAGTCAAACAAATAAACCAAAGCAAAACAAAACAACAAGGAAAAAAAAAAACTGATGAGCTATTTTTGAGATACTTCATCTCTTGCCTTATTCCCTGTGCAGAGCTGTAGACCTTGATATGTGTTCTACACTAAGCAGAATAATATAGGTTTCTCAGGTTGAAATGTTTTCTTAATTCTCTTTTAGTTAAAAGATTGGTTTTGAAGCATCTCCTCCTCACCTGCTCACTATTTCTAAACACTTCCAAATTATATTATGCTGTGACTATTAATAGTGTCAAATCTCTATCATCAGTAACAGAAAACTGCACATCTTCACTAATTCACTTATATGGTTTACTCGTTCATTCATAGTTATGCAGTTGGAACAGCAAATGGAAGGCCAACTGTAACAGAGGCTTCTAGGTTGGTGTTCATAAGGTCCATCAGAGGACTATTTGATTCCTCAGGGGCTTATATAAACTTCCCATCTTTATGCATATATCAGCCATCTCTGGAAGTTATCAGAGTTACACAATCACACAATTGACACAATTGGCGTGCATTTGTGCTAGTGGCCTTGTGCAGATATGGCAGACTCTGGCTGTCCTGAGTTTATCAGTTCTTGGAGAGACTACATGTCTATTTATGACCAGAGCTCATCAGTCCTTAAAAAACTGTCATGTACTAGCTTCTGAGCAGGTGCATTTCCTCTTTTGTCCCGTTGCTTTCTGGTATTTATCTATCCACACCCATAGAATCGCACAAAATTACACAGAAGCCTTTATAACACTTGCAGAGTATATTTCTGAGAAAATAATAATAATAATAATAACAAGGAGAGGTGAGCTCTTTTCTTCCTACTCCCTGATTTCAAAATTTTATGTACCCTGTAATGAAGCTCCCATCCAATAAGAACCAATATTTTTGCAGTTATATCTCAATGAGAAACAGTTTATCCATTGATGCACTCAAGACTGAAGAAAGTATCTTAGTCTTCTTTGTGAGAAAACAGAAACTTTTCAAGGTGCAATTGATTTTTCTTTTCTAATATCACCTACTGAGATCTTGAATAATTCTGTAGCCAGGGCTTTCATGAGAGATATAGGTGATCCAGCTAGGAGTCTGTTCTGCTGTGGTGGTTTTACCGATCTGGGCAGCTGTCCTCCACTGCTCTCTCACTGCCCCTCCACAAAGGGAAAGGGGGGAAAAATACAATAAAAAGGGCTCAAGGATTGAGATAAAGACAAGGAGATCACTTCCCAGTTACCATCATGGGCAAAACAGACTCAGCATAGGGAGATTAATATAATTTAATACCTATTACTGACAAGCTAGAGCAGTGAGAAACTAAAAGCAAACTAAAACCACCCACCCCACACACCCATTAACCCTCTACATCCTCCCAAAGAGTGGTACAGGGGAATGAGGAATGGGGGTTATGGTCAGTCGTTAACACTTCGTCTCCGCCACGGTCACTCTCTTCTCCTGCTCCAACGTGGGGTCCCTCCCACAGAATGTCGTCCTTCCCAAACTGATCCTGTGGGGGCTTCCCACAGGCAGCAGCTCTTCAAGGACTGCTCCCACATGGGTCCATACCACAGGGTCCATCCATCAGGAGCAAACTGCTCCAGCACAGGTCCCCCATGGGCGGCAGCTCCCCCCAGACCCCCTGCTCCTGCGTGGGCTCCTCTCCACAGGCTGCAGCTCTGGCCCGGGGCCTGCCCCTGCGGGGCCTCTCCATGGGCCGCAGCCTCCTCCAGGCCACATCCACCTGCTCCACCAAGGGCTCCTCCGCAGGCTGCAGCTTGGAGATCTGCTCCATGTGGGACCCATGGGCTGCAGGGGGACAGCCTACTCCACCAGGGCCTTCTCCACAGGCCGCAGGGGGACTTCTGCTCTAGTGCCTGGAGCACCTCCTACCTTCCTTCTGCACTGACCTCGGTGTCTGCAGGGCTGGTTCTCACTCCTCGCTCTCCCAGCTGCTGTTGTGCAGCAGGATTTTTTTTTATTATTATTATTATTTTTTTTTTAAATATGCTCTCACAGAGGCCCAATCAACATTGCTCACTGGCTCAGCTCTGGCCAGTGGCGGTATTCCTTTTGGAGCCGGCTGGAACTGGCTCTTATCTTACATGGGACAGTTTCTGGATTCTTTTCACAGAGGCCACCCCTGCAACCCCTGCTACCAATGTGCCTTCTACATATGTATCATCTGACAGATCATTAATTAATGTATATAAATGCATTTACCTCATTAATAAATATAAATATCTGAGGGGAGGGTGTTGAGAGGATGAAGCTGGTCTCTTTTCTGTTGTGCACAGCAACAGGACAAGAGGCAATGGGCACAAACTTAAGTACAGGAAGTTCCAGCTGAATATGAGGGCACTTACTTCTTTACTGTGAGACTGGAACAGGTCTCGCAGAGAGGTCGTGGAGTCTCCTTCTCTGGAGATATTCAAAACCCACCTGGATGCCATCCTACGCAGTGTGCTCTAGGTGACCCTGCTCAGCAGAAGTTTGGACTAGATCTTCAGAGGTCCCTTCCAACCTCGGCCATTCTGTGATTCTGTGATTTTGTCCTGTTGAAACAGTTTATTTTTCTCTAAATAAATACTTGATGAATTAGAGAAGGCAATCAAATAATTCAAACAACAAACTTAGATATGAGGAGCATGTTAAAATCCTCACCAATGTGAAAATTAGTGGAAAACCATCCTTCTGTCATGGTATGTGTCATACGTTGTATGTTTTCATATTGTGCCCAGTTTATGAGTAATGGGAACATCATTAACATCCCTAACATTGCTATAATTAATAACATCAACATTACTATCAATAGTATTGATATTATTCATAATATTCTGAATTCCCTGAAAGAATCCTGAGATGAATTAACTGCAAAACTAATTGTGCCTATTTTGTAGCTATAGAAATAAAAATAATAATAAAATAATAATAATAAAAAAGTTCAAGAAGGCCTAGCAGCAAGAAAAGAAGGTTGCAGAGTTGCCGATAATGGACTTTTGATCAAGGCCTGAGTTTCATACATGCATTACAACTCAAAGTTAAAAGACAGTGATCAGAGAAATGAAGAGATATGGGTGTGGTGAGATGGTACTCTGACCTACATTGGCAATAGTAAGTGACTTACACAGTCCAGAACAAAAGCAGTTAATATAAGTTACCAGGTGCTCCCACTCAAGGCATAATCTACATAATCTGTGGCATAACCTGTGTCATCTAGTCCCTCCTTATGGAACAGGTTTGCATTGCTCCATTCAAATTGGGTGCAACAACCTGAAACAATACATGTTTGAAAAGGCAACATGTCTAGCTTTATTGGTCAAACTTGGTCTACTGGCCAAATTAGGCTACAAAATTCACAGCCAAGGTATGCAATAAGTATAAAGTTTGAGAGACCACTAATTGTAGACCTTTAGTGGCTGGACTGGAAGGGCTGCCCGTCAAAGAAGATATCTTGATGGAGAAATATGAGACCAGTGTGCAGTAAGGATTTGGCTTTTAATATCTTTGGGGTAAGAGGTCTAATCAACTTGAGCTTTAGCCATTACTTAATGCTTTATTTTTCCTGTTTGTTATTTGTTTAAACCTTTTGCTTATCACTGGCAAAACTAGTCTTTGATTTCTACAATAAATATGTAAGAAATTTCTACAATAAATCTGTAATAAAGCCTACCATACCTGAAAAGGCAATAAAAGTTGAGATTCTTTTTCTTTACTAGCATATAATTATTTCCACAATATTATATCTGGCCATAGTGCTGATGGACTTTCCACAGAAAGAACGCTCAATGATAAATTTGTAAGCTGAAAGAAATGAAACCATTACTCAGAATAGAAACAGTAGCTCTAACAGCTGATGGGTCAGTAGCTGCTTGCAAAGCTTCTGCTAAACAAGCAGCTACAGTCACCATTTATTTATTTATTTATTTTAATTTATTTTTGACTTAGGTGTTTTCAAGAGGTAGAAAAACACCATACAGTTATACTATGGACCTTCTTACACAAAGAGTTAGTGCAGAGTTACCCAAGATGTGTATTTGCAGTTCACTAAACATCTCACAGTCACTGGCTGCTACTTACACCATGCAGAAGCATTCTAAATGTCATAGACAGATATTTACTATCAGGGGCACTGCACAGTACCTACTGTGTTATGCATTACCTTACACTACAGTTGTTTACTTTATAGTAACCCCCCAATACTGATAGATTATCTTTACAGGTCGACAGAAGATTAATGACTTTTTTTTTCCCCCTTAACATAAAGCAAGTGTGAATATTAATAGACATAAAATTTTGACATCAATGAACACAACTGTGAGCACAACATGGTCCTGGTCTTGGGCACTCTTGTGCACATCCATGTCCCTTGATTTTATCAGAAATGTGATTCCTATGTGGATAAATTTTAGGATTCTTTTGTAAAATAAGAATTTAAAAATTCCATTAACTCAACATTGTGAAATGTCGCATATTCTTCATTTATGTCAATTTCAATATGGATTGAAATTTCTTAGAATTTTCATTTTCATTAATAGAATTACTATCAGCTGTTAAATCCAGCTATGAAATGCTATACAGATCCTGAGTGTTTAGGAATTGCTGGTAAGTCAGCTCAGTTATATCATGGGAAGAGTAACCTACTAAAAGGAAAAGATGAAAATTAGCACTCAAAATGTCATGCTTCTAAATAGCAAACCCCTTCTTGTTGCAGTTGCAGAATAGTATTTTGGATCCAGTCCACTCATCTCCCCTTGAAAATGACTGAGAGAATGCAGCTGCTGTCCAGTATGCTTTCTACTGGGACCATTTGTATATTAGTCAAGGCAGTATGAAATTGAGCACATAACTGTTAAAGGCATTAAGCCAGGTTTACCTCTGATGTAACACTACAGATTTCAATTTATCTATAGTAAGTTTGAGTTTTTTTTGAGTTTGCTTGTTTGTTTATTTTAGTGCTTTCTTAAACATATTTTTGGCTTATATTGTTTTCTCTATTGTTCATACTGTTCAATATAGTAAAAAGAAGCTACTGAATAATTCTAGCAAGACATTCAGCTGATGATCAGCCACAGAAAAGTTTTTTAGCCATATTATAAGAAACGTTTGATCTGAAACTTTTCAGTTACTTTTTGCTTCACAGAAAAAGAAAGAATGAACTTGTTCTTTTTCATAGATTCCTTATCTGACAACTATGAAGTAAAAATGGACAAAACATTTTCTTGTGTTGCCCCAATCAGGAGAAATAGACTAATGTAATAGAAAGCATAGTCTTTCAGCCTGTATGTATGAGAGCTCTTACATTTTAAGAGAGCAGTTATTGCCATGTATTCCTGCTGAATAAGTTCAGTGTTTCTAGAATACCTAAAGTGTTTCTAAAACCTGAAGTTAAACACATATTTGGGGATTTTGCTGTAGAGCACTGACTATGCTACTCATCAGATTAAAGGAAACCATTCTTTCCAAATGTTACATATGAGATGGGGTGGTTGATAAATCACTGATATATGTACCAAAGTGGTTGATAAAGCACTGAAACAAACAAACAAACAAACATTTCAGTTTGTTGCTAATTTGCAAGATGAAAATGAAGACTTCAAAATAAATTTTGTGAATACTATTTTTAAACAAAATGCTCATTTTTGAATTTTAAAAGATATATAAATAAATCTCCTTATGAATGTAACATCTAAATATGATTTAGATGTTTCCCAGATTTTGCCCCATCCATAAACTGAAAATTCTCAGTAAAGTTTTATTTAGTATGAACATTCTTATTTCTGAAATCAATAAGTTCTACCCATTATATAGATATAACAGACCAATTCTGTTTTACATCTTTAACAAAAGAAATAGTGTAATACAGTGAGCACTGAATATTTTAGGCAAAGAAAGAATAAAATTATAGTATCCAGTACTTCAGTGCTACTAATACACTTTTAAAATCTCTCCATATATTGTGGATCACTGTTCTGTTCATTAAGAAAAAAAGTGTTTTGCATTCTTCTCAAAGATGGACTTGTTTATGTACAAACCCACTTTAACCATTGAAACTGACTGTAATAAGTATTTTTTTTTCTGATAGTAGAGATACAATAACTAGTGCTAAGTAGATTTGATCATTCACTGACACCCTTTATAATCTTCTACTCATGAAACTAAGCAGATGTCTCTGCTGTGTAATCCAAAGCCAACCTTAAATATATTTTTTTCTCTGAACCAGGAGAAAATTCTGCTTGTGTTGAGATCAACACCGGTGCATTCCAGGAACAAACAGCAAACATACTAGTTTAGCTTTGAAATACCACCCCAAGCGGTAGTAGTTCCAATAAGATTTTTTTTTTTTTTGGCCCCAATTTGTTTCACAGTATTTCACTTTTTCAGTCCTGTCACATAAAAGAGTGAACAAGCAGTGGGGATACTGTATTTACATGACAACTCACTTCAATGAGAGTGGTGAATTTTTATCTGAATAGGCAAATAAAAATTGAAACAGCCCTTAGGTATAAAACCTGTCTTCTACGGTGCTTTAATAATAATAATAATAATAATAAATATAATGTGGTAAAAAGAAAAAGAAGAAACAAAAAGACTGATAGTAGCAATGAAAATATTATACAAATATAAAATAATAGATTGAAGATGAAATAAAATATAAGTAGGAAAGCAGACATTTGTTAGAAAAAGTGAGGAAGGGTGTAGAGGGACACGTTATAAAACAGCTATGGAAGACAATCCCATATTGTCTCATCCCATATCAAATATTTTGAAAGGACAGAGGCATTTCTCAAACTGAAAGAATTCAATAAATACAACAAAATAAAATCCATAAAGTCTTGAATTAATAATAAAGGTTTCCCTGCAGCATCTGTAAAACTGCTTTGTATACCATTTTTACATATATGCTTTGTGTACTTATTTCTCTATCTTAATCACTTTTATGAAAAATCCAGATTTCAAAACAGAGCACTTCTGAACTAAAATATTTTTATATCAAGTCTGTGTTATTCAAGGATTTTTAATGTGCTTATAGAATATTTTACTTACCTTAGAGATCTGAAAAGGGTTTATTTATGTTACATGAAAGACTAGAAAAGAAGTAAAAACAAGACCTCCCTTCCTCTTCCTGTATAACCCTTTTTCCACACTGGAAAGAACGCAGCTGGCTGCTGAGGCTGGCGGTCTTACCAGTATACAGACGCAGTTTTGGAAGAAAAGATGGAGTTTCCCATTTCCCTCCTACAGCCTTTTTACTTCAGCCTTTGGGAAGAAGGTCCTCGATTCTTAAAAAAAAAAAAAAATATGTATATATATATATATATATATCAGTTAAGACCTCAGAACAACTAATCACTTTTTTTTGCAGTTAAGTATTTTTTTATGAATAAAACCAATTAGGTAGTTCTGCTGCATTATTAATTATATACACTCAGGTATCCTTTTTTTTTTTTTTTTTCATGGAGATATGATACTATAATAAGGGGGAATAATGAAATAAATATAAGTTGTATCTAAAAATGTACATGCCAAATAAAATTGTTAAAAAGTTAAAACTATCCTGTATAAAAACTTATCATTCAAATTGCTATGAAACTGTGCAATATAAGGCAAGGAGCAGGCCACACAGTATTCAAAAACAAACAAAAAAAATGAAATAGCAAGGACTCAGTTTTGAAGACTGTTTTCATGTCACAGTTAATAAGAAAACCTGCAGCAACTCAATATTATGTTAAGAAAAACAAAATAATGTAGACAAATATATGAAATATACATTGCTACAATCATCAGGAAGAATATCTTCATTCTTGGTTCCAATGGCAAATAAAAACATCCAGACCAAAAAAAAAAAAAAATCCCAGCTGAAGTGCATTTGCCAAACAAACAACAACAAAAAAAACAACACTTTTTTTCAGGAAGGTGACAAATTCTTTCTTTCTATTAAATCTCACTGGAAAAGATACACCTACAAAGTGAAAAAACTGCATACAAAATAACCTCACATCAAGTCTCTCAACAAAGACATCTGTCAGTCTGCTAATACTTGTCGTAACATTAAGTTCAGACTATTAAACACATTCCAGGACGTTAAGACTCTTGAGTCAAGTGATCTACAAAGTGGCTGAACTCTCACAAGGTAATTGTAGAATTTACTGAAATTCTCTTATCTAAAACAAAAGAAGTGCTTTTTATTCCACTCTTATTGATATCACCCATCTTTCCTTTCCTAAGCACAACCTGTTTTCATGATACAGTTCTCCACCTTCATATTTTCTCCTACTGGCAACAATCCACTACTTTTGCAGTCTTCACTTCCTGTATCAAAAAGTTAATCAGAAACACACTGCATAAACTTGTTGGACTGTTACTTGATCTAGACTTTTCCCAATGGATATTCAACTAGATGAAATCTGATATTATCAGCATGTCAGAATTCTTCTACTTCATTAAATGAGTAGGAAAAAGGAAAAGGAAAGAGGAAAGGGGAAAAGTAGGAACAAGGAAATTCTTCTTCCTTTGTCCCAGATGAAAACTATTTAGCTCACACAGTTTACACATAATCAGGATCTAAGCACTACAGGTGAACTACAGATTCAGGATCAAGATTGCCAAAATTACAGTTGAACAGTGTTTACTAAAGTATTTAGTTATTTATTTATTTACTAGTATTTTTAAATATCCTTCTGTAACTAGTCTCTCCCCTCCATAGGGTCTATCTCCCATAGAAATCTTCATGATTTCTTCATACTGCTTTTCAAGTTGATCCTTTATTTTTTTTTTTTTCAAAATTCTCTTTGTAATTCCCTGGGAACAGTTTAATCTGGTTGGTGGTTGCCTTCATCTTTAATGTGATCCATTTGGGGAATATCTAGACTGTTTTGGGTGTCACACACACTGTTTATGCCCACAATGCTACAAGAGGTACTTGCTATGACTATATTCCTTTTCTTACTGCACAGATATTGACAGGCCTACCTCACAGGAACATTAGGCCTTTGATTTGTAGGTAATCCTTTCCTTTCTCTCATGCCTAGGCTTTTTGAATAGCTGTACATTTCTACAGGAATATACCAGTTATGTTCCCTAACCTAAGGGAACATAACTCCTAAAATTCTGTTATGCCAGTTAACTTATAAATTTGTTTATATGCTAAGACTTCTAGTCTATCCTGCTTATTTTAATATTATTTCTTAAACTGGCATGCATAATATAAAACTTTTCAGGAGACTGACTCACTTTTTTTTCCTGTCTGTCATAAGACTCTTCCATGAAGAGCAAGAGAATGCCTTTTAACATTTGCTTTTCCCCAGACTTTTAGAGTTTACACTTAGTTAAGGCCTTATGTTTCCATCCACCATTGTTTACAGTTTGCAGGCTTTTCCAATGAGAGTACTAAGCCTCTATGTTTGTGACATTTAATCATTTCTGCTCAGCTGCCCTTGTTCTTTCCCAGTGACATCAGCCAGCCAGTGCTGTCTTTCCCTACATGGCTCCCTTGTGTGGTGAAAAAAAATACAGGTGAAGAATACCATAAAGTACCCAGTTTTTTAATAACTCATCCACTTACAGTTACTCCCAAAAGCATTCAGATGAGTGACTGGCACAGGGTCATTGTCAGTGGGTGGAGCTGGAGCATGATCTACTCTCAGCAGCTGTCTCAGCACAACATCCCAGGACAGTTAGACAAGTCTGTAAAAAGGTTCATTCCTATCAGTCACTAGTGAGCAGTCCCTAGGCAGCTAGTCTTCATGTCCTCTTGAGGGACAATGAGTTTGGCAGGCTTTGGAGTTCTCTTCTTCTGCTCTGACATCAAGGTGGGATTATGCCACCAGAACATTATGATGTGTTGATTTCAGCAGTGGCAATGTGGAAAAACCCTATCTCTAATGACACTTTACACTATCTTTTTCCTGTGTTGCAATGTTTTTCTCTGCTGCTTCTTCTACACAGTGAACTGCAGAATCTGGACACTTTTCTAGAAGAAGCTTTTGCACATACAAGAGGAGACAGACTTACAACAAGCCAAGGTGATCAGCTCCAGTGCAGGTGCATTCTGCAGCAGATCAGGAGATCACCGTACAGGGGAATTCCTGAGATGGATCTCCAGCTACTTGAGCAAGAAGCTTGAGAGAGAGCAGCTGACCAGCCATGGGCAGGGCCAGCAGTAGCAGCAGGCACTCCCTACACGTACAAAAGGCTGCCTTAAGTAGCCATGGCATGGCAGCATGGCATGGTAGCATGGCAGTCAGGGACTGGCACAGCAGTTTGCACAAGAGGGTGCCTCTTTGAAGGAAGGCCATTCCATTGGCTCTATGGGAGACTCACAGTACACAAAACCAAGTAATTGGGAACTATTTAGTGACTATCTGCATTGGTTGGTGGCACTCATCCTATTGGTCTCTCAAGACAGAATAGTGCGCACTTGTCTTAGACAAAGAGCGAAGGGGAGGGGAGGAATTGGGAGGAGTGTGAGTTGACCTCTATATCAATGATCAGCTTGAGAGCATGGAGCTCTGCCTTGGAATGTATGAGGAGCTGACTGAAAGCTTAGGGGGTTAGGATTAAAGTGAGGGCACAGACAGTTCAGATTAACCTCATGAAGTTGAACAAGGCCAAGTGCAAGTTCCTCAAGCTGGGTCAGGGCAGTCCCGAGCACAAATACAGGCTGGGTAGAGGAATGTTTGGAGCAGCCATGATGAAAAGGACCTGGGGGTGTTGGTTGATGAGAAATTAAATATGAGCCAGCAATGTACAGTTCTGGCTTAGAAAGCCAGTTCTATCCTGTGCTGCATTAAAAGAAGCATGGCCAGCAGGTCGAGGGAGGTGATTGTCCCCCTTGACTCTGCTCTCATGAGACCCCATTCAGAGTACTGCCTTAACCTCTGGTGCCCCCAGCATAAGAAGGACATGGACCTGTTGGATTTAGTCCACAGGAGGGCCATGAAGATGATCAGAGGGCTGGAGCACCTCTCTGATAAAAACAGGCTGAGATCTGGAGTTGTTCAGCCTGGAGAAAAGAAGGCGACAGGGAGACCTGAGAGCAACCTAAAGGGAGCCCACAAGAAGGCTGGAGAGGGACTCTTTGTCAGGGAGTGTAGTAATAGGACAAGGAGTAGGTTTTTTTTTTTTTAAATTAATTAATTAATTAAATAAATAGTAAATTTAGATTAGATATTTGGAAGAATTTATTTACTCAGAGGGCGGTGAGGCACTGGAACAGGTTGCCCAGAGAAGTTATGGATGCTCCATCTCTGGAGGTGTTCAAGGCCAGGTTGGACACCTGGTCTAGTGGGAGATGTCCCTGCCCATGGAAGGGGGTTGGAACTAGGTTATCTTTGAGGTCTCTTCCACCCAAAACCATTCTGTTGATCAGACTTATATGTGAAGAAGAAATATTATCAGTAAATGGAAATCTTTTTGGTTTTGTTACACATGCTTTCTTCCCTCAGATTCCCTCTCAGAATTTACCTGTCTGCTGTTTCTGTTAGCTAACCTCATGATTTACTATTATGTAATGTTAAAAAATATTTAAAGATGTGATCAGAACTATTTATAATTATAACCAGTGTAGAGATGGAATACTTAGCTTACTGTCACCAATATTTTATCACTCTGATGAAAGTAACACGGTTTTATTGCTTACAAAATTTGGTCTTGCATTTTTTTCTTTGATTTTAATATTTTGGGTATTTATTCTGGGTTGGCTTTCTTGGATAAAGAAGTTTTACTAGATAAACAGTGGTCTTATAGACCACTAGGTCATAGACTTTTCCATGAAAATTTGTTTTTGTTTTAGCTCACATATTTCTGTAGAAATTACTGAATACTAAAAGTATTATAAAGTTAAACCATATTAGTATGGGTAGCTGTGTCAAAACTGAAATTAAAAACCACAGTTTCAGTATCTCATGTAAGATCTGTCATTCACTTTTTCGTGCTTACAGTATAGAATAATACTAATATGACCAAAAAAAAAAAAAAGCTTAATTTACTAAAGCAGTTTCATTTTGCTGCTAGATTATGCTGTTATACCTCAACAGCTAAAAGAATAATTATAAGAATAAAAGAAATCATTGAAAATACTGTAATTTGTCAAGTTAAAAGCATGTTTTGTTATTTTAAACACTGAATATAAAATGAAAGCCATTTGTCTTTTTAACTATATGCTATGTTTATGCTGAAGTAAGCAACCCACAGGAAGCCTCATGGGCAGAGAGAGAATTTCTAAAGTTAAAATGTGTCCTTAGACTATTAATCTGGAAATACTGGAGGTTCTTTGAAGACTTTGAATTATACATGTGAAATTATATGTAAATTACTTCACATATTTTTAATTCACAATGTACCTATTTTTAATGCACATATGATTTTATTGTATTCCTGTGACAGATTTTTATTATTAACCTCCATTTTTAGTCATGCCCAACTTAGCCACAGAAGTGCCATGTGATAGGACTAGCTATACACTGAAATCCTTTTCTCATTCATTTGTTTCTGTTATGTGAATAAAAACATAAAGTGATTAAAATGTTATGTAAAAAAAAAGCATTTGGGTTATGGTACTTTTTCAAACAAAACACCAAATTTTCCAAAGTGCATCTGTTATATACATGACAAACACTTTATTTTACAACCATCTTTTAGTCTAATCCTTTTCTTATGCCACAGGAGTAATTCTATATAAGTCATGTTCCTGTAAAATGGGATTTGGTTTTTCATGAAGTTTTTACTGGCAGAAGTGACAGGTATTTAGAACCTTCAGAACTGACTGTAAAGGCTCTTGTTCCATGTTGTGTGATTTCCCCCTGCATCATTTTTGGGATGTACTGCTATCAGAGTTGTCTTCCAATATCACTAATTTTACTCAGATAACACATTCATATTTTCACACGAGAACATGAAGAACACAGTGGACAGCACAGCTGCTCACCGTCTGTGGTTTCCTTCATTCCCTAGTTCCCATTGACTAAGGGCAATGGCATCATGTTTCACTGTCAGAAATAAAAACACAGTAGTTAATTTGTAATGGAGCAAAGCGAAGCCCACACTTACCTTAAAAGAGTATCTAGAAAATACTCTGAGCATTTTTTACTCTGAGCTTTTTGCTCACCCTGCTCTCGTATATCTGTGTTGGAAGGGACATATACTCTCACACACTAAAAGCATGGGAGACCCCAGACATGAATGTGGTTCAGAGGCAGCATGGAGCTCCTTCACATGGAGCAGAAAGCCCTGTATATCACGGTATAACAAATTCAGACGTGACTTCATCCACTTTTCCTCAGCATGTCAAGCACCACTTACATTCCGTGTTTCTGTTGGGGTTAAAAATTGTAAGATACAGCGGGTAGAAAGGGGAGGTTGATTCAGAACCTCAGGAAAAACTAAGCAGTAATTAATCATTAAAGAGCAGCTTACTCTTAAAAAGACTGAAGAGTTGATGGTGGAAGGTCCATGGCCTGTGACAAAATGGTGTTCCTTCAGTGGGATTCACCACATAGGAGACTTGTTATTGTAGCAAAGGGTGAGCCCAGGTAAATGAAAGAGGTACTAGATACTGAGCTGTACTGAAAGCAGTAAAGCATAATTCCTGCTAGGAAAAATTTGTAGTCAAAACAAACCAGACATACATGGAAACAGATGCAAAGAAGTTTTCTACAGGGAAAAAAAAAAATATAGTTGGGATTTACAAAAATAACTGAAGGGATACAGAATGTTACATCGAATTTATTTACATGTCAAGGTTAAAAAACTTTATTCGGTATTGTATCAATTCAAATGGCATCACAACCACCAAGGACCTTATTTATTTCCTTTTCATCTTTAAGTATAGATTCTAGCAGAATATTTTAAATGATATTAATAAATTGTTTCAAAATTAGCCTCCATGTACAGAGAGCATTAGACTTTCCTATGCTGCATCTAACGCCCAAACTAAAACAGCAGCAGTGTCATTGATCTAGAAGTTAAATGTGCCATTGCTGCAGATCCATTCACCATTCATGGCTTAGACTTCAATTTTATTTATTGTCAAGAAAATACATTTTGTCTATAAAAAGAAACAAGTATCAATAAAATGCTACAGTTTTAATTATTATAACCCACAATATAACATCCTTTTAATACACTCTCAAAGCAATTTTCCCAGTTGAATTAGCAAGAGATAGATTGTTGGTAGTGTTTCTTTTTTTTGCTTTTTTTTTCCCTCCTTTTCTGATTTCTGTGTACTTTATCCTCAAGAACAAAAATTAAACAACCTTCTCTTACCCAGATAAATTCCATCTAGTCCCCAAAGACAATCCAAGTAAATTTTATCAGGAATATTTTTATGATCCAAGTGATCTTTCAGCCATTTGGAACAGCAAGTTAATACAAACAATAATTTATCAGAACAAAATGTAAATAAACCCATGAATAAAAAGCTTCAATAAATACTTTACAGAAAGAAGAAACACAGATCTGGCTGGAAGTGAGAAAGAAACATCAGGGTAAACTTAACCTAAAGCAGTCTTGTACAAAAAGAAAAGATAAACTGGAGGAATAGGAATAATATGCTTTACAGAGGTAAAGTTAACAAAGGTAGGACAATGAAAGAAGTTGGCAGCTAGGGAAGAAATTAGCAATTTAAGGTCTGAAGACAATTGCCAATGAAGGCAAATGAAGTATGGGAAAGCTTTGCCAAGGGAATAAATGCAGGTGATAAGCGATAAGGCTAAAAGTGAACAGGAGGTTGAGTTGAAGGGGGCATATGACCTGTGGCATGAATGCAGAAGCATGCATTAGACTGTGCAGATTAACAATGCTCAGGAAAAAAAGGAAGTTAAAATCAATGTAATTTGAGGTGATCATTAGCATCATCCAAGATGTTCGCAGTGGTGCAACCAGAAAGGAAAAGGCCAAAGCTGAAGATTATATCTGAGGTAGCCTGCAGGCGGGAGTTAATCAACCAAGGTGGATTTCAGATTAAAGCTGTTTAATGGGTTGAAACAAGAAAACTGGGCATTAAACGCACTCAGAAACTCACAAACTGGAAATCATTCCGAGTTTTCAGATAAACAGCAAATAAATTTGCAAATACTAATGCAAATTTTAGGTAGTTTACTTTGGAGAACCTATCTGAGACTTTTAAAGGAGTTTAAGGTTATTGATGTTGTAATTTTAGGGAAAAGGTGGAAGAAATATCTAATTTGTGTGTCACATGCAATTCTAATGCATTTGTTGAACTGTGGAATTTGTGAGATATAATAATGAAATTTCAGCTTGTCATGTTGTTAAACTGGTGTAGCCGGATATCAGTGCTGTGAATATGTGTGCATGTTCTGCACTTAGGACATTAATTTCCCATGTGGTCCAGGAATTCACTAGCTAGTCATATATATCAATGAGGTAGTTGACTGCTGTGAGACATCTTGGTGATTGGCTGAAGTGCTATCTGCCTTCACAATAAGGAATTGAATTAATTGTTGCAGGGTCTCTCCAGGTTGGGAATTTTGTACTGTTCTGAAGATTCCCTCAGTGCCTGGAGTTAATTGTACATTGCAATGTGCAATTGATTAAGATTCTGGGAGAAAAGCTGGACTTTCTGGAGACTCCCAAAGAGTATAAAATTACTGCAGTATTGACCAAGTTATACATCAATAAGACACATTTGTACATAGTTTACAATAATAGCAATGGGGCAGATCATTCCTGTGCTGGAGTGGTCATGTAGGAGCATGAACCAGCTGGTTATGAGTACTCAGGTTGAAAACTGAGCATAGCAGCATGGGGGATCTTGTCCAGTCCAGACACTGTTGCAAGAACCTTCCTAACAGAGACTCCTCCCACCTTCTGGATAGTGAACTCTACCAGTAAGAAGTACCAGCATGTGAGCAGAACAATCCATTTGGTTCGGCTGAAGTTCTACTAAGGAAAAAGATGGCAGTTGAAAATGCTAATAAGACCTGATTTGTCATCTTCTCTGGGTTGAGCTGAAGCATGAAGCAGTGAGTCAGTAAAGCTCAGAAATCCTTCAGTGACATAGCAGCATTATTAAATGGGAGTTATAACAGAAGTACAGGCTGTATCTCAGATTCAAGACCACTAAACCCTCCCTCACTCTTTGAGTAGAAAGCAACACAGAGTTATGCCATTTCCTCCACCTGATGGTTGTTGCAAAAGGGACAAGGTCTGAGGAAAGGTGGATCAATTGGATGATGTTCTACTATAAAGAGGAAGGAGAAACAGGACCCAATCTCAAAACAGTTTAAATGAGTATTAGGATATAATTACAGATATTTTATCCAATGTGATTAAAGAAAATTCTATGTACATGTAGTTACATAGAAATGACTGAATGATTTAGCTCAAGTAACTGAACTAGCTTAAATGACACTAGAAGAATATATTGGTAAAGGATGTCAACTCACCCATCACCATTTTACAGAGATACAGAAAAGAAATCAGATGGAATTAAATAAATAACTCCATTGGTTTTGTTAATGTGAAAAGAAATAGACAGATTTTTTGTCCGAAATGACAGGTTTTGTAACCACAATTTTGCTCTTTCTCATAAATGTGTCTAAACGTCTTATTATAAATGGAATCATACAACTTACCCTAAGTCCCTCTGGAATTCGGAAAGATATCCTCTTCTTTAATATCTTCAACATAAATCTTTTAACTTTTTGATATTGTTTACATTCACAGTAACTCAAAGGCACAACTATTTGGAGGTGCAGAATTATTTACAAAATAGAAGATTAAATTGAAGCTCTTTTAAGAACAGAGTTGAACTGTATGGGTCTGTTATATATGGGGGCTACCTGAAGTGGAAAAAGCAGAAGGTAAGTGATGACTATGTTAATAAGTGGTGTAAGATAATTGTATTATTATTGTTGTTATCTTTGTTCTTAATAGCAACAACAGCACATTTGCAGTCTCTTCACTCAGTTTTTATAATCGTGATTATTGTTGCTCCCGGTGTGGGTAGTTAGATCTCCTGAAGACCAAATGTTTCATCAAACATTTTTTTGTGTCACACAGCACATTCAAAGTCTGATTTCTTCAGTTCTTTCAAGATCACACTGAATTGTTTACAGTAACTTCTAATGGCAAAGGCCAGTACCAACTATATATTTTGTTTAGGGCAAATGGATCTAGAGATACATGAACTTGGTTTTAAATCTGAGATGGCAAATGTAAATAGATAAGTGTACAACAATGAGCTCTTCATTTTCTTGTTCAATTAAAAAGTAATTTAGGACTTTTCTTGCTGTGAACAAAGGAAAAGAAATTTAATATCAATATTGCACCTTCATATTTAGATATTTTTTTTGTGTGTGTGATAAATTGTGGAAAACGTTTTTAGATTCTTCTGATTTATGAATAACAATATCCAAGCATTCTACCTACAAAAGGAAAAAGAGCCAAACAACAGTAATACAGTGACCCCTTGAAAAAAAATCTTTTTTTTTTTTGTTTTTTACACATTAGCATGAATAGTTAAGGATAAAACAGAAAGGTTTGGTGAATGGAAGATGCATATTACAGGTTCAGAAGCAGATTTGCATTTAAATGAGTAATACTGCCATCACAAGAATGAAGTAGGAGAGTTATTTGCCACAGATTTTTTATTTTTTTTTTTGAATGGTCAGCAAATTAAAGTTAATAGGCCCAACTTCTGGTGATTGCTTGAGCTGTAGACTAGAGTAGCTAGAAGACATGGTGATCATGTTAGGGGTGGTATTAATGTGACTGCCCCTTAGCTAATGGACTAGATTGCCTCTATAGTCAACAGACAGATACATTTTACATTGTTCATACCTGAAGTGAGATGAGCTTTTGCAGACAATGCATGCTGCTATTTCGAGGGCTGCATCTACCCTTTGTAAGTATCAAACTGAATCCATATGGATCAGAATATGCCTATACAGAGTCTTCATGACTTCATGATCTGTTTCAGTTGGTAGTACTAGAGATATCCATGTAATTGAAATCACATTTTTATTAGTTGAAAAAATTGAAAATATGGGATAGAAAAATAATTTAAGTATAATCTTTTTGATAAATTATAACTTATTTTGCCTTAAAGGCTATAAGTGATGAAGCACTGATCATTTGAAGTTCTGAACTTCTTTTTAAGTAACTAATTACAGTGTTCCTTAAAAAAGGAACTCAATAAAGATTTGAATGTTGCCTCAGAACTGTATACCAGTCTAACCTTAATTATGTTACTTGATGATCCTTGTGGGTCTCTTCCAATGCAGGATATTCTGTGATTTTGTTTCATGCGCTTAGCTCTGGGTATGTGAGACTCAAAATATTTAGATACCTTGACTGTTAGAAGAACTTTAACATAGCTTCTGCCTTCTTTTGTCTGTGGGAACCAAACCATACAGTAAGTATTCCCTCAGTAGTTTACGGTAAAATTCATGAAAGAAACCCTGCCTGGCATAATTTTAAAAGTTAGTTTGGAAACCTGCTGTTAGAAGGCCCTAAGCAAGCCAAAGCACTGATGGGGACCTGCCTATGACCTTCTTTAGAGCAAGCTCCCTCTAAAGGACAAAATAGAAAAGACAGCAATTATAAGATCATAGTCTTGATTTTTTCCTTTTCTACTAATATATTTTGTTTAAAATATATATTCTGCTCTACATTTAAAAGCCTGGATATTCTTTAAGAATGTGAAGAAAGGCAGTTATACCCACATATAAGTCTTCCCTTTGGCACCAGGCAGTGTTTAGAGAAAATAGGAACAAGAAACATACCTTTATCTTAATTAAATAACAATTAAGAGAGTTCCTCCAGATACCCAGGCAATGTTCTGCAAAACTGTGACTCAATGGTATGTTGACAGTCATTGCAGTGGCTGTTAGTCCTCTTTACTAAAATTCCCAGCTGCAAATGTGCTGAAGAAATGTTTGACTAAGACAGGGTCTGATTATAAAAATGTACCTTTCTTTTGGTAGGCCTAGGATTATTAGTGCAAAGACACAGTTAAATGGACTTGATGGTATATTTAGGAATGATGCTGGCAATGTTACAATTTTGAAAGTATTTGGAGCCAAAGGTAAATTCGTGAATACTGTTGCTGATTACATTAAAAAAAAAAAAAAAGTTTTTGGTGAAAACAAAACACATTTATGACTAGAGACTGCTTTTGCACAGACTGTTAGCTTTTAGCATACTTACAGTAGGTCAGAATCTGTCTGACCATCTTCTGGATGCAGAGATTATGTGGTGAAAAAGAGCAGAAAAGCAAACATTTCTCTCTATGAAATCCAGACAGAGCTGAAGTGTAGGCAAAGCAATGACTAGAACCTTCCCTCCTTGCTGTGCTACATTTACCTTTATAGACGTTAAAGTGTTCAGTGTTTTCTGTATGTAAGAATTAAACTAAGTTTGTTGCTTCATGAGTCGCACCACTTTTGATTAATTACATGGACATACATCTTTGTAAATGTTATATAGGCACTTACAGACCACTCCATCATATTCTGCCATAGGAGTCTTCAAATACGTACAAAACTTGTTATATCTCAGCCTCTTTTTGTATAAACCTGATCTGTGCAGACATTAACAATGTTTGTAGAAGTCCTAAGTATGATAAGATTTTTTTGCACTTTTTACCATAGGGGTATGAAATGTGAACATTCTACATTATTCTCAGGGCAACAGTCCTGGCAGTGCTGATGAAGCAAGTGGAAAAAAGAAAACAAAACAGATTTGGTCCTTTCAGTCTACAATAGCAAGCAAGGGTGTTCATTCTATTTCATCTCTACTATTAGGTTATATCGTAAGGCAAAAGGAGTATAGCAATTGTGAAATGGATTTTTCAGTTTTGTTCTGTTTAAAGGCTTCCATATCCTTGAGGACAAAGATACCCTCTTTGTTTGGTTGGCTTTTTTTTTTTTCTTTTCCCTTGTCATTCTAGTTATACTACTACTTTCTGAGACCAAACAGTAATTGCACCATTTTTCTTTTCCCAAGTATTTACCTATATATTTAATTTTCTCTTTACTTCTTGTTCATCATCACAGACCAAAGTTTCATTCATTTACTGACTATTATCTCTGGCTACTCTTTCAGTGACACCGTTCCTTGGTTTTGCTCAAGTTTGTGCTGTATACAAATGTCAAATTGAAAAGCTCAGTTTCTTGCAGGCAGATAGTCTACACATCAGAGACATCAAGGCCCTGGAGTGTGTCCAAAGGAGGGCTACAAAGCTGGTGAAGGGCCTGGAACACAAGTCTTATGAGGAGCAGCTGAGGGAACTGGGCTTGTTTGATCTGGAGAAGAGAAGGCTCAGGGGAGACCTTATTGCTCTCTACAACCACCTGAAAGGAAGCTGTGAGGAGCTGGGGTCAGCCTCTTCTTGCAGGTAACTAGCGATAGGACTAGAGGGAATGGTCTCAAGTTGCTCCAGGGGAGGTTTAGGTTGGAAATTAGGAGACATTTCTTCTCAGAAACAGTAGCTAGACACTGGAACAGCTTGTCCAGGGAGGTCGTGGTGTCACCATTACTGGGGGTGTTTAAGGAAAGGTTGGATGTGGTGCTTATGGACATGGTTTAGTGGGTGATGTTGGTAGTAGGGGGATGGTCGGACCAGATGACCTTGGAGGTCTTTTCCAACCTTAATGATTCTATGATTCTATGATTCATCTTCTGCCAAAAACATTACCATTATTCTCATGAATAATTCTATTGAGCCAGTGACATTAATGTCATCCTCTGCCTTTACAAAGTACGTAACTCTCCTGCTGCTTCCATCCATTGGAAGACATTCCCTTCCCTTCCCTTCCCTTCCCTTCCCTTCCCTTCCCTTCCCTTCCCTTCCCTTCCCTTCCCTTCCCTTCCCTTCCCTTCCCTTCCCTTCCCTTCCCTTCCCTTCCCTTCCCTTCCCTTCCCTTCCCTTCCCTTCCCTTCCCTTCCCTTCCCTTCCCTTCCCTTCCCCTTTTCAAATCGTTGTAGTTCATTACATGTATTTATTATGCTTTCTTAACCATTGCATCAAACTCATTGTGTCCTTCTCTCTCAGGTAAAATTTCTTATTTCAGACTGTTAGTCTACTGTATGAAAAAGACGTGCAGACTTATTATATTTCAAATTAAAAACAAACAACAACAACAACAAAACAGTAATACATCAAAAGACTGTTACAGTAAACTAACAAAGAAACAGATGGGGGGGGAAGGGGGGGAGGGGGAAGAGTATTTTCATTTCCTCAAATCTTCAGTAGATATCCAGAACTAGTAATTTTGAGAATGACCATGATCCACACACATGATAATTACAGAAAAAGACCTTTACAGTAAGTACAAATTTGTAAGTCAATCAAGACGTAACGCTTTCATTGCATCTTAGGTCCAATAATAAGCATATTTTTGTTGTACTCAAAGGAGTGTATTGTCATTTGTGCAAATCATTGTGTCCTCTATTGCTCACATCACAGAAAAGGGTGGGGGAACCCATTTTTGTTGTTCCTTTAGTTTTGTTATCCCTGAAATATGCAACACTTTTGCAAATATTTTTCCTTGTGGAAGAAAGAGAGAATAGAAGATTAAAAAAAAAAAAAAAAAAAAGCAGCCAAGCAATAGAAGAGCTGGGCAATTACTGTAACTACTGTAGCATGTTATCCTATTACTACTAAGTACAAAAGTTTCTGAGCTTTCGCCTCCAAAATGTCATGTCAGACAAGACTTGGATTACAGATGGAATTTTTTAATCTTCAGAGTAGAGAAGTCCAACATTTTTATAATAGGATGTGAGCAGTGATACTCTATTGTCAGTGACAATGCTACAACTTTTCAGTTAACTTTGGTGCTAGCTGCATTTTGTATTTGGCATTTGGAGTAGTGAGTCATTTAAACTTCAACTTCAGGAAATATTTATTAACAATGTGCTTCTATAAGATCATATAAGCAGTGCTTATATTCCATTTATATATAAAGCAAACTGTAACCTATATGCCTTCCGTATTCACTGTTTTGCAAGAACTACACTAAACAATGCCAAATATGACCAGAACTAGAGATAAAAACCCTCAAGGGCATCCCCAGCACTGCAGGGTGTAAGAGTGGTTCTTTATTTCCTCTGAATCATTCACAGTGTGAGCCAGAGAGTTTCATCACTGGAAAGCAAGCATTTCACAGACTGTTGAAGATAACACAAGTCCAAGATGTTGACAACCAGATATCAGCACATCAATGTAAAAAATAAAACAAAAACAAGCAAACAAACAAAAAACATATTAGCCCTAACATATTGGCTAAATTTGAAATTACATGTTTACATTCCCTGTACTTACATGTCCTGCTCTGTAAAAATTAAACACTGTGGGGCAAATTTTGTCATCAGTTATTGAAGAATAAGCAGGAATAAAAATGTATTTTGGCAACTAGAACCATCAAACAACTTGAGGAGAATAAAGCTTATTATTTCTTCTTCTTCCTTTTTAGTGTTTTCCAAGATGAGAAACATGGTAGCTTACAGATTTATCTTCTGACTGGCCAAATTAGTTATAGAGGGAAAAAAAAAAAAAGAAAAAAAAAAGAAAAAAAAAGGTAACGCAGAGATTGTGAGGTTTATTGCTGACTTGAAAGTTTAAATTTTATTAGGACCAATTATTACCTATTTGAGTTTGATAATATTTTTTTAGATTGAAGTGGCTCATGTATAAAAATATATATATATATATATAAATAAAAAGGCACATAATAAAAGAGACACCGTCAGTTTCCTCCCTCCTGTTTTCTCTTTATTCTCTTTACCTCCTCTTTCCTTTCTTAAAATTTCTTCTAATTCTTAAAAAAAAAAAAAAAAAAAAAAAAGAGAGAGAGAGAGAGAGAGAGATATTTAAGTACAGTCTAAAATCTTCATCATTTGATCATGTTATTCAGGAAAGAGAGCATTTCAAATCAAATGGATCACTGCAAAGAATGAAGACACCCCAAAGCAAGAAGAACATGAATAGGAATCACTGTAATATGGTACCCAAAGGCCACCCAAAGTTTCTGTTGAACAAATTGGCTGCTTTTATAATACACTAACTTTCCAGGTGTAATAAAGATTTAGTTTGTTATTCTTTGCATTCTAGTCATCCAGGCTGATGTGCCAGCATCGTTAATTTTATTAAAGATTTTTTGTGCTGTATTGCGAAGCGTCTTGTGGGTCTTTTGAAAGAATTGGTTTTTAATGACTAAAAACCACTTTAATATTTCTCTTTGACTTTTCTTGGCTAATGTTTTATTAAGGTGCACCTCAGATTCAACATAAGGTTTTCACAATAAATAACTTTCTCTTTTCACCAGGTGAATTGTATAAAAAGGTAGCAAACTGATAGGAACTAGCTGTATCCTTTTGGAAATAGTTAGGGATATATATCTTCTTAGTACCCTCTGATTTGTACAGAATGATTGATCTGGATTCCACTTGATAACTTGTTTGATAAGCAAACAGTTCATCTCCTTATTTTTATGGGTGTTTTCTTGTCCACAACGTATGCATGTCTAATTTGCCTAAGTGTGACACATGGCTTTGCAGAATGCTCATTTTGTCAGGAAGCTTATGTGGTGTAGGAAGATTTGGAAATTTTGCTCTACTCTTTCTTCTACTGTGTCACTGAGTGATTGTGTGTTGTATAATTTGACAACCTCCTCTATCAGCTCATCAGCATACCCTGCAACATGCATAATAATTACAGCTTAATTTCAGGAAATACATGAGAAAGGGTCAGAAATGTGTCAATCTGTCTAACTTCTTCTTCCATCACATCTGTTTTACTTAGTAGTTGGACATAGTGGGACTGCCTTATAAAATAATAATGCATTTTTAAAACCAGGGTAATCATTTATGCTGTCACACTTCTCATTCAATGTTTTTTAATAAATTGTCTTTTTGAGGTTTTCCTTATAGAATATGATGTTTTAATAATATTATATGAAAATCGATATGACCAGATTACCATATACAGCTAATGTTCTTCCACCAGGATTTGAACTATTTCAAAAATACAGAATGAAAAAATGAAATTTCTGTGTAAAGTTTAGCATCATGTAATGGGCCACAGTTAATAAACATTATTTTCATAAACAATTTGAAGGCTTTTCAAGTCTTCTATAGACACTAGCTATAGACACCACACAACTAAATCTAAGTGAATACAAACCACATTGAGTTTATTTGTCTCCTGGAGTATATAACAATTGAGTTCATATAATGTACCTAATAAGTTTATCAACTTATTTATAAATATGAATTTGACATAAGCTATCCCTGATAAGGGTTTTGTGCATACATAAATTGAATTACTGTTATTTGATAACTGGTCATTAAATTTACATAATATTTTCCATGTTTTCCAGAAGACTTTTTTGACATTATACTACATTCATCTCTTTAAATATACAATAACTAGACATGTAGGTACATCATATGCACATATGTATATGTATAATTTATATTAGAATTTTCACATTATCTTCACCATTGGTGCAAAACTTACTTGTGACTCAGTTGCCCAATAAACATTAAGAAATGCTGAAGAATATATGCATGTGCTGGTTTTCTGTATTTCTCCTGAAAGTTTTAAATTAAATTATAATTTCTTTTAAGCATAAGAGTAAAGATTTGCAGAAGCAGGAACGGCAAGTTGTAATTCATTGTCTGTAACTCATCAGTCATAGTATGGTTTGGATTCCTTCCTTTCAGTGTGTTGACCACACCACACAGAGACAAATTTGATGAGGGTGCAACTCAGTCCCAGTGTCCATGTCACCAACGAAGATGTTAAATGGCACTGGTCCTGTGGGGGCCTAGAGAGAGCTGTCCTTGATGACCTACTTGGAAGCTGCCAATGTTCAAAGTACCCTCAGGCTAAATTAAGGTGACATAACAACAAACGATTGATTTAAAAGTTTTATTGACGGCAGAAGATATTCTGGAAGAAAATGATCAAACCTTGTTGTTTATAACAGGAGTTTTTTAAACCCTGTTGTTTTACCAAGGGCTGAATGGCCCATTACATATGATGAAGAAAGAGAGGGAGTAAGTTAGAAATGTAAAAGTAGAGGAAAGGTCTGGATCACCACCTTGCATTCAAGCAATGTTTCTGGTCCAGTTCCTGTTGCATTTGCGATGGTAGTGGGTGGCCCCTCTGAGTTGTGCTGTTTATGAGTCAGCCCTTACATCCAGCTCTTGCTTTGTATGCTAACTATTCCAAGCCTGTGTCCCAAGACCTTCTTGAGAGATGGTTAGCAGGGGGGTTGTTGATGCCTTTCTTCCCTCAACTACCAGAACCATTGGAGCCAAGAAATCTCAGATGGTTACCCAAGATAAGGAAATAGGCCCCAGAAAAGCGATATCCCATCTCTGCAGGATCTTCTTTTGTGACCATATCTTATCTCATTAGTGTGATAACAACTTTTCTCTGCAGAGTGTTTGAGACATTGTTCTTTTCTGGCTCTCCAGTTTCTTACAGGTCCCAATACCAACCCCTGATGAACACCAGTTGTCACTGACCTTGACATGGAGCTGTTGTTTGCAACTCTTTGACCATGAACATCCAGCCAGTTTCTTACCCACTGAGTGGTCCATCCATCAAATCCATGTCTCTTCAATTTAAAGACAAGGATGTCATGTGGGACAGTAGCAAATACTTTGCACAAGTTCAGGTAGATGATGCCAGATGCTCTTCCCATATGCAGCAGTGCTGCAACCCCATGGTAGAAGGCCACCAAATTTGTCAGGAACAATCTGCCCTTAGTGAAGCCATTTTGGCTATCACCAATCACCTCCTTATTTTCCATGTGCCTTAGTTTCCAGGAGGATCTGTTCCGTGATCTTGACAGGCACAGAGGTGAGACTGACTGTCCTGTAGTTCCCCAGGTCTTCCTTTTTTCCCTTTTTAAAAATGGCAGTTATGTTTCCCTTCTTCCAGTCAGTGGGAACTTCACTGAACTGCCACGACTTCTCAAGTATGGTGGACCGTGGCTTAACAACTACATCCACCAATTCACCTCTGTAAACTAGTACCCGCAAATACTCCTCGAAATTTTCAGAACCCATAGACTGTAGAGAGAGGAACTTCTAAGCATATTTTAATTTAGCACCCTTTAAAACAAAAGTGCATTAAAGAGAAATCATCCTTCTCACAGTAAAGCTGCAGAAAGAAAAGCTGACTTTGCAATAGACCTGTCACAACTAAGAGATGATCTGCTTTCCATCCGATAAGAAAGCTTACATCAAGGACACGGTCTAACTTGGCATTTTTGTCGAAGGTTCCAGAGAAAAAATGACTTTTAAAGACAAGCGAGCTTCTTTTTCAGATTTTGACTTACACTGAACAACAAAAATATTAAATATTACACTGAGAAAGGTGATAAAAAACTGTCCCCAGTAGGTTTGGTTTTGTATGAGTTATATAGAAAAACAACCATTGATGTATTTTTCTTTTGTTCTTTTGTTTGTTTGTTTTTAATTTCCAGCAAAGTTTTCTTGAAATCATTTTTCTTGGCTGCCTTTTTTTCATCATCTGAGCTGTAGAGAATACTAAGATTCTTAGTCAAAAATGATCTAAGTCAAAAATCCATTATGCCCAGAAAATCAGACTGCTTTGTTTCTTTCCATCAGGATTTGTGTCATTTGACCAATCCTACAATGAACACTGATCTTCTTATAGAACAGACGGTTGTTATAACAATTGGAAAAAAGTATTTAACAGTATCTTATTTTTACCTGAAATCAGTAAAGTATGTTAATTTTGTCTCATCAGATCTGATGTTTTATTATAGTTAAACCTTATTGAATTCCTTCTTGAATTATAGGATGAGAGCATATGAAATTTTTGTTCTCTTAAGAGAACAAGGATTTTTGGAATCAGTAATATTAATGCTGCAGATTGGGTTAACGACAGTAATCGTACTGTATTTTGATTCATTGATAAGATTTTAATAAGCCTAAAAATAAATTCTTAGCTCATTTACATGGTGTATTTGCTATGTCCTGTAAAAGGATTTTTGGTGTAATAAATGAAACTGTCATCTTTCCTAGGTATATAAAGTCTGCAGATTGGGAATGTCATTCATAAACAAACTTTAAAGTCGAGGGTAATATATATGAACAACTGTCTCTATGTTCTCCATTTTTATTTAATGTTCCATAGCACAAAAAAATTGAGTAGTCAATTTGCAACTTTATAGTCTTTAAAGCATATTTGTGCTGATCCAACCTAACTTAAACCATCCACAATTATCTGTAAGACCTCATTATCATGATCACGGGTGCTATGGATCAAATCCTTCTTACATCTCTGCAAACTTGCATTAATTTTGAGATTAACTGTGGAAATGGATACTAATATATTCATCTTTATGTTAAAAATGTAAAAAATGCTTAAGGGCAAGAATTAAGGGAAAACTGGTAGTCAGGAATTAGTCAGCTTTGTTCAAGCTTTGATGTATATCTCAAAAGATTCTGTCTTACTGTATATTAGAGTTAATCAGAAAATTAATATGCTGGTTAGTCCTCAGGCTCCAGAACAGGAATAACTAAGCATGTCTTGCTTTCTCTAGGCACTGTTTTTTCAGGGGCTTTTATAGCACTTTCCTGTTCTGCTCTTGAGTGAGACCAGTATTCTTAAAACTTTGCTTCTGCAAAGCATTAAATACTATTGCCAACTTGGTCAATGTTGAAATCATAAAGAAATCAGGACTTACACTCTCACAGCTCCCTCGTATTAAAAGTAATCTTCTTGATTTAAACCAGTTTGCAACTTTCTTCCTACTTCATCAGAAAGGATTTTGAGAAAGCCCCCACAAAATTCAGCAAGAACTCACTCAGTCCAACTGTAGCTGAAAGGGGAAATTCATTCTGGTTGGACTGTCAGAACTTTATGGACTACAAGACATACTCTTTTGTTGTTTGCACACAACTGCTCATCAAATATTTGAAAGCACTTACAGACTCCATGACATTCTTTCTTTGTGATGAAGTTAAAACCAAACATCGATCTTCTAATTTGATAAAGAAATCTGATTTTTTTTTCACTATACATTTAATGGGTTAGTACCTGATAAGTATGTCAGATATGTGATAACGCTCTCTTTCCTTGTATAGTGCTATGATTAAGTAGTGTTATTATGATGTGATATACTTTCAGCGCTTTTATTAAGCTTTTCAAAAACAGTCCTTGAATACATAAAGTGATTTTGCAAGAATGAAATCCTGTCTTGTTCAAGAGTCTGCATGTCCCAAAGCTTTTTTTTTTTCCCTCTTACCATACACACTAAAACAGACAAGAATATCCATCTTTTGTGCTCACTATTTTACATGATTTTACATGAGTCTGCACATCAAGAAATTACAGTATAAGACAAGACTACAAAAAATCAGGTATATTTTACAGAAGAACCTGAATATGTCAATAGGCATGTAAGAGGTTTTCAAAAGCACCTAAGCAGATAGGATACATAACTCCCATTGACTTTAGGACAGCCATGTGTCTTTGGGAGCTGTGAAATTGAAAATATGACAAGACAGAAAATACGACTCCACCACAAGGGGAGTGACATCTCTAATATAATATCAGAAAGCAGATTTGTTTTCCCGGTGTGGAGTAAAAGTTGGCTGGGAAGAAGTGAAAGAGCTGTGGAAAGACAGAAAATTGTGGAAAAATAATTAATGAAATCTGTGGAGTGTAAGGGCTAATCAAACTTCTTAATATTTGAAATATACTAGGAGGAATATCATGGCCACTGCATAAAGCCAGGATACAGCTCCCCGATAATCTCTTTCATCCATTATGATTTACTTCATAAAAGTGTATAAACAATGCCAATAGAGAAAATTAAACAAGCAGGAAGAAAAGCTTATGACAGGTAACACAAGATGAAAATTTAATTTCACTGTTAAGGAGCCAGCTCAAAACTACAGATAAAATTCTGCCACAAAAGAGAGAGCTTGGTAGAGGTCTGCATGTGCTATTTTGTGGTCTATCAATTCTACATGCTGTAGAAATACAAGAGTAATATCTGAATAAAACAAGTCTATTGATTTTTTGATCTTATTTTCAGTGAAATTCACAAATGTATGCTCTAAGATCCTAAAAAGTGTACTGACGATCAAAGATTTTTCTTTTGCTTAAAGATTTCTTCAATGCTTTGAAACAAAAAGGATTTCTCACCTTCAACATCTGACTTCCACCAATTTCAATGAGCAAAAGGTCAGATATCAGCATTTTTCTCACTGTGGATTTTTTTGTCTGTAAAACCACCCACTACATTTGATATGGCCAGCAGGATCTTGACATTGCAACATCATTTTTAAAAACAAATTAAAACGCAACCCAAATCTTCAATGTTTAAAGGTTTAAAATAAGAGATCCCTAAGATGGCTACCTAACATCCCCCAGAGACTACCAGCTCCTCCTCTTTACCAGTGGTAGCAATTTCTTATGCCTCCTCTGAGTATGGAGGTCCTTTCTAATCTGAGGTTCGTACTAATAATAGGTTTCTTTGTGTCTTCTAACTGAAGAAAATTATATATATATATTTAAATCTGTTTGAATGCTATTCAAAATCTTTCCCTATTACAACAGAATAGTTTTATTTATTTATTTATTCATAAATAAGCAAACAAAACCTATATGAAGAGAGCAAATCGTACATGGTAGAACACTCAATCCAGGAGAGACATGAAATACGCCCTGTATGCTAGCTCCACAGTCAACAAATTATATCTTCATTTTGACAAAGAAATCTGTTATTCTTGCAAAATAAAATAAAAAAATCCTAGGACAGAAACAAACTAGAAATGGGATAAATGCAAGGTGTTGTCTGATAAAGAAAGTGTTCCACCTGGCTTTGAAAGGACAGCCTCTTTTCACTACAGTATGTCTCATTTGTAAGAAAGCTTCAAAGGTATAGCTTTTAAATAACATGAGGAAAACAGAGGTTCAATCCCCCTCCCCCTTCTCCTGTAAATATGTTCATATCTGCATCACTGAAGGACCTCATCATGACCAAGCGTTCCCTAACCCCATAGCTACTGATATTCTGTGAGTATCTAGGGATATCTGGGAGGATGGAGGTACTCATGATCCTCTTACTTAAAGCTCTTTCATGACATAGTGTTTCCTGGAACACAAGCACAACCCAGATGTGCTGTATTTTAGGAAAATATCCTACCTTTAGAGTGAAGAATCATTTCACTTTCACCTCCCCCTTGATTTTTTTTAAATAACACAATAAGTTTGTGAATTTTGTAAGTAAATCCATAGGATTTTGGTTACAGTCTCTCATTTAGAAAACAGGATCCTTGATTTATGCTGTCACTATTTCCATTAAATAATATCTGGCTGTGGTGTTTCTATACTGTGTCAAGGTTTGGATACAGATCCCTAAAGAGAAGGAAGGACTCATAGTACTATATTGGAAATGTTGCCATAGCTCCAGCTTTTCTTTGACATACTTTTTTATTTTATTTTATTTTATTTATTTATTTATTTTCACCACCTAGAAACAGTCCAGAGAGAAACAGGAATTTTGTCATTCATTTGGATTTCATTAGATGTTATTGAGCTACCAAAGTCTGTAAATTATATACAAATGGCCATGACACCCACACAGGTCATCTGTACAGCTCAAGTGCAATAAGAGTGATTGTTGTGGTTTAGCCCTGCTGGCAGCTAACCACCACACAGCCGTTCGCTCACCCTCCCCCCTCCCTCTCTGGGTTGGGGGAGAGAAACAGGAAAATGAAGCCTGTGAGTTGAGATAAAGACAGTTTATTAAGACAGGAAAATAATAATAACAATAATAATAATAATAATAGTATTAATAATAATGTGTACGAAATAAGTGATGCACAATGCAATTGCTCACCACCCGTTGACCGATGCCCAGCCTATCCCCGAGCAGCCGGCCCCCCCACCCCGGCTAGCCACCCCTATATATTGTTTAGCATGACGTCAGATGGTATGGAATACCCCTTTGGCCAGTTTGGGTCAGCTGTCCTGGGTCTGTCCCCTCCCAGCTCCTGCTGCATCCCTAGCCTGCTCGCTAGCAGGACAGAGCGAGAAGCTGAAAAGTCCTTGGCTTGGTGTAAGCACTGCTCTGCAACAATTAAAACATCAGTTGCGTTATCAACATTATTCTCATCCTAATCCAAAACATAGCACCCTACCAGCTACTAGGAGGAAAATTAACTCTGTCCTAGCTGAAACCAGGACAGTGATGATGTATCATGTGCTGTGGACTTTTTGAAGCAGCAGCTCTGAATTTAGTGTATATGAGCAAAATAACGAAAATACAGTTACTGCAACACTTTGCAATGATGAAGATAATTTCTTTCATGGAAAAAAGCCAAAGGGGCCAGAGTGTATTAAGAGGAAGCAGGACATTGTGCTGTGGATTTCATCTTGTCAAGTCTAAGGATATCCTTCCTATGATTTATATAATTCCTCTTGCTTTTGTTCTGTACTGAGCACGCCCCTGCATATTTTCAGTAGTGAGAGAATTCATTTGAGGGAAAGGGATTCCCCAAATTTTCTTATCCTGTCACTTTCTCAACCAATAAAACATGTTAACAAATTCTTAAATACCAGGATATCTGCAATCTGAGACATATTATAGATTTCTTGTCTCTCCTCTTTCCTCTATCTCACACCACAGCCAGGCAGGGCCTCAGGACTTTTTAATTGTTGCTTTGTTTACTTTATTTGTTATGGTTTTTTTGTTTGTTTGTTTGTTTTTGTTTTTTAATGGTCCTGATGTAGCTATAAAATTATGCTTTTCTTTGTATTTTTTTTTTTCTTCTGGCTAATTACCTATCCTTAGCAGGCAATTAGGTGACCAAATAAATGTGCTTTCATACTTAATGGTACCCCAGCTGAGAGAAATACAGATAATAGCTGTTTAACAGTTTAGAGATCAGATGCTATTTTCCAAGTAGAGATTCTGCTAGCAAAGGTAGGAATAAGAAAAAATCTATAGGTTTTTCTTTACAGTTAATTGAGAATCTTCAAGATTTTGTTTTGTTCTATTTTTTTTCTTGTTTTTGTCTCAGAAAAATCAATATAGCTGTGCAATGAAAAGTTGCTCACTGGTATATTTTTTATTTGTGCTCCCTTCCACTCATCTGTATGAAATAGGGCCACATTTTTTGTTATCCATTTCAGATCCTTCAGACTTCAGAATAGCTCTCTGATGCAATAATTAATAGTCAATTTAAATATAAATATCAGGCTATCTCCAGTTCTGGCTAGAATCATTGATTTAATTTCCTAATGACAGAAGAGTTAAGTAATAGGCCCTAAGTAGAAATGCAGGCAACCATGTGAAACCATGTGCCAAATTGATATTTCAGCAACTGTGATAACTTATTAGGATGACGGCCATGGAATGTCACAGAGCTAAATGATAAATCTTCAGTCTGTTTCTTTCATACTTTAAAATTACTTTTCTATTGCAGACTTAATTGGCATTTGTGTTGGCAGTCAGTGTTGTCTTTAGTAACACTTAAACTAAAAAAGCTCACAATGTTACTAAATTCTGTTAAAAAAATAAAACAAATAATCTTTAACAATAAGCAGGCAGATAAAGAGGCTTGGAATCCATTTAATATAGGGCTAATCCAACTCTGACACATCATTTAATCTCATTCATGCCAGGATGCAATACTTGACTAGCACATGGACCTATAGACAGGAGAATTTCACAAAAGAGGAGTAAATTGGAAAAGTGGTTTTGGAATTGCAGGCCTAAAAGCACTAAATGCCAATAGGAGCAGAATAAATATATCTGAAGGCTGAAATAATCTTCTGGCTGCCATGAGGATTTGGGTGAGGAGAGGTGGAAATGTAAAGTAGTGAATCTCCTGTGAAATACTCACAGTCATACGTGTTTTCAAATGATTTAAAAGGATCAGTGAGATTTTAATAATAAAAAAGGTCAGTTATGCATATAGGTTAGGTTTCATGTTTTAAATGAAAGAAAAATTCTTGAAATAAAATATATGCAATTAATAACTGTGCAGTTAAATTATCTCCTGTTATACACAGTGGCAGTTTTACACCTGATTTCAGAAGGACCAACAAATCCTACCTCAGCTTCTTCCAAAAAATATCACTGATCCCATGCAGCCTTAACAGAAGTTAGCACTCTTCTCCCATTCTTTCACTGTCCTAAATACACACAGAACTGTAGAAATTTCAGTCAGTAACATCCAATTCACGTATACTTCACCATCCTTCCTCACTCTAGATTTTGTTCTGGAAAACTACTATGGATATTTTTCCATTCCTTAAGCCTAACCAAAAGATGCAGACTACAAATTATCTTGAGTAGCAAACAAGCTGGGAATCTTCCATGGTGTCAAAGCTCTATTCTGGCCCTGGGTTCTTAAAACAGATTATGCATTAGTTGTTTGTAATACCTATAACAAAGAGGAAAAAAAATACCTGAAGTATAGATTGTACTCCTGAACAAAACTAAGAATCAGGATTAGCACTCTGAAAAGCATTTGCTAAGCAGTGTATGAAGGCAATATACTTTGCAGAACTTTGCTGCTGTTGTTTTTCTTTTCTATACTAATATTACTAGTGATTTTCCACTGTGCCTAAGGAATCTGTTTGTGGAAAAACAGATGTCTTTGAAAGTTAACACAAGGTAGGTGTTTTAAAAATTACACTCTCAGGTACAAAAATAGGGTGGATAGACCATAAATGAGATGTGAACTTTGCCTGAAGCATTTCTGTCTCAGAGCTCATTTGCAGGTTTACAACAAGCTTTGTGTAAGGGGAGCACATATTTGTACTGCTTCAGGAAGAAACCAGGAACTTGGATTGTGAGGATGTACATCTCACTAAATTATAATTGCTAGATGTGTATTGAGGCCAAAAAAGGAGACATACACACACACACACACACATACACACAAAGAAAGATCACAAACAAGCAAAAAACATCACACAAACAAACAAATTGACTCAAGAAATATGAATTTCTCTAATGCTGAATTTCCAACAGGTCATGACATTTCAATAGGTTTTGGAAAAGTTAGCCTTGTAATATAGTAATCGGATATTTTTAATAATAGAAGTAAAGTAATATACCAGTTATGAAGCTTAAGCTTTCTCACACTTTTAAAAAGAGAAAATAATACAATTCAAGATGGTGATCCCCCTATGAGCTAAAAGACATCTCTAGAAATAATAATAATAATAATAATAATCATAAAAAGATGCTTAATGCATCCAAAATAGCTGAAACCATTTGCTACATTAATTCTCTCCTCAAATTATGAAATGGCTGTATAAGATTTTTCTCTGAATATTAGAAAAGTTTAAGATTTTCAAAGAAAAAAGGACTCATTCATTCATTATGAGTGAGGTAATTCTAAATAAGCATAGAATTATTCAAAATGTAATCAAAAGAACTGGAGACTTAACCTTACTAAAAGTTCAAACTTTGCCTTCAGACACATGAACTTTGAAAGAATGCTCATGGGCAGATTTTAGGCCCTGATGTACATAGTACACATTTAGCAAATATATTATTGAATCTATGATTCTTTAAAGAGATTTCAAAGTCATGTGTGTTAACCATACTGCACAGGGAAAAGGCCTTTGTGAAAGAACTCAAGAGGACTGAAAATAATTTGCTGTTGGAGGTAATGATAGTCCTGAGGATTTGTGACAGTTTAAGGCTACATGACTGAAATAATTTATTAATATATAACTCACAGTTACATTGATGAAAATATTTTTAGTGAGGAATTGGAGAGTTGCTGGTGCTCTGATATTAAAGTTATTCAATTTTCCATTAAAACCTACCATTTTAAATTGCATATAACGTTGTCAGACTTCAAAAAAAAGTGGATTTAATTGTTTGATACTTTCTTTAAAATCAATTTTTTATTTTTAGAGTTCAGCAAAACTGTAATTTTTTTATTTTATTTTTTTTTTAATTTTGGGGAGCAAGGTTAGCAACAGATGCTGTAGGTACCTTTATTTGTGTGTGTGTGTTTTTTTTTTTTAATTATTGTTATTATGATTATTATTTTTACTTTTTTCCCCACTACTGTGTAGAAAAAGTCTCCTGTGGGAAGGTGAGAAGAATATCAGATTTAGCAAGAAAGGTTCTGGGGTCTAAACAGTGCCATTCTAGAAATGCTTCCCTATTCAGCTTTACCTGAACAACTGTAAACTGCTATTTGAAAATAAAGAGAGAGAGAGAGAGACAAAGAGGACAATTCCTCTTACTTTTTGAGTGAGTGTTTGAAAGTGTTTGAAGTGCTCCAACATTGATTTCTGATATGAGTGTTCAGTTTCCTCTTCAGCCTGGGAGGATGCACATCCTGAGCTCTTTACCCAAAGAGCTGCAGTATTGTGTGTAAGGAACTAGGGAGGAAGAAGAAATTAATATCTCCGTTTGAAACTCTTCCATTGTGCAGTGAAAACAATTTGGTTGACCCTCAGTTTCTGGTTTCTCTTGTGAAGAAGCCCTGTTTTTTCTCCTCTCTGACACACACACTGAAAACTTCAATGAAGCTATTAAATCATTTGTCTCTGAAATGAAAATTAAAATGGAAGCGTAATTGTAATATCATTATATTCTTTTTCTCAAAATGATCTCTCCTCTGAAATTGTGTATGCACTTGTTCATCATCATCCATTCACAGCAGCTAACGTTAGGTGAGTCAAATACTGTGCTTATGTATCTTGGATGTCACTCACTATAGTGGTGATACTCAAAGGAACTCGGTATACTTTAAGATGTATATTACCTCAAAATGTTTAGTATTAGGAGAGATTCACCTGTCTGCAGAGCTGAAAACCTTTATTCACACATAGCAATGGCATTATGACCTTTTTTTCTTAAAAAAAAAAAAAAAAAGTATGTGATCAATATGTTTTAGCAATGCAGCAATGTATTCAAAGCAATGAACAATTCAGGTTCAAATAAAATAACACAGTTCTTAGAGCACAAATTCTTCTTTAAAGTATGAAGAAACCAAAGGAAAGTTCTCTGTAGAGATCTATGCATTGATTTAATGAGAGCTTTTAAGTTGTGATGGTGTTTTACCTGCTATGTGATCTTATCAAAATTAAGAAATATTCTTTTTTTTTTCTTGAATTGCTTTTTTTTTTTTTTTTTTTTTCTTTTTAAATCCTCATCAGTGACCAATGGGGCCATAACTAGGTATTAAAGAAGATCTTATGCTATTAGCAGATTCCTACTACCTTACTTTACTATTATCTTATATCCTGGTATTGATATATTATTTCTTTCCATAGATTCTTTATGTGACAGAATTATTACAGCCTGCTATCCTAAGTGTTTATTGATCACACAGCAAATTAAGAAGAAAAACATTAATTCTAAAATTTCGTTCTGAGAATTAATCTATTGAGACTTTTACTGATTTTATTTTAACTTGACTCTGTCAACAATTTGGTTTATCATGCAGCAACATGAAACACCATCTTTTAGTTGGTAGTATTAGAGGCCTCTGGTAGGTATATCTGGCTTCATTCATCCTGTTGGAAATTATGTATTATGTCTCCTGGCATAATCTTTTCTCATGAATAATGAAAAGATTAAAAGAACCCTAACACATCAACTATTGTGACAGTTGTCGAAGCAAACTTTTCCATGCTATTAAAAAAAATGGAACCTGATGACAACTGACTCAACTATTGGTGGTTTTCTGTGAACCGTTACATATCATGTAACAGTTTCCTGTATAGGTGTTATACATGTTCTAAAAAGCACATTTATGAATTACTCAGTTTGTCCTTAACATCTTCATAAAACAGCATAGTAATGTGTATTGATGTATATGTATGTATTCATCTTCAGTCATTAATAATAATGATTTCACTTTATTTTTTATTTTACTTTTTTCATCACATCCTTTCATATCTAAGATTTCAAGGCCCTGGATAAACTCTAGGAATAACTAGTTAAACTTTTTTTTTTTTCTATCTTTTATAGTTTATGTACAGAAAACAGCTGTAAATATTACTGGAAAGTCTTTTATTTATTTGTGCTACAGTTGTTAAGAGGCTTAAATAATCTCTGCCTGCTCTACAATACAACAATTTTTCAATATTTTTTATTCTGTTTGAAGATCTGAAACAAGTGGATTAACTATAACTGAACCACTCAGTTTCTCTTTCACAATCCTTGTAACATCATCTAACATACTGCATTCATTCTAGGTACTAGATGCAAGTCAGAACCTATGTTTATATTTGCTATTGCATATTATTTTGCCTGAAACATGTTGCCACATTTTAAAAGTATCAGGTATCATGTTGCCTGTCACTCCACTGACTTGCATGCTGAAGGGACATCTCCCCCTTCTTATGTCATTACATTACTGAGAGTAGTGGTTTAGGAGAAAAACGTACATTGTGCTTACACCATAAGCCTGATTATTATTATTTTTTTAATATTGTACGAAAAATATTTTAATGTGTACTTTTATATGTTTATTCTGAAAATATTTCATTTTTTTGAAACTTTTGAAAGTTGTTGTGACAGAAAAATGGTGCTATTACTTTAAAATAGCTCAGTCATTTCACAAGAAAAATAAAATGTCGTGAACTGCTAGTCATTTTAGTTTACAGAATCAACATTTTTCAAGTATCTCCCCAGTTCCATGTAATGATAATGCATTTTGTTGTATTCTAACACCTGAAAGTTCCATCCCTATATCATCTGTGAAAAAATGGAAACTCCTCCAGACAAAACTGCAGTCAGCGCTGTTGAATTATGAATTTTGCTTTCAAACACACAAGCTACTAACTTTTCCTATGTGAGAAATATTAACCAAAAACTACATAAGGATTCAAGTTTCACCCAGATTCACTAATAAAATAAAATCAATAGGAAGGAACAAAGGATGAAGACTAATGGATAAACCCTAGGCTGGGAATGTGCATTGCTGTGATTTCAAATCAATTAATGGAAACTTATAAAGTAGTACATCTGAGAATATATGGAAAGTCATTGTCACTTTTTCCATTTGTCAGTGTAATTGGGGAGCAAATTTGTAGAATACCATTATTCATATAGACTTCTAAATCAGCAATGCAGACTAAAGAGAAAACAATTAAAGCTTCAAATTTTAGTTCAAAAATGTGGCTTCCATTGCTTAGTCATATAGAATCATAGAATCATTAGGGTTAGAAAAGACCTCTAAGATCGTCTGGTCCAACCATCATCCTACTACCAATGTCACCTGCTAAACCATGTCCCTAAGCACCACGTCCAACCTTTCCTTGAACACCTCCATGGACAGTGACTCCACCACCTCCTTGGGCAACCCGTCCCAATGCCTGACTACTCTTTCTGAGAAGAAATGTCTCCTAATTCCCAACCTAAACCTCCCCTGGCGCAACTTGAGGCCATTCCCTCTAGTCCTATCGTTAGTTATCTGCAAGAAGAGGCCAACCCTCAGCTCTCCACACCTTCCTTTCAGGTAGTTGAATTCAAAAGCTTCTGTGGAGGGCTGACTCAATAGATTGCAGCGAGGGAGCTGCTCTACTACACACAAAACCCTGACCCAGAATCAGGTCTTCTATGAATAATTTAGCACTGGGTTCCCCACGAACATGTGGTATGTGATGGGGGAAAGGTGGCACCACATTCGTCTGCGCTCCGGTCCCAACCACGAGCCGCACTCCACACTGGCCGCCAGAGCGGCCGGCTATCGCAAGCCCACTGAGTCACCCCGAGATTGCAGTATAGCTATGTTTAGGGGGGATTCTGACTTAGAGGCGTTCAGTCATAATCCTACAGATGGTAGCCTCACTCCAGTGGCACCTCAGCCATGCACATACACCAAGTGTTTGACCCTGAGGTTCCTCTTGTACTGACTAGGATTACTAGTGCAACAACATATCAGTGGGGTAAAACTAACCTGTCTCACAATGTTTATAAGAAGCTATGATATAAATCCCACAAAATAATAATAATAATAATAATAATAATAATAATAATAATAATAATAATAAACAACTTTCTTTTTTAGTTATTATTATTTAAGATGCAAATAAGCAATCAAAAACAAGTGATTCCTTGGTTATAGTATATCTTGTAGGTCATTGTGCTGGAATTCTACTAAAATACATTGTTTCTTACTTTGATGGGGATTTTTAGATAATTAAAACCAAAATATAAAACTGGGGTTATGGAATATGGACATTTCTTTTGTGCCACTTCAAGATTTTGTGCAATGCCTATCTATCTAAAGTAAAATATATAAATAAGGGATTGAATTCTGACTCTTCTTCCTCCCATGAATGTTTCCTTCCTTTTGGCCAAAAAAAATGCTGATACTTTTTCTCAGTTTTGGTTCAAGGAACTTGCCTTCTTCCAGCAGAGTGGCACACATTTGAAAAAGGGTGCCTTTTAATCCCTTCCTGTTCTCCTAATTTCCATCCTCGTTTACACCTTGATGAGTGTACCACACTTTTGGGAAGCAGCAGACTTGGGTTCAAGTCCTGGCAGACTGAAGTGAGAACAAAATCAAGTCTTCCACTTCCTGCAAAAGCGCTTTAACTACTATATTATTATGAAAATAAGTTGATGACAGTAGTGGCATTTGAAAAGAAAGCAACAGCTACTGTAGTATTGTGTGAAATGTCTGACCTTGATACCATGTGTTAAGGATTCTCTGAAAAATAAAATGAGGTCAAAACCTTGAACAGAAAAGTGCTAGTTTCTCAAATCATCAGGCACAGATGTGTATGACAACACATATCTCAGCAGTCTCAAGTTTGAAGGTCCTATAGCCATATTCTGAATGCAAAGTTTCAGATACTTAACGACTGCATAAAATTAAGATTATAAAATTGCATAAAAATGGGTTGTTGTGAAATTTAGATGTCACTAGCGTTAGGTAGACATTTTAATTTTCAAGATCACAGCTTTTGACATAGACCACTGTATTGTATTTTTCTAATTTAGGGCTCTCTCTCTCTCTCTCTATTTTTTTTTTTTTGTGGGAGGATGTGGGGAAAGGGGACAGGTGGAGTTATATCCGTTGCATTATTTTAGTCTGGAAACAGATTCAAATTGCTTGCAGAAGTATTTCCTGAAGTTAACTAAACTCTCAGATTTCACGACACAGCTTGCAATTTGATGGGATAAACCATCTCTTTGTATTTTATTAATTCGATTAAAGTGACTAATCAAGCAGATATTCACCTAAATAAGCATATTAGTACAATTAATTAAAGTAATTATAGACAGAACAATCTTAATTGAGGTCACAGGAAAGAGTGAGATAATGAATGACTATTTTCAAACATCAAAATCTTCAAATAGAACAAGTAATTGTTGAATTATGGGTTTGACATGAGATGAAGATTTTATACTAAGATCGCTTTAGGAAATAGAATTCAAAGTCTTTAAAACTGGAGAAAAAGCTATTCCAGTCACTGCAGTTACAATTTTCTACTGGAGAAAAGGCAAAGGAATATGTAAGATATATGTGTTCTTAATTAAAGTGTCAGCTCTGAGCTAAGCTACTTGACAAAAATTTGATTCTTAATCAAAAGAATTGTCTACTCTTTCCAGCTGTGCTAGTCACCAAAAGATATTTCCTTCTAAAAAACTTAAATAATATCATTTTTCAACTCATGCGTCTACTGGTTTATTTATCAACAGATATATTTATTTTTAGAACACTATGGGTGGTGTTTTTCTCCTACATACCTGCATTTGAGCATAGCTACGAAAAAAATAAAACCTAATAAGTACAGAGTTTAAAAGCTGCTTCTGCTTTGTTTCCATAAAGAACTTGAACTCAGTTTGTGGATGTTGAAAATTAGTGGACATAGTTGTGATTGGAACTGAAGGAAGGATTGCTATATCAGTCAGATTACTGATACCAGAAAAACAGAACAAAACAAAACAAAAAAACAAACACATCTCATATTTATTGACTTGGCAGGATGAGGAATAGCAGTAGCAGGAGAATTGCAATTCCTGGTCCTTAATGCACAAACACACTGGCAAATCAGAACCTCAGCCAGGACGGTTTAGCCCAGCACAACTTAGCTCAGGGGAGCAGGATACTGCTCTTTCAAGGTGTCAAGTCTGCCTCTATACATTCTCAGGCTCTAGCTCCCACAGACATCCCTGAATGTTGTCTCCCTCCTCTTAAGTATTTGTTAGCTCTTTTTAACTATCTACTCTATTCTGTGTCAGTTGGTCAGCACAAGCCACCAATAGCCTTGTAGTTCATAGAATCATTAAGGTTGGAAAAGACCTCTAAGATCATCTGGTCCAACTACCTATATTATCCCCTAAACCATGTCCCTGAGTACCACATCTAACCTTTCCTTAAACACGCCAAGGGAATGTGACTCCACCACCTCCCTGCGTAACCCGTTCAAATGACAAGCCAAAAGCTAGTTGGGAAGCCCCAGGCCAATCTGCAGTTATCACAGTGGTTTCTATCACCCTTTTGGGGTTTCACCAAAAATGTCCTCCAAAAAGAAAATGTTACCTTTGTTACTCAGCTCCTATGAGATTAATCTGGTCAGTTTGCACAGAGGCTTCAGTCCTTCATCTGGGTAGTGCCCTCCAGTTAGCCGCACCTGGGGGCACTGCTGTCCTGAGAGATCCATTCTGTTATTAAAATGACAAAAACAGATTTCACCTTTCCAGGTTTAGAGACCAGGCTACAGGCTGTCTGACTGTTCAGAGACAGGCTTTTTTAACAGAATGTACATGTGCTCTGGGCAAACAGTATCATAAATAGCAAAATGATGGCTCCTTTTACCAGCAGTCCCCTGAGCCAGATGGCCAGACAATTCCTGAATGAATACGAATGGCACAAATCTTTTCATACAGGCTACTTGTTACGTGGCAGAACAATCAAAAATCATAGCTTATCTTCTCTACTTCACAGAAAAACTAATTATTCAACACTTGACAGGACCCTTCCTGACAGAAAAAAAAAATAATAATAATCCATTTCTCTATTTTAAATATGTATTATTTTTTTCTGGAATCATTTTCAAATTCAGATTCAGTAAACACGAAAGACATTTATGCCAACGAAGTCAAGGTTTGGACTTAGATTTTTTGACACTTGTACAGGGTCGGAAATCTATTTAAAAAAAAAATGTTAAAAATGTTGAAATATTCATTTTGAAGTATTCAAATTTAGATGTTGCAAAAGGTAATGTCTCTATTTATTGCCATTGTATCTGAAATTCATTTTAATCATCTCCTGTTTATTAAGAAGTTATTAAATATTTGCCAAATCAATTAATTTAAATATTTATATTATTTAAATTTATTTCTATTAATATTTTAATATTCTGTTGGTTTCTTACATTAGAACTGATTGAACCATCAAAGGACTCTGGTATGCTAAGTATTTTGCTAGTCAAATATCAATGAATTAAAACCTGCAATTACATTTACTATTTCTCTACTAAAGTATAAGCAATTTTAACCATTTAAAAAAAGAAGTAGATTTTCTTAGGGAAATAGAAGCATTGAATTTTCATAAAAAATACCTCCTGGAAATTAATTAACAAAATAGAGGTTTTTGACATTGAAGAAAGAACAATTTCAAGTGTTTATGAAAGAAATCAGTTCTAGACTCCTAGTCTAGAGACTTCTGCCTCTCAGATGGTATTTATTTGTAGCTTACATCTAAAAACTCTCAGCAAATACCTAAGTAACATGAAAAGTCAGCATAAATGATGCAAATGTATGTGCATTAAATCACAGAATCACAGAATCATGGAATTGTAGGGGTTGGAAGGGACCTCAAGAGATCATTGGGTCCAACCCCCCGGCCAAAGCAGGTTGCCTAGGGCAAGTTGCCCAGGTAGCCATCCAGACAGGCCTTGAATATCCCCAGAGAAGGAGACTCCACGACCTCCCTGGGCAGCCTGTTCCGGTGCTCTGTCACCCTCACCGTGAAGAAGTTCTTTCGCATGTACTACATTACAGAAATTATCTGATAACTTGGTGAATCTGTAAAAATAAATTATTTGATTTTTGAGTCTCTCAGTGTGTCTCAAAATCATACCGAAACTCTGTATAGATAATGGAGTTGGTATGGATTTTCTACTGGATTTTTATTTTTATTATTATTATTTTTATTCTTATTTTTATTTTATTCAATCTCCACATGGCACATCGGAGAGTTGTTGAATCTAATAAGACAAACTGTAATAAAAAGAAACTTAGTATTTTTATCCAAAAAGTCATCTGAATGTAGTTTATCCCCAAGAAGTTTATTAAAAGACTGTCAGCTAAAGGCTCTGCAGGCTTTTTAGCAGTAGAAGTAGTAGCAGTAATAGTAATTCGTATGTATTTAGACCTGTGTCTGTTCAGCCTTGAGAAAAGAAGACTGAGAGGGGATCTTATTAATGTTTACATATATCTTAAGTGTGGGAGACAGAGGGATTTGGCCAACCTGTTTTCAGTGGTTCGTGGGGACAGAACAAGGGGCAATGGCCAAAAAATGGGTCACAGGAAGTTCCGCACCAACATGCAAAAGAATTTCTTCACGATAAGGGTGACGGAGCACTGGAAGAGGCTGCCCAGGGAGGTCGTGGAGTCTCCTTCTCTGGAGATATTCAAGGCCTGTCTGGATGCCTACTTGTGCAACCTGCTCTAGGGAACCTGCTTTGGCAGGGGGGTTGGACCTGATGATCTCTTGAGGTCCCTTCCAACCCCTACAGTTCTGTGATTCTGTGACAGTTCTCACCATTCATTTGAATATGAGAAAGGAAGAAAGTTCTTTAGAGATCTTTGAGAAGTAAAATGTGCAATTAAGAATGCATACAAACATATGACAAGGAAGTACAAATAGGATTGTGTTTTGAGAAATGAAAAGGAGTATTTTATTTCAAAACTCTTGAAAAATGTCTTTTTCCAATATTTTTAAGACGTGGTTTCAGAGGTCTGAGAAGGGTGAACATTAATTATTAGTAAGAATATGGGATATTCAGTGATTCTGATCATCCACATCGCCTGGAATATTTATTTTTCATGAACGAGGAACAGACAAAGAATCTGAAGGTGCCAGAAAAAATTTCTGATGTCAAGAAATACATTGTTGTGATTTATTCAAGCCGCTGAAAGCTGTTACAAGGAGAAAAATAGGACCAACCAAAAAAACGGTGAGTATGTCTGCAAAAGAACTCTTTTAGGAAGGGAGAAGCTGACAAATACGAATGTACCTTATGCACTGTGCTTCCCTGTCTAAACCATTTGGAGGATTATGTATCTGCTCCACCGAATAAGTATTAATCATCAATTAGTTTTATTTTGGAAAGGTAATGATATTGTGGGAAACAAAGTTGTGTTTTTGCAGTAGAGAATTACTTTTCTGTATTCCAAGGTAGTTGTGTAGTCATAATAAGGAGAAATGCTAAGTAGATAAGTGGACAGTAGAAGGCCTCACTGTTCCAAAATAAGGTACAAGCTTGAGAAAAACAGGATGAACGGTGTGAGAACAGTAAAACAAAGGTCACAAGTTCTCAAAACATAAGAAAGGAGAAATTAAAGGGTTGAAAAAAAGAGAAATTGTACATATATGGTATAGAGGAGCGTCGAGTAGCTTGTGAACCTGTAGTACTCAGCCAATGAGGAAACAAGGGAGGTGATCAGGCGTCGGGTAATAGGGCATAAAAGGTTATGATTTGTTTAATAAAATGCGCTCCTGATTGACAGGACGCCCACCATTGCAATCGCGAATAAAATAGCTTCACAGAAGATCCTGTCTAAAGAAAATTATTTGAGATTTTTCTCACAATATTATTTATATTGAAAAATTTCCACTTACATAAACACTTAATAAATTCTTATGTAATTCTGTAACAAATAATATAATGGATGCCACCAGCCATTGCCATTTACAATAAATATCTGTGGTGGTTTTACTTAGGTGGGCAGCCGAACTCCACTACAGCCGCTCTCTCACTTCCCCTCCTCAAAGGGAAAGAGGGAGAAAATATGATGAAGAGGGCTCAAGGGTTGAGATAAGGACAGGGAGATCACGCAACAATTATCGTGACAGGCAAAACAGACTCAGCATAGGGAGATCAATAAAATTTATTGCCAATTACTAACAAGCTAAAGAAGTGAGAAACAAAGGAAAGAAACTAAAAACACCTTCCTCCCATCCACCCTCTTCCACCTTCTCCCCCCCTGAGTGGCACAGGAGAATGAGGAATGGGAGCCGTGGTCAGTTCCTGACGCTTTGTCTCTGCCACTCCTTCATGGTCACTCTCTGCCTCTGCTCCAGTGTGGGGTCCCTTCCACAGGATGCGTCCTTCCCAAACTGATCCTGTGGGGGCTGCCCACACACAGCAGCTCTTCAAGAACTGCTCCAACATGGATCCATACCATGGGGGTCCATCCATCAGGAGCAAACTGCTCCAACGCAGGTCCCCCATGGGTGGCAGCTCCCTCCAGGCCCCCTGCTCCTGTGTGGGCTCCTCCCCACGGGCTGCAGCTCCGGCCCAGGCCTGCTCCTGCGGGGGCTCTCCATGGACCGCAGCCTCCTCCAGGCCACATCCACCTGCTCACCAGGGGCTCCTCCACGGGCTGCAGTGTGGAGATCTGCTCCGTGTGGGACCCATGGGCTGCAGGGGGACTGCCTGCTCCACCAGGGGCCTCTCCACAGGCCGCAGGGGAACTTGTGCTGCGTGCCTGGAGCACCTTCTGCCCTCCTTCTGCACTGACCTTGGCGTCTGCAGGGCTGTTGCTCACTTCTCTCTCCCAGATGTTGTTGTTCAGCAGGCTTTTTGCCTTTCTTAAATCTGCGCTCACAGAGGCACAAACAACATCACTTATTGGCCTGGCTCTGAGCAGCGGCAGGACCCCAGCTGAAACTGGCCTTTATCTGACATGGATCAGCTTCTGGATTCTTCTTACTGAAACCAGCCCTGCAGGCCGCACCACCAAAACCTTGCAACGTAAACCCACTACAATATCAAGAACAGAACCTGCTTCTGCCCAGCCTACGATTAAATTCTAGCCTCAGCCTGAAGTATAATTGCCTGTATGTTTGTGTCCCAAATGAATTCAGACTTCAGTGACATATTCTTATTTTCATGTAAACATGCAGTGTTTTTTTTTTATTATTTGTTTGTCTGTTTGTTTCTATTTTCACTTGCTTTCACACACACACACACACACACACACAATTACTGTTCCTTATACTCTGGTTTTCACTTCTGAATAAGAAACATGAAATATAAGCAATTTGCTCATCTACCTACCTGAAAAATGCTCACTGAGCTTTAACTTTGTTGTCAATGTCCTTCCCCTGAAACATATGTAAACTATCTTAAGCCTGATTCCCATCATGAATTAAAATTGACATTTCAACTTTCTACCCAGTAATAGAAGAGAGGAGCGGTCTTTTAACTACAACTATTTTTGTGATTTAAGTAATGAGAAAGCTGGATTGCAAAGTTTGGTAACCATTGAGGTATGTTCAAACCCAGAGCGCTAAGTTCTTGGAATGTGCCTTAACCAGCAAATCCCTGGTGAAGATAGGGTGACATTTGTTTTCCTACCTCTAAATTAAAATGCATCATTGGGAAAGGAATACAAGAACTAAAAGAATAGAGAGTGAAAAAGCTATTTAGTAATCTAGTAAGGCTGCTGAGGGCACTGCTCACTCCCTTCTTCTTTTTCCATCATCCTAACTTGCGTTTAAATATTCCCCATACTCTCCTCTACGTGCTCTCAATTAAAAGAAAATGATGACTCTGATACAATGACCTCATTGTAAATGTCACAGTACTGTAGGATTTTTTCTTTTAGCAGCTTAGAAACTCTGCACAACAATTTCCTTTTTTTTTTTTTTTTTTTTTTTTTTTTTTTTTTTTTTTTTGCATTTTATCACTATCTTAATGGAGGAACAGTACTAAGCTTGTGAATTAAAGCTTGCTACATTAGGGAGTATGTGCACAAGATCTCAAATCTCTGGTGAATGGTTTGCTGCAGCTCTACAAATCATTCTGTCAACACAAATTATGCTGTTAAAATACACATTTAAAACAATGCTACCCAAAAAGGTAATATGGAGGTAATTGAAAAACCCATGGTGCTTACAAATAGCTGGAAGAAGTGTGCAGTGAGGGAATAAGAAACTAAATGAAAATACAAGTGAAATGTAAATAAACCCTACTGTAAAAAGAATAAATATCATTTACTTTATAACCAGTTGCATATACCCCCCATACTTTGGAGCATAACTTCTCACCTATTCTGCACACAGTGCTACTGAGATAGGGTGGGGAATCATGGGGAAAAAAATAAAAAATTTATGCCTCATAGGCATTCTACTGAAATGCAATAACAAATGTGTAATCTTTTGCAAATGTCCAGAAAATATCCAGCTAGGAGCTCTTTATCTCATTAAATGGTATCATTGATTTCCATGGGAAGTTACAGTTAAAAGAGAAAATAGAAGTCCATGAAAAATCCTAATCTTACATTTTTTGAAACAAGGGAGTTAAGAAAATAATAATACTTCAACACTGTACAGACTTAAACCAAATAGGTTTGTAACTTTTATAAACACTGATATAGGTTGTCATATCAATTTTATTAATTTATTAAAAAATATTTATCTGTTCAAGTATTTATCAAACTATGATGCATAAATTGATACATGCACATACCTCTGTCACTCATCATAAATGTTAAATAAGAATAAACATGAATTAATTATCTTTTCCCCCTAATTTTAAATCTATGCATTAATAAGGAGAATAGTAAATACTAAAATCAGCTTAAGAGATTTACGGATTCATATTTTTAAGGGTGCAAAAGGTATCCTGTTCACCACTTTATATAATTAAGTGCACAAACTTTTATGTGAGATACAGATGCTAATTAAGGGTTCTATTGAATAGACCTGTTTCCATTAAACATCATGGAACCCTTCTTCATATGCACAGAAAGGAAAATAGAAAACCTTAGCCAGCATGAGCAGTGTTTTTTTATGGATTCAATTAAAATTAAAAATAATAATAATAACTATAAATTCTTTCTTCATTGAAAGGAATATCACAGTTATCCATAGGTACCAATAAATCTATACTGAATTCCTTTCTGGCCCACAGGAATTGGTACAATACCTCGCTTAAAGGAATAAATACATTGAATTATTTCATTCTTTTGTGACCTTTTATCCACAGAATTCTTAATTGAATGTCTCAGTTGATTAATAGGTCTTTATATGACCCTAAATTATTTTGCTCAGATCTTGTTCTTTTCCACACTCGCTTTTTAGATATGAGTTAAAGCTAGAACATTGAAAGAATACCACATATCCTCTAAGATAAGTCTCATCCTTTAAAACAAGACAAAAGGAATACAGACAACCTGATTTCTGAATTTTTTGTGACAGTCACTCCCGTAAAATTGTAGGATGACTTTAGAGTAAGATTCATATTATTCTTTCTGTCCCAATGGGCCCATATATCACACATCGTACACAGCAGTTTGTAAAACCGCTGATTTTGTTGGTGGCAATGGTGGTATTTTGTTTGTTTGTTTGCTTTTGTTTTTGAAGCCAGAAGAATTCCTGAAGTTAGAGGAAAATTTAAGAAAGAAGGGACCGGATCCTGAAAATGTTAGTTTTCATAGAAATTACAGTCTTCCACTTAATCATTTAATAGTTGTCTGTGACTTTAACAGATTTGACCCTTTCAAAGTTTAAACTCCCTTGGTCAGCCAACCAGGAACATTTAGTTACAAGAGTGAATAGATAGAGAAAATATTTCCTGTAATCTCAATCATATTGAAACAGAGGAGAAGATGATCAAGAAGGAGACAGCAAGAGTAAACATGCAGGCAGAAGTTCAGTACTACCTACCTGCTCCTCATTCAGACAGGATCCTACAGTGCTTCCCATGGCCTAGTTCAGGAGGGTATTGAAGGAATTCTTACCATTTCTCACTTGGAGAAATCTTCCTTGGTCACTAAGGTTCTCTCTGAAAAGAAAGCGCATCTTTCAACTTTTGTAAGCAGGGACAGTAAAATTAATCCATAACAACTCTTAAAGTATTTTTTTTTCTAATGCATTATACATTTATATATACTGTACATTAAATAATAAAGTACTATATGGCAGACATTAGACATCTAGACACGCATATTAATCATAAATGTGTGTATATATAAATAATATTTATTCGTAGTTACAAGTAGAGAGATGCAAAATTTTTGCTTGACTTCTTTTTGTGTTATTTTCCACTGAAGGAGATGCTATATACATTTGAAATCTTAGACCATAGTGCATGTGTACAGATAGACAGGTAGATAACTAGAACAGTAGTGTTGTGATGAATGGGCAAACTGTTTTATTTTTTTTTTTTTTTTTTATTCATAGTTTGTTGCCTGTATACCTTACATGGCATATTACATTAAGAAAAATGTGAAGCTGAGCAGCAAAATGTAAACCTTCACATTGGCCTTGTCCTCAGTCCAAGACACTAGAGAAAGGATAGACAGACTTGCTTAGATTTGAAAACCTTCCAAACAAAAAAACAAGATGTGCTGGGCAGGATCAAAGACAGGAACCATAAACATATCTGCATGGAGGGGAGCAGATTCAATGTCAGCCTGATGAAGTAAGGAACTTTCTCCAGAATGACCCACAACCCCAACAGGAACTGGAAAGTGTTGGACTGGAAAAAGAGACTGGAGGGAAAGAATCACACAGAATAGACACAGCAGGTACTGGGAACGTTTATTTCCATGTCTTCATTTGATTTTTTCTCAACAGGTCAGTGTTTTCCTATTTTAGAGAATTATATAGCCCTAGTTGTGTTTTAGTGTTTTAAAAGCCTAGCTTTTTACATTGGAGAAGCTTTAGTGTCTTTGAGCTTGCTCACCTCAAATAAATATAAGCTTTTAACTTTTCAAGGTCCCATCACAGAAATATGTTTGTTTCAAAATGTATACATGTAGACAATGCACATGTACACAAAACATATACAACCATACACACATTTATAGTTTGACTGGCACTGATTTTATAAATATATGTATATAGAAACAAAACAAAAATACTATATTTTAAATTTATCAATACCTCTTAAAAAGTAAGCCACTACAATTCACTTTCATGTATAATTGGCATAGTTGGCATACTAGCATTTTCTGTTGAAGAAAATGGTATGCTTATTAGTTATAACAGCAATTTCAACATATACATCTGTACATATTTCTACTTCAATCACCCTGTAGAAGTCCCAGTCCCTCACTCTTAATTTAGGATCGATTCTCATTTATAAATGTCAGAAAAAATGCTCTACAAATTTTGGAACTTTTTTCCATCACAGACAAGAATGGATAAATAAGATGTAAAATATCAAAGAAATCTGTCCTGTTGGCTTTTTCATATCAATGAGTGCTTCATTTTTAAAGTGACAGAACAAAACTCATATGAAGTTATTTTTATAGAACCTACATGCATATTACACCTACAGTGTAATGACCCAAAATATTAACACTATTAATTGATCACTTGTAGGTGAAGCTATAAACAGGAATATTTGACAGACAAATATGTTATTACTTTTTTTTTTTTTTTTTTTTTTTTTAAGTGCAATACCTCTATCTATTCAACCAGTCTACTGGATTCTGCAAAAGGAGGCAGAGTATTTGCATAACTCACGTAGACCCTCATACTGTTCAGATATGACAGTTAAGCATATTTTACTCATGGCAATATAGTTTTAACTCACAGTTCTCTTTTTCTCCTCCCCTCTTTTCTCCTTCTTACACAGATCGTAACCATGATCATATATGTTATGTTTGTTTATTCATGAAAATTCATATTTCTATTTAACGTAGGGACAAAAAGTATTTCAAATGTAGCATGAAAATGAATTCAAATATGGAAAAAATTGAATGGGATGTGAGGGGAAAAAGAAGTATTTCTATAAATAGTTAACTGATTAATTGATGCATTTCCACATAGGAAAGGAAGCATAATGAATATTTATGACAGTGAGCTATGAATTGAATCAATTTTTCTCTTTCCCAGAGCAGCAAAAATATTTGAAACAATCTTGGCAATGCTTGATATGCTTTTGTTGTTGTTGTTGTTGTTTGTTTGTTTTCTTACCTGTTTTTCAGTGCAATGTACATTTGTTGTATTCTTTCAGATCATTCAATCTTGAGGTTTTTCTGTAATTGAAGGAGCAAACTTAAAAATACAGTGAACTGACTAATAGAAAAACTAATTCATATGGAAAAGAAAGCACACAAATGTGTGAAAGAACACAAATATTTTCTCTGAGTACCATAAATTGTGTCCCCTGATCATCATACACAGTTTGGAGTCTGAAGGTAGCAGCCTTGAAAATGATGTGTGGGTTTAGATAATGATGTGGAACATTGTGGTTTTCACCAAAGTATATAAAAGGTGATTTTTTTTTTTTTCCAGAAACTGGAAAAGAGTATGATATTTAATTGATACTTAAATTTGACAGAAATACTGGCCACACTAGAAAGCTCAGTGTGTCCATGCTGTAGCAGATAAGTGAGGAATTTAGATCAGCAATGTTATTTTGTTACATATAATAGTGATTGAAGTTAGGTAAATTATGGCATATTAGCAGTTCTGGGGAAAACTGTCCTCATTCAGAGTGAAATCCTGGTTTAAAGTTTTTCATTTTTTTTTATCTATAATAATAAAATTAATTATTTATTAACAAAAATGAATATAAAGGGAATATTTGTCAGGAGTTACAAGCTTTTGTAATAGTTTCAAATGAAATTAAAGTTCATTTTGAATGCAAAAGCTTCCCTCAAAAGAAAAAAGAAAAAAGTTGCTCTATTTTCAAAAAGCTTATATTTTTTATTTTAAATGTTTTGATTATTTTACACTTTCTGTAATCAAACATGCTAAGTGAGTAAATACTTGCTGAAAATATTTCATACTCCTTTCCAGTGTGAGCCTCACACTGTAGAGGATCATCCTTGAAAAATGAGTAATAGGGAAAAACATTCCTTAAGACCAATAAATATTTCTTTAATGCCATGGAAAATCAATAGATAAATATCTATGTTGATCTGTGGTTTCTGACTGATATCTGGGATTATCTCACAGTGAGCAATTTTGTTTTCAGCTTTAACATAGTTTAATAAAAAGACATCACCTATTTATATTGAAACAATAAAATCCAGGAAGTCTTGTATTTCAGTTTAGCCCTCACCATAAAAGTTCTCTAAAGTTTTGCTTAATTCATTACTATTTTTGTTGTCCCCAACTGTAAAATGGATATCTGCCTTCTTGATGGGCAAATTTAACTTCTGAACATGCCAACCTTTCTTCACTTGAGAAACTGACATTTTTGCATGTAATATCGATGTTTATTTAGTTATTCTTAATTCCTCCCTCGGAATGTTAATCGGGCCAGACAATAGATAGTAATGATTTTCTATTTTATGGGTGCATCATGAAATATCAAAGTCCATAAAATAAGGACTGTCATCAGCCTCAAAATTTGAAAGGAACTCTGAAGATAAAAAGTTTTCCAGAAGTGAGAACAAAGCATTAATAAGACTTTGCCAGATGTAGAGTTTATACAAATGATTGAATAAAAATCAACAGAGCTAGAACCTAGGCATATAATTTTCCTTTTATATATATATCTATTTTATCCCTGTTATGCATATATACAGAATGTAGAGCCATCACGCAGGGCATACACTCAGCTTTCAACCATTTCATGGGACATCATATTTCCACAGGTACCGAGAGTGCATCGCTATGCATAGCCCAATCCATCTGACAGGTAAATGGGAAGGTATGTTAATTCACATCCAAGCCCCACTGGGACAAAGAAACTGAACTCTCGTTTGATCTGTATCCAATTCTGATGCATGTGGGTTCAAGGTTTCCTCAATACACGGCTGGCTCCGTGGCTAACAGTAATGCTCATGCCTTCCTCCTCATTAGGCAGTAACTCTGGGGGGAAAACACATAGATAAACTGATGGAGAACTGGAATGAGAATTGTCCCCTGAACACATTTTCTGCAATTTTTGGACTTGCCCACTCTGCACACTTAGATTTTTAAACTCCTACTTTCTGTACAAAATCCCCTGAGTCTTTGAAAACAAAGAATTTTATTCACTTCTAAGGAGGTATATTAACACTGGGATATTGCCTACAGTGCATTTAACTTTGCTTTGTTGATATTAACACTAGTAAAGCATCTGTTTTATTTTTTGACTGCAACAAGTGCATGCTTAGTCATCTAGCTTCAACAAAATCTCTCTCATTTTTTATCATGAGGATGATGAGCCCAACTAGAGGGTATAAGTTCAGGACAAAGATTAATCATTAAGATTTTTGAGAAACAGTAACTGTCCAACTGTCATTATGTGACAGAGCTAAGACTTGGCCTTCTTTATGGGTAATCTTAAATAACCTGTACAGAAGGCTCTTTGGTAAAGTTTTCAGTTTTGTATCACCTAATAATCAACACCAGATTTATTGCATACCTTGTGTTCCCTAAGGTTGAATATTGAAGTCCCATAGGGGATTTCATTTATTACATTTCTGTAATCATTGACTTTAAAATGAATAAATGGGAATATGAAAACTGCCAACTTCATTCTCTTAAGAGTGTTCAGGATCTCCTTAAGAAGACTATTCTGGAGGTGGGACATATGTTAATCACTATTTTCAGTGCCCTTTACGCTTTAAGAACACCCCACAAGCAAATTTCATTCTGAAATATTACCTCGAACCCAAGATCCTTGAACTCAAGTATTTACCATGCTGTGATCAGAATTTTTGATATTTGTCTAAAAGGACAAAGACATGAAATATAAACTTTATGCTTTAACTTTCTCCTACTAATAAAAGTGACAGATCACATCCTTTCTTGGATGCCAGTGTCAAAGGAAATGATCCTTAGGAATAATTCAGTGATTGGCATTAGCAAGGCTTTGTTACATACTATTTATACAAAAAAAACTATTATCCTTCACTTAGTTCCTTTGAAGTCCTTGAAAGAGATGGCATATAATTCCCCATGTAGAAAATATGCACAGTGCTTTATAATGAATAGGAACGTTTTCCTTTACAAACTGTGGAGCGTTTCATGTGCAGTCACTAAGATTTATGCTGAAGTTTAAGAGACTGCAGCATAATGGTAACTTTTCAGTTAGGAATGAGAGTAGACTACTAGTTAGATTGGACCTCAGATCTCCTCGCTCTGGATACTCCTGTTGTGACAAACATAATAATAGTTAATTGAAGATTGGATTTAGAACTGGACAAGTATGATGCCTAAGTATGGCACTTATTCTGTGTGGATTAATGAACATTCATTTGGGAGAAGACACAAACAACATTTGGAATTTCAACTGTATCTCTCCAAATTCCCTTTGACAACTGACCAGGAGCAGATGCTAACTTCACAGAATGACCAGTTTTGTTTGTTTGCTGTTAATATTCGTCCTCAGTATGTTTGCAACTGAAGAAGAAAGTTTGTTCTCTATACACTATGAACTGCCAGTAGCTATCCCCATATAATTTTATCATGTTTTCCAATTTATAAACTTTTGCTGATGATTCATTAAACTGTTTTTCATACAAAGTGGTAGAGGTGACACATAACTTTAAATATTGTGTTATATTATTACTATTTGAATAGACAATGATCAATTAACTGTGCAAAACCCAGCTGTCTTAGAAAGAGTAAAAATAGTGTTTTGAATTCCAGCTAATTCCCAACAGTCTTTTCTTTCAAACACTCCCGAGAATGGACAATATCAATAGTTAAACAGAGAAACCATAAATAAGAGGTCGGAGATTACTTAGGAGGCATGCATGTGAAAAATTATGCTGTGTCAATGTACAATAGAAGTACAGAGGGATGGTGAAAAGCTGCAAAATATATAAAACTGAAAAAACTACCACAAAGAAGTTTCTCAGTAAGCGCTAGAAAATTTCATCATAATTGGAAGTGAGTTTTTGTTATCTTCCACTGCACAAGGGGGAAAGCTGTATAAAACATTTTGCTTAAACTATGTTTTGTTTTCATTTTTATAGCTAAAATGGTGCTGACTTCACAGGATGTTTCCTCAAGCAATCCCCCACAGTATATGTTTGAGATTACTATGATGGGTTGTGATTTACAGTACACTAAGTTGAGCCTCCTGCATGCTGCTGTGTTCACATAGAGGTTAAATAAAATTCAGGAATACAGTTGAAAACATTGTCTGTTGTGGCAAGACAACAACGCAAAAAATAAAGGAGCACTCGGCCACCCATCCACCCACACTCGATGTGGTTTACTTATGCTGTCAGGTCGGAGCATGTCTCAAAGGATAGAGGCAGCAGTTTGGGAGTGAGCTCTCACAAGTGGGATGACAATGTACTGGTGTGACTTGAAATTTTGAACACATTTCTTGATTCTGCTGCACAAAACTGGCTGTTGGAGTAAACAAAAACTTTGAAGTTATTAATACTCTCATTTCTTATCTTACTACATTTGGGCTGCTCATAATTAACAGTGGGACACTTATTTATTTATTTTTAACGTAATTTAAGAAGAATCCTACAGTGAGAAAGAAGGAACATTAATTCTTCAATATCTATTCCATACTTCAAGAGAATGCTTTAGAAGTTTATTTTGGTTAAAAATATATCTATTTAGTAATATGTTTTTTATAGATAAATATTTATTTTTATATATTTATTTCCTTTAAAATTTATTTTCTTAAAAATAAATATATATTTGTTATTGCTAGAGTTAATAAATCAATAGCAGTGCAAAGCAAAGACGGATGGACTGAAAAATGTCATTTAAATGATTTTTGAAATAAAGCATTGACACTATCTAGAGAAAAAATGTTGCTAGCACAATTGTCAACTCAAACCTGAATGGCCTGACTCATGTCATCAAGTGATTCACTCGTGCATAATATTTTTAAAATTTCATCTGACACTGTTGACATATGTCCTTCGAGTTTCTCCCTCTTATTCAGAAATCAAGGCAAAAAGTTCACTTCATAAAATATTAATAGATGCAAGTGTTGTCTCTGACCTTACTTGATCAAAGTGATTAGTGTCAAAGTTTAATTGTGTTTCATGTGTTTTGGTGACATCACTAAATCTTTCATGGATTCAATAAATTATTGACATCGCAAGAGATCTCAGACAGACATAATACAAGTTGGAAAATTCTGCAAACTACTACTTGAGACCTAAATGAAACTTTAATTTAATCTTAGTCTTTTTCTCCAGTTCTTAGTAAAAGAAGATCAAAGCCTGAGCAGCTCTATGAGACATGGAATATTTGGGGTATTTTGTACAGTTGGGTTTAGAAAAAGAGTCTAACAATTTAAATAGATACTATGATAATCTTGAGATCCCAGAGATTGTTTACTCCTTTTGCTCCTGCACATGACCAGCAGGCCTTGTTGCTGACAGTCAGAAATCAATTTCTGGACCTTGTACTGATCAGAGACACACTTATAAACACACATCCAAACTTACATGGGTCTTAGCTGCTCTGCAGGATGAGCCATAGGTCCATGGAGAATTAAAATTGTAAAATGCGGTTTCAATCCAGTGTGTGCAACAGGACAAATCTCCCCAACAGCTCCTGGATTCTTTCTGCTTTTTAACTTCAAGGCTGCCACACCATGTTCCCACTAACCTTCTGGGTCATCAGGAGGATTTCTCCTTGAGGCTTGCTGCACTTGTATGCCTCAGCCAGGCTCAGACAAGATATTTCAGGAGCGGGGCTTTATTGGAACCAACCTTGTTCTCACTTATTCTTCCTCATTCAAACTGGAGACCTAGAAGTTTACCCCAGGCTATACAAAATTATGTTGATATCTTTGAAAAAAATCTTGTCTTAGAAGTAATAGATTATCAATAGCAAGTGCCAGAGATGGCATATCTGAAGTCTTTTTCAGAGCAATAATGCTCTAAGAGGAATGACTCTTAGTTCATGGATATGATAGGTTGAAATGTACCCTGTAGCAGTTTGGACCTTCACAAGACATGAAAAGTAACCCTGGTACATTTCGAAGAACATCATTTAGATCCAGCCTCAGGATTTCTGGCTAATATGATACTTCCTGCTGAAGCATGTGTGTGTGTGTATAAAACACCAAACACACCCACAGTCAGATACTCACATACAAAATACGGTGAAAGGAGGAATTAAAAAAATCTGCTCTTGCTTGTATTGCAATTCAGATACAGCAAAAGTGAGACTCAGGTTTGTCTCATCATCATATGAGAAGTTCATCAGGACTGACTCTAGTAATGGACAGAGAGTGACAGCTCTGTCTATCATCACCACCCATAGAGTTGGTTATTTGTCTAGGGTTTGTATGGCATAAGCGTGAGTAAGGTTACTTCTTCTGAAGTCCTTCAACTAATCAGAGATGAAGACAGTTCTGTTACTAAATATGCCAGTATCTGCTGACATATGAGTTGCCAATGGATGGCAAAGCACATGAGGTGTCACATTAGATATTTGTGATGAGAATAAATCATCCAGCTATTTTAAACAAAAATCTAGTGCAATCAAAAATTCTTCATAAGAGTTTCAAGAACAAAAGACTTAGAAAACAACACTTTAATTTCTCAGTCTCTTCATAGAGGTGTTGATTCATTAATAATACTTGCATGGGAACAAATACTTGCATGGGAACAAATACTTGCATGGGAACAAATCCCTGATGCTTCAGATAAGATTGGTAGCAGGTCTAGACTGCTCAGTCAGAAAGAGTAATATTAACTTCCCCACTAGAAGTCACAGTCTGTTCATGCTCAGGAATGAAAGGAAAGTGATTGTCTGCTCTGCTGTGGTGTGGCCTCACCTCGAGTACTGTGTACAGTTTTGGGTGTTACAGTATAAGAAAGACATAAAACTATTACAGAGCATCAAAAGAAGGTTACAAAGATTGTGAAGGGTCTAGAGGGCAAGATGTATGAGGAGCAGATGAAGTCACTTGGTTCGTTCAACCTAGAGCAGACTGAGGGGAGGCCTCATGGCGGCCTGCAGCTCCCTCACGAGGGAAGCGGAGGGGCAGGTGCTGAGCTCTGCTGTCTGGGGACAGTGACAGGACCCGAGGGGATGGGATGGAGCTGGGACAGGGGAAGGTCAGGCTGGGAGTTAGGAAAAGGTTCGTCACTGAGAGGGTGGTTGAGCTGAGGGTGGGGAATTGGGCATGGCAGCAGTATTGCTGGAATTCAAGAAGCATTTGGACAATGCTCTCAGTCATATAGTTTGATTTTTGGGTGGTCCTGTGTGGAGCCAGGCGTTGAACTCAATGATCCTGGTGAGTCCAACTCATCATATTTTATGATTCTACTTAAACTCCAGTAACCAGTTTTGCTTCTGTCCATCTCTTCAGACTGAATTGTGGCCTTACTGGATCACTGGCAATCATCTCTGACCTGAAGAGACCAATCAGGGAATGATTCCAGCTTTAAAGATGGAGGTGAGAATATTTTGACATTTACATCAGCAGCCATCTCATCATGTCAATTTTTCTGTCTTGCAGCCAGCTATGTAATCGAATGAACCACCTCTGCAGTCATCAGGATGTGACGGGCAATGTCAGCTTGCATTTCTCTAGAACATACTTGTGATCTACGTGAATCTCCAACTTATGACTATAGACATCATTCGGAATTCATTAGAAAGTACTTCTTTTATGTATAGCTTGATTCAGTTATGTATAGCTTGATTCAAAGTTCCTGAATAGCAAGTTTTAAGTACTTCATTCACATCTGATTATGCATACCAGAGATTGGCTCTGATATTATAGGCTGGAACATCACACACAATGATCAGCAGAGTCTGTTTGCCACAGCAGATGATGGGAATGAAATGTCAGTCACTCACATTTTTGAAATGATCTTTGTTTCTGGAAAGTCCATTTCCATGGAACTGTTATGTCAAAGAAACAGAGAAGATCTTTGGTGATCATAGCTTTTCATAGCAGGGATCTGTAGTAAAAGTTCCAAGGAATATCCAGATAATTTGTTTATATTTTAACTCAGGGAAATTAAAAATTTGCCTTCACTTATGCCCATATACATCTGTAGCCTCTGTCTATAGCTGCAGTAGCTAAAGAAGGTGATAATCTCTTAAGTCCTCTTCCACTTGCGTTGTTGGAGGCCTCTCCGATGGGCTTCAGGGGAACAACCTGCTTTATTATGATTTTCTCCACAGGCTGCAGGGCAATCTGCTCTGTAGCCTGGAACACCTCCTCCCTTCCTTCTTCACAGACCTTGGTGTCTACAGAGTTGGCTCACACTTTTTTTTTTTCTCACTCATAGAAGCTGTGCAGTGGTTTTTTTTTTTTTTTTTTTTTTTTTTACCCTTTCTTAAATATGTTATCACAGAGGAACCACCAGCTTTGCTGATGCTTTTGGTTTTGTTCAGTGGTGAGTCCATTTTGGAGCCAGATGGAACTGTCTCTGTCCTGCATGGGGAAGCCCCTGGCCCTCACAGTGGCCAACATGGGAACTCACCTGCTACCAAAACTTTGCCATGTAAACCCAATACACATACATAGCTGTACTTTCGTGAAACTTTCATCCTTGTTTGGCAGTTTTGACAAGGCTTCACACATCATCTCAAGGCTTCATACATGATCTCCTGATCCTGGATGCATCTCAGTGATTGCTGCTGAAATTGCTACTCTTGTGACCAGAAATTGCCGTTGTGGTTGTGTAACAAAATGCCTAGTGCTGAAGTTCATCAAGTGAACATCATTCTTTGTGTTAACTGACCACACGAACAATATAACAGATAGGACCTCCTGCTTTTCTCTGGCTGCTGATAATCAGTGTGAGAGAGGAAGATGTGACATCAACTCTTTCTGCATCAATAAGAAACAACCTCATTTGCACAATTCATACTGTACAAAATGAGTGCAGTACTGGAGTACTCTTGTGCAAATATGCACTCTCACAGGACATAAGACTGAGACTGAAGACATCCTACTGTTAATGAAGTACAGAAAGATATATAGTAAAATCTTGTGCTAAAAAATAGATGGGTTTCTTCCTCTCCTTGCTTCCTACATATCTTCTCAATATGCAGCTCACTTATATCATGTAGCCTCTATAAAATTGCTTCTACCAGCACTACATTTACCTGGTAAAAGAAAGTTATATTACTAACACAACTCCTCATCTAGGATACAAAAAGTTGTTAACATTTTGCGACTTTTTTTTTTCCACTAATCACATAAGAACTGTTTTCCTTTTATGAACAACTGCTTTTTTCAACTAGTCCATTCAAAAAGTAGGAGAAATTGGTGTAAAGCCTTCAGAAATTCTCTACATCCAGTTACTACTTAACTGGGAAAAAAAAAAAAAAAAAAAAAAGATCCTCCTAGACTTGTGCCTGATGGATTTCTCACTTGAATACTATAGTACCTACTGTGTACTATATTTAAAACGTATTTCAGTATTTTCTAATATTTCTATTTTTTTTTCCCCCAAGCAACAGAACTGTTCATTTTTCACTAAGAAAGGTAGTATTTCAGTATGTTTTATTTCACTTGAAGGATCAGTTTAAGAAAGTAGATATGCAGAGACATACAAAACTAAAACTAATTAAACCAAAATCAAATTCAATTTGAGTTCTGAAATTCAATTTAATGTCACAGATTTCTTTAGAGTATTCTTGGAATCATTCTAAGTGACTGTCTATTAATTCCCTTGTTCATGATATGTATAGTTCAGCAATGATAAAATATTTCTGTATCTCTCTTAAGCAGATGAAAACAGCTGTCAGTGTACCAATAATTGCTAAGCGAATTACCTGCAATACACCTTTCTATGGGGTATGGTAAAAGCAAACAGAAAACACTCAGTACCTGCAAGACTTGATATGATCTCAATATCTAAAAAATATTATTTGACCACATTTTGTATTTTTTTTTTTTCCTAGAACTTGGTTTCAGGTTTTGATCGCTGTTTCTCCAGTGTTATAGGATATGCTGCTGAGAGTAGAATGCTTGTAATCTGTCTAGAATCACATGGATAAAATATAGCTAGCCCCGAGGATCATTTTTCTTCCAATTATTTTGCTTGCATAAAAGTAATTCAGACAAATAGACAGTTATTCAGTTTCTCAGTCAAACACCCTGAAGTCTGGCCTTACCCAGTCTTCCCTGACACCAAGGCCCACATCTGCAGTGAAAAAATAGTGCTTTCAGCTGTAATATTTGTATATTTGTATATAAACATGATCTTCAAAAGTAATCCAGATTCTACTTTTTTTTTCCTAATCATTTGTTAGTTTTAATTACACTTTAGATATATTTGTACAAATTTCTTCTCATGCAATTTAAAGACAATTACAAAGACGTATGAAAGGAAGGGGAAGTTAAGATTAGAATTGTACTTTTTAACTGGCTAAAAGTACAATGAGATATGTTTTAATTAAAATATACAGTGTTTGATTGTAGACATCTGTACTGCATCTGGCTGGGATGGAGTTAACTTTCCCAGCAGTGGCCCATATAGTGCTGTGCTCTGCACTTGTACCTAGAACAGCACTGGTTTCACACCAATGTTTTGTCTATTGCTGAGCAATGCTGGCACAGAATCAAGACTCCCTCCAAATCCTCTAGGGCCAGTAGGCTGGGGGTGAGCAAGAGGTGAGGAGTGGACATCATCAGGGCAGCTAACCTAAAATGACGAAAGGGATATTCCATGTGACACTCAGCAATAAAATGTGGCAAAGGGGAAGGAGAGGGTTCTCGTTATGAAGACATCTGTCCTCCCAAAAAACTGCTACATGTATTGAGGCCCTGCTTCCTGGGACATGGCTAAATATAGTTTGTTGATGGAAAGTAGATTTTTTTTTTTCTCTCGGTGCTTCTGTGTGGCCTTTGCTTCTTTTTTTTTCCTTTTCTTTTTCCGTTTCCTTTTCCTTTTTCCTTTAATTAAATTATTCTTATCTCAACCCATGAGTTGTTTTGTTGTTGTTGTTGTTTGTTTGTTTTTCTTTCCAGAATACTTTGTTCTCCTCCTCTTCTGATGAGGACGATAAGTGAGAGAGCAGTTGTGGTGGAATTCGGCTGCCCAGCAAGGTAAAACCACCACAATCTCATTGCTTGAAAATGTGTTTGGGTAGACCTCACTGTTCATCCTGAACTTGCATATGTAGAATTTTAAGACTCTTTATTAAGCTGAATGCTGATAGAACAATATTTAATTTCAGTTTTATCTGCAAATATGTATGGTAGGTAATCTTAGGAATGTAGAGATTGTATTTCTGCACAAACTTCCAGTAGAGGCAGGGTATGCCAGCTATGGAAAGAACTGTTTTTCCTGAGCAAACAGAACTGCTACAAGTACAGTGCAAGAGATTGGCATAAGTAAAACACCGAAGAGATACATTCAATGGACCCAAGAGTAACTGTCAAGAAATACAAATAAAAATTCCTGCACCATTAGTAAGAAAAACATTCAATAAAGACTGCATGTCATGAAAAAGATATTAGAAAAGACTGTCCAAGAATATATTCTTTCTAAAATTGAAACAGTTTCTAAAATTGAATCTATAATTGAAATAAGTGTTTGGACATACCTCTGTTATAAGGCATATGTTTTGTGAGGCTGGCATATAAGAAAGAAGAAAGAATAGCAATGCAAGGAAAGTAGAATTGATTAAAATAACATTATTTCTGTTGGTTGCAAAAAATAAAAAAAAGGCAATTTGAGAAAAATCATTCCCACTTGAATAATAGAATTATGAGTAAGCATTTTAAATTCTGCAAAGTGTTTTCTTTGATATATCTGTTTCAAAATTAGTTAGGACTATTTTAATTAAACAAAGCAATTTGATCTTCCTTCCAAAAATCTAAAAATATGGAAATATATACAACCAATATATGAGAGGTTTCAATGTTCTTGAGTCTATATGCATTGTAACAGTAATCCAGAATTTTTCAGCTATCATATCTGATAAATTTATCCCTCCCCCAACAGGTATGTATGAAATGGGGAGAGGAAGTCCTGGTGACTGACACAGTGTTAAGTTTTTATTTGGTCAAAAATTAGCTAAGCATTCAGTGAAGGCACCCATATCATAATAGGCTCAAACAAAAAGTCATGGTCTGGCTTGAGGAAACAGGGAAATTCACGTTTTGGTAGAGCCAGCAGCTTCTGTTTGCAAGGATATGTACTCCTGGGATGAAACCTGTGTTTCCTGCTCTCTTTATCTCTGTGTAATGCAAAATTCCCAGGGCTTTCTATTCCAGACAAGTCTCATTCAACTGCACCCACTTAGAAGCAGGCAAAAGTAGAAGTCTGTTTACCAATATTGGTTAGCTGAGTTGTTCTCTCTCTAAACTTCTGCTTATGTCTCTTGACACACCTGCACATGCATTTTAAAATTGTATTTAGTAGCAATACACATTAAGTCACAGCTTTATATTTGTCAAAAGACTTTTTAAAATTTCACAATACATTGTCTTCCCAACTAGTTACAGCTTTCTCAATCAGTGAAATTAGAAAGCAAGTTAATTTACATTTCAGCAAATTCATTAAGCCTCTTACAAAAATATCCTTGTAACTCACCCTTAATTTTGTCTAAACTGATCTATAGTCACAATATCATCAGTCAGCAGAGGCTGTAAAACTTCTTGACACACGGTTGAAATGCAAAGAAAAAGGACATACACCCTCTGCGTCGTATGGGAGATGAAGTATGCATGTGTACAAAGTGAGACTGCAAAACATGTCAGGATTGAATCAGTACTAGACAGCAGTGGATGATGTGTATGGAAAGAGCACAGAACGCAAAGTAGGTAGGTGCCCACAGAGGATACACAAGCTGGAACTGTTTTCTGTCACTGAATCCTAAATCATTTATAGCTGGATTGAGTGTCTGTGTTTCTGTCTCTGCCCCTGTATGTGTCTAGCAGTTGCCTAGATTGTAAGCAACTGCAAAACAAAATTGGAGGAAAAGTAAAGTATCCATATTTAAGCACACAAGATAAAAGGATGTAAAAAGAGATACACAAATAAGAGAAAAAATATATGAGAAAAAGTGAGTTATTAAAAATTGATGAAAAGAATTCTAAAAGGACAGTTACTTACATGGTTAAGATATCAAATATAAATTTTAAATTAGCATTTAACATGAAAAAAATTATGAAAGCATTTTGCAAGTCATGAAAAGCTCAGGAAAAAAAAGGCTTTTCAAAGAGTCATAGAAATGATTAAAGGGATTAATGGACTTACATATTAGAAAAGATTAAAAGGATAAATACAAATAGTTTAGTGAAGTAATTAGGTTAGGGAGGAGAGGAGGACATAATAAACAACTACAAACATCTGAAGGCAATAAACACAAAGAAAGGAGGGGAATAATTTAGCCTGATACAAGAGAGTATAATTAGAAGTAAAGGAATTAAAATTTAAAAGGAAAAAAAGAAAAAAACAAAAAAACACTGAGCAGCAGAAAAAGTCCCCTGCCTATGAGATGAAAAAAGGCAGAAACGGTGAGAGCCCATAGCTAAGGGTAAATAAATAAGAGGACTGGAAAATAAATAAATAAATATTTATTTTTTTTAAAAAAGTCAAGTGTTCTAAAGGACTCCATGCAACTCTCTGACCACAAAATTTTCATTTTGTGAACACTTTCTACCTTCAAAAAATACTAATTGTTTAAAAATAACTGGAAACAATCTTTCAAAGATCGTTTTATCTACTTCTGTGTAAGTCTTCATCAGTCCCTCTGATCTCACTGAGGCTTTGTTGACTGGTTGGCTTTGAAAGCCTTCTGGGAGATTGAAAAAAGCTTCCTGCACAATCACAGTGAACATCTTCAAGGCTTCATCTTGCTTAGTAGTAATAATTAGGGCTTTATGAAGTAGCAGTGTCATGCTTAGAGATTTAGATTCTGCCATTCCTTGACCAGATGGATTCTACAGTTCTTTCTGTGATTCCTTACTTTATACCTTATCCTCTCTCTGTCCAATTCTCTTTATGAAGTTCTATCACAATCCTAGTTGTTTTCTTTCCCAGCTCTCCTCTTTTCTTTTTCTTCTTGCCTCTCCTCACAAATCATTTCATGCAAGTTTCTCTTCTTTCCTTGCAAGCACACTAACCTTTCTCTGCTCCCTTTCTACCATTACTTCCCACTATAATCCTTGTTCCAGCTTTCATTCTCCACTCCATTTCCCTGAAAATCCCTGCTGACATTCCACAGTGAAGTGGAATAAATATCTCAGGCCTGCACTCTCTCCCCTGAGCCTACTTCTCCTTTAGAATTTTGTCATTCAAAGACAAGCACTTGTAGTAGGAGGAACGCAGAGGCCAGTGCACATTTTTTAATGTTATATGTAGGAATACTGTACTAATCTATATCATTCCTAGCCCAATATAAAAGGTAAAGAAAAGATTCAGAAGCTCTAACTTGAAACAATAATTTTCAAGTTCCTTTTCTGATTTTTACAAGACCTCTGCTTTTCAATTAGATATGTGCTGAGACACTTTCTAGGGCTTGTTTTTTTTACGTGGACAGAGAGGGTAATAAGGTGAAGAACTTTATATTACCATAAGCTTTAACTGAAAAGCAAATAGAGTAGCTTAATTATTAGAGGACAGTCATGCACTGGCATCGGGATGAGCTCTAATTTGTCTTTCTGTCTTTAGCTTCTGTTCCCAAGACATTTGATCCAATGTTAAAAGCAGCCAAATACATCTCCACTGTGTGTTGTGGTTCCCCAGTGCTGTCCATCAATGCTGATGCTTCCTTTCCTAGCAAATTGAGGTTTTACTTTCTATCGCTATTCAGACTTGCATTTATATTTTAAAAGTGTACTGGGTTGTACTGTTTTTAAAAATTTAATGCACACAAAAAATTTTCATTTCTTATCTTCCTATAGAGAGATTTTAGGGATAAAGTGAGCTATACAAATGGAAAATTAACCATCAATTTAAAGATTCCTTTTCATCTTTCTAGGTACAGAAGGATTTTTTAATACCTTTTTTCAGGTGTACTATAATACTTATGACACATTTCAGAATTATATAGTAACTTTTTAGGAAATTGCATACATTGTTAACATCCACTTGTTAGTCAATAATAAGATTCATATTGAAAGAACATTTAAAATAAAGAACATCATCCAGACTTCCTGACCAGCCTGACTATCAAGGAGGCCACACTAGCCTCATTATGCTACATAAAAGAAGTAGAGTGCCTTATAAAAGGACCCTAAAAGATTCCAGCTGCTCCTAGGGAAGATTTCCCTTAGACTGAGCAACTGGAATATATTTGTAAGTATGCCTCACGCAGTAATTACATACAAAGTGTCTCCAATGTGTTTTCAAGTACCACATAGCTGTATAGTCCATTTCTTGAAACTCTGCTTTGTATATGTGAGCTTTATAAGATACTAACCTTCAGTTACACTGAAACGCCCAATGCAAAAGACCCAATAAAAGTAATTCCTGAAGCCATTTGCTTTTGAAAATCATACTCAAGGAACATAATCCAGATGATCATGTTATTTTTTTTTCACTTTGTCTCAAATTACCAATCCAAATTAAAATGAATCTTGTGAGTTTCCCGATTCAAGTGCCATGATTCAATTATTATGCTAAAGATCCTACACTTATAGCTGATGATATCTCAGAAATGCTTTCTCCTTACCTTATGAAAAGCAAAGTTTTGCCTCATATACTCTTTCAAGGGAATGACTGGTTTTGTGGAATCATACTATAGTATATATACAGGCATAAGTGTGTATGCTAGCAATTTCACATATGATGAAAATAATAATAAAAAATTGTTTTACTTGGCAATTTCATTTGTGAATTAGCATTCTTGATTAATGAGAAACAATGGACAGAAACAATATTAAGAAATCTCCCAAAACCTAAAATGCACAGATTCTGTTGAAAATTTTAATAATTGTTTTCCATTCCATTTCCCAGTCTGTCATTTTCTGGTGGCTCACGTGACCTTTTTTTTTTTTTTTTTTTTCATCTTGCTTTTGATTAAATGACTGTAGATGACTCACAAATGTGTGTTGCAATGAAAGTGATTTTGCAAGCTGTGGGCTATTTATGCAATCTGCATTTCTCTTGAGTTGCTCAGCACAGGTCTATTTGGGAGCATTAAGTTGTTTGTAGTGATAGTTTAAGACCAGACTATAAGTCATGATGACACATCTCAAATCTGTTCAAAATTCTATTTGCTTACTAAGAGGTGTCCTCATTCTTTTCTGACTGGACACATTAGCAGATCACAGGTCATGTGCTGAAGGAGATATTACTGTGAAGTGTCACACACCTGCTTGCTTGATTTGACATGTAAAATGTAGTGAACTGTGAATAGAGTTATCAACATCAGCCATTCCAGGTGGAACCAAATAACACTTGTAATCATCAAGGAATAAGATGGTTGCAGTACAATGAAGCATCAGACTGAGTCTGCAAATAAACAGAGAATTCTAGTGATGTGATATGCAGGAAGCAGAAGTTCTGTATTTAGTTTATAACAACATAACATTTATTTTTTAATTTCTGTCATGAATACACTTAAACATTAGATGGATTCTTGTAACTTCCTTCTCAATGAGTTTTGTACATCCCTGTGCTATCAGGAATAACAACTATACATGTTCTGTATAACTAAATCTATGCCCTGTGTTATCCAGCAATTCCATACCATTCTATCTCCATAAGCCGGCTCACAAAGAAAGTGCTAATAAAAACATTTCTTCACTGAACCACAATATTAATTTCTGGACTATTTTTACACATTTATGTTTTCATCAGCATGCAGGGGTCACACCCACCTATATCATGTTGATCAGAACACATTCTGGGGAATACAATTTGTCTTAAAACGCTCCTAACCATCTCAAAGATATTTCCAGCTTTGGGCTAACCCTTTCACAAGTCTTCCCTGGTGCAGGCAATATATGTAATTTAAAACAATAACCACAACAAGAACAAAAACCCTTCCCACTACCATGATAGTTCTCAGTTATTGCAATGGCCTCTTGAAAGGCATCTTAGAACTTGTGTCTGACAGTCATATGAATAGCTGCAGAATTCAGAGGCCAAAATGTCAATTTAAAGGCTCTTTTAATTAAATACCTCCCAGACCTCCTTCCAAGCACTTTATTGGACGAGCAGATATCGGGAGCTACATATCACTGCTCTCTCTCTTTCAATATTTTTGAACTAGTAGCAGGAAAGCTAGAACATGTCAGAATCTATTTATGGGTGGCTGCCTCTACGTGACCTTTTTTATCTGGAGTGTTTTCTAATGAGTAAAGAATTAGCACCCAAAAAGTAACAGTTTGTAATTTCCTGTCTTAACTGTGATATGAGTATTACCCTTCTGAACTCTATCATTACCCTCTTACTCATCTGAAAATGATACATAAAATTAAAATCAGTAGCTGAGAATATAATTTGCTCTATTCAAGCCACAAGCATAAAATAAAATATAATAAATAAAATTAAAAAATCCAGTAGAGGGGTTTGCTTTTTCAGGCAGCAAATTTCAAGAGCACATTGCAGTCAGGTAAGTCTGGACCCACCTAACTCAAAGTGTTAGCTGTCTAAAATTAGTGACAAGGAGTTATGTCAACATGATGCACATTAGAAAATCCCTCTGTCCATGTCTTTACAAAATTAATCTGACATGACCAAAATGAAAAAACATACAAAGGTAACAAATCTTTATATTTTTATATGGCATATGCCTTCTCTCAGGGACTAGGTTCCCTTGCAGTGGTAATAAAGTCTTAATTCTGAAGCAAGATAATATAAAAATTCTTGCAGGGTGGATTTTTTTCAATATTTACCATAGAATCATAAAATGGTATGGGTTGGAAGGAACCTTAAAGATTATCTAATTCCACCTCTTCCCCTGCCATAGGCAGGGATACCTTCAGATCAACTAGACCAGGTTGCTCAAACTCCTGTCCAATCTGGCCTTGAACACTTCCAGGGATGGGGCCTCCACAGCTTCTCTGGGCAACCTGTTCCAGTAACTGACTACCCTCACAGTAGAGAATTTCTTCCTTATATCTAATCTAAATCACTCCTTTTTTAGTTTAAAACCATTACTCTTTGTCCTATCACTATACTCCCTGACAAAGAGTCCCTCCCCATCTTTCCTGTAGGCCCACTTTAGGTATTGGAAAGTTGTTATAAGGTCTCCCAGTTGTTATAAGGTCTCCTCTTCTCCAGGCTGAACAACCCCAACTCCCTCAGCCTGTCTTCATAGGAGAGGTGTTCCAACCCCTTGATCATCTTCATGGTCCTCTGGACTCGTTCTGATGCATCCATGTCCTTCTTGTGCTGTGGACCCCAGAGGTGAAGGCAGTGCTCCAGGTGGGGTCTCATGAGAGCAGAGTAGAGGGGAAGAATCACCTCCCTTGACCTGCTGGCCATGCTTCTTTTGATGCAGATTACCATGTATCATTTTTGCTGGTATTAACCAGTCTGATTTGTTAATTATTTTTTCTTTTCACTAGAAAAGTTTAATATTTGCTTTAACATTATTTAAGCATTCACTTTGTTCAAAGTTTGTCTTCTTATACTTGTAATATTTATGCATGTATTATAATCTTTAAAAGATCTTCCCCCCTCCTCCCCCCCCCCCCCGCAATAAAAACATTCATCACATTATAGTCCTCTATCCTGCTATTCAGAGTCAGAAAAATGTACAGCTGAAAAGCATGTGAAGAATTCATGATATGCAAACTTGGGCCAGGAGTGCTTGGGCCAGGAGAATCTGTGCTTTCTGAACAGACTATTACATGTAGAGCTGCTACTAGCAGCTCAGTTTTCAGATATCTTTCTCCAGTATGGAACTTCCTGCAAGGTAACCTAGTCACAGTGGCTTTCATGGCTTGACTGACTTATCTTGAAACTTTTGCTATTACTCTCCAAAGATCTTAGAGCATTTCCATATTGTTGTAAAGAATGGCTGTCAGTCCTTTATATTCTCACATTCATAAATCCTTTGAACATAAATTGCACATGGAAAAATTAAATCATATGCACTTTTAACTAAAATATATATAAACAATTTAAAATCCATCAAAACAGTTTCATAGCTGATGTAAATCAGCACTGTTTCATTAACAGATACATGAAGATCTGGTATATGATCAGAATATATGTCTATATATTCATCTATATATAATGAGCTTCATACAGACTAACTACTGGTAGTTTTATACAGTATCAATCCCCATATCAAATATACTCAGGGGTGTCATATCATATTGAGCTCCAGAAGTCAATAACTCATCCCTCCAGCCAATAATCACAATAAAAACTACCTATCAAGAGTGCCAGAAATAACTCAAGAAAAGGTATAAACTCCTCTTTGCTCTCTCAGGAGAAAACTAAACTTTTCAGCTGGATGAGAAAAAAAACACAGAGGTCAGTGCTACAGATAGGTGATGAAAACACAGCCTTCATAAGCAGCTGTTGTAAAATGAGAGAGCTCTTGGCAGGACCTTTTAGTTTCAAAATGACAGCATGGCAGTAAAGAATGAAAGATCAAGAAAAGATTTAAAAGCAGTGAAGAAAATAATGCCACTCGCATAAACATGCCTAAGTGGATAGCTTGGGATTCTTAGAAGAATTGGAGATTGTCACATTAATTCTAGGATTTATTATCCAGAAGCATTTTGAAATCCATTTATCTCAGGAGTACATAGTATCTACACACCTTTTGGCACCTGGGACTATACTGTAAGTATTTATGATGTTTACATTTCTAAAGTATGGAAACAAAATCCACAAAATAGTTTCTCAATTTGTAGATCATGACTATGCCTATAATAGCATATTTCACCTATATATATATATATATATATTAACAGATTTTAATTAATTATGAAACCATGGCATTCTTATTGTTGCTATTACTATTAGTAGTAGTAGCAGCAATAATAGCAGCAGCAGCACAAAATGAAAGAAAAATCCACTGTCATAATAGGTTTGGTTCTCGTTTTGACAGAATGTATGATGAGGCTGAAAGAACCTTTGTACTTTGTGCTAACGTTAACCAGTAAATGATATTAGAAGAATAATATAAAGTAAGACAAGTAAAGGGGAAAACAAAAACAAACAAAAAACTTTGCTGTTCAGATGGACATGTAAAAAAGTACATACAGACACTGAGATGAAGTTGGAGAAGGAATAGAAACCATTGTTGCATGAGTAAATCTGGCACAGAAATTCCTAAGATTTCTTTGTCAGGTTCAGCACTGGCAGCAGTAGGTGTCACTGCTACCTGTGGTAATAACACTGTAGCTGTTTCTCTGCCAGCTCATATATCTGCTTGAATGTTATGCTTGCCATAAGAGGTTGCATACAGTCCTTCAGGAAATACTGAGCTAGAACAAAGTAAGATGTGTCCAGCTGTTGGCATTCCCTGTTTCTTTTTCTTTGCAAACAGGCTGTCTTTGGAAAGCTGACTTAAATTAGGCCCATGTTTTGTACGTGTTTTGTCATTTTTTCTTCTGATCTTTTCAGATCTCTCCTTTCTTGAGACAGGCTTTATTTTATTTTATTTTATTCAGAGTTTTTTTAATTATAGCACCTACCTATCTGAGGACACTGTAGTTATTGGCCTTTTTCTTTAATCCACCACATTGACGTACAAGACTCCTTATTTATGAACACTTCTGAAACCTTTATATATATAAATAGTTCTTATATAGGCCATTTCATCAGCTTCTTGGACATCTTGAAACACTCATTACCCATGACTTGTTTAGCAACTTGCCAAATTGAGAGCCCTTGCTAATTTTAACATGTTCTCTCTCAGTAGGCTAGCATTAACTTGTTCTCCTCTGACTTTCTGATGTTTATTCTTCTTTTGAGTCATGTAGTGTATTAACAGAAGCTGCAATTATATTGACTGATATAATTTCAAGTTGGCCATTTTAAAAAACACTGTTCTTCACAGGGTACAGGTAATTACTTCAGTTTCATTCTGTAGTTTTAGTTTTATCATTAACAGACAGATTTTTTTGTTATTGTTGTTTTTGGAATTATAAAGTAATGAAAAAAGTCTCTGGGGATGATTATTAAAATTGTTCATGATAAGTAATGAAACTGTAGAGCAAAAATCATTTTAATTACATTTATTCTACCTTACATGTAGAGGTTGAGTGTTTCCCATCTCTGGAGGTCTTCTGTGAAGTTTTGTATAACATCTCTTCCATTATGTTTTACCATGTTCTCCAATCCTCAGTTAAGCTTTCCTCCTAGAAGGAATTTTAATTTTAAACTGTGTCCCTGTGTTGATTTGATTGCAACTAGAAGAGGAGTAATAAAAAGGATAATAATAATAATAATAATAAAAAAGAATAAGAAAACTAGGAATACATGATCAAAATACCCTGTAGCATACAAAATACTAAAATAGATTTGTTGCCAAGAACTGCTGTATCTAGACCTCACACAGTGAAATTATATATTCTCTAGGAAAGATGTATATTCATATATATCACTGGTCACAAAATAAAAGTCATGAACAAGGAGAATGCACTGGTCATCCCAAATTTATTTCTACCCTCGTGAGAACAATTTGTTCATCATAATATATTTGTATGTTTCACATTAAAAATATATACATAGTAGCTAATAGTTGGAAAATCATTTTATACATAATGGATTAATGGACTGATGCATTTCAGAATATAGTGGCATGAGATTTACTAATATTTGGCCTCAATTTTGTAGCTGAATGCCTTGAGTGAGAAAGGATTTATTTTTTTTTCTCTTCTCTCATTTCTCTGTACCAAACTGTCCACATTCCTGTTGTTGTAGCTGATTTTAAACAGTGGTTTCCCAGCAGGGGTTAATTTGGTCACAAATGCCTAAATGGCAAGCTCTATTTGTTGCCCACAAAATGACATGTTAAATTAAGATAAGCACATATGTAACCTGTAGGCATTTCAAGTTAAAACCACCAATACAAAGGGCACAAAATCCAACAACTTAGAAATAATGTAGAATGTATATACCACAAATAAAGCCCTCATTTGCTTTCTTTCCTCTTATATTTTATTTTGGCTTGGAGGCTTTACTTACAAATAATCAAGCAGCTGATGCATGTACCTCAAGTAACAAGATAACCACCAATTTTCATCATTTCTTTGCTTAGCAATCATTTTCACACAGAACACAAAGCTACAGATTTTTAGACTAAGAGGAAAAAAGAAACGGCTTCACAGCAACTGTTTCAAGGTTTGTGTGTTCATCTTTGTTAATTAAATAGAGCTAAAGAGTAATATATAACTAGATATTCTGTGAACATGTGTATGAATGCACACATCTGCTGATGTGTTAACACACTCTGAACACAAATATAATTTCTCTATGATGAGAATGAGGAACATTTGGGTCCAAAAAGTTTCCTTCGTGAGGAGGAAGCATCATGATTATAGACTCTCATACTTGTGGGGGGCTTTAACCAGCCCAACATCTGCCATAAGGAAACCATGGGACACAATCTAGGAGATTTCTGGAGAGTGGAAAAAAAAAAAAAAAGTGAATTAATGACCTAAGGGAGGTACTTTATTGCAGCTGATGAGGTCACAGGGTTTTGCACCAGATGATGTACAGAGATTCCTTTCAAACTTACTTGAGAAGTCTCGTGATAGACAATGTAATAAACTTGGTATTTTGTGTTATCTAATTAATGTGTTATCTAATTAATACATATGTATGTATTAGAACATAAATTCAATATCTGGAAACATCAAGTAAGTAAATTGGATTCTACCCCTTCCTCTCATTTTTTTTTTTTTTTTTAAGTTTTCATCATAGGTAGTATTGGGCTTGATTTAATCTTTACAGACAAGTTTTCTTATTTTTAAACACAATTTACTATATTTTTGTGCCTGTTGTCCCTTATCCTGTCACTGGGTGCCTAGGAAGAATTTGGATCTGCCTTCTGTATACACTTCTATCAAATATTTATACAGATATTTATAAATTAAAGAATGTTTGAATGCTTTATTGTAAAGATATATGTTCATTCTATTTGAAAGTTTTACATTGCAACTTTTACAAGAGGATTTTTTTTTTCATTTTTCATTTTACAGCTTTTTTTTTTTCTTGATTTTGGTTTAAAAAAATGACACTGATGGGAAACAGATTCAGAAATCCAAACCCAATTATTTCAAATCCTTTCAGTTAATATGACAGACTAAATTGCATTGGGGGTTGTGTGGAAGTATTCTACATATATTCTGTGTACATTTGTGCAGAACTTCTTGTAGAATCAAAAAAAAAAAACTATTTCATTTCAAATAATATTTTCCAGACAGCAGAATATATATGCAAACTCTGTGTTCTTTGGTAATGTACTGTGAAGTTTGAAGCTAGTGTTTCAATACAGAAGTTTCAGAGTCAATGTAACTACCTGTAATGAATACTAAAAATAAAACAAGTATGCAAACAAACAAAAACAACACACCTTTTTAATCAAAAGGTAATTTGTGTAATTTTATAATCAGTTATTGTTGTACTACCTTCAATCACAAAATCCTGTCTCTTCATAAAAATCAAACTTTTCTCAGAACTGCTAGAGTACTCTGTAGATAACAAACCTATGGCTTTTTAGACATTTCAGTGCTTCCAAGAGAGTGGTTGTTCACACTTAGTATCTTGTTTATTTGAAACTTTTTCCACAGGATGCTATATAGGAACAAAGAACATCAAACTATTACACAGAATAGACCCACCTGTTTTATTCCTCAGATCCCCTTGAAAAGCTGCATCCTAGGTCCTACAGAGAAAGTGATTGCAAAGCCTCATCATGTCCCCAAGCTGTGAAGTCTTCTGGCACAGCTTATATTCAATTTGGCTCTCCTTAAGCACTGAGAACGGTCATTTACTGCATCCAGGCATCCCAAGCTTTTGTTGGACTCTAATTCCAGAAGCCTCCCAAAATGCTGGCATATTTATTGATTATCTGTTATCAGCTAAGCCCACTATTAGGCATGAGCCTGAGACTCCTGTCCCCTTAGGAACTTAAACCAGAAGACCAAACAGAAACAAATCCAACAAAAGAAAGTAATATCTTTAAAGTGATATGCTCACAATGTTACGCAAGTAAGTGGCCTTCATCAGATTGAGGCATAAAAAATTCCTCTTGATTTGCATGAAATTTTCTTCTGCTGTGACTGAAAACCAGTGCTCCTCACCTACATGCCAGAAGATTTGACGTAACTGTCTTTATATCCTAAGAAATGGAAACAATGGCTTAAGTATCTGTAGGTAGTGTGGTCATTTTTCAAAATGTAAACACTGGCTTTGCTCCCTTTTAAGCACAGCAGACAGAATATGTACATCCTACTGACACTTGCTTTTAGCTTTAAAAATACATCTATTTAATTATAATAAATATTCTACATATCCTTGTAATAACCTCCACATTACTATACCACTAACTACCTTTATTTTATAAGAAGGTATGCTTTCTAATCAGATACTTTAATTGGAGAGCAATTCAGAGAAAAAATGTTTCACCTGATAGTTACTAAAAAGATGGGAGTAAGGCATGCTGTTTATTTAATTCTTATGTTACAAGCTTGTAGCCTTACTTCATCTATTCTGAATGCACAGTAAATGCAACACAGTCATTTTCAAATCATAAACCTCTTGAAAAAGACAGCCAGAGGTCTGCTAATGTGTCGGATGATGGATCTCCTATTTATTATTGATCTTTGAATTCAGAACCAATCCATTCTGAACTAGCAAACATTTTTCATATATTTTTAGAAAATATTGAGTGGCTCTTAATCAGTGACAAGACTGTTTTGTCTATTACTACTCAAAGCAGATTAGCAGCAACCTACTGCATTACACCGGAAAAAAAAAATAAAAAAAAATAAAGCCTTGTAGAGGCTGAATCTTGTGTGGTATATCTTCAGTGAATTGACTCCACATTCAGCTACTCTTGAGAAAAGAAGGCTCCAAGTAAGCAATTCAGATGTAATGAGAAAATTGCCATAAGGGTTATTATGTATGGAAACCTACATAGTCTTCTGTTGTATGGAGATTTTTATTATACACTGTGGTTTGAATCACTGCTAGAGGAGAATTTTATTCAAGCAAACTGGCTAGTAGTTGGTTTCTGTATCATCTGTCTAAAGCAGCTTGTTATATCCCTCTACTGACTGATGCTATCTTCTCTTTCACAAGCCAACCCATTCTGATGACCAGTTTCCTCTACCTAAACGTGTCTATTTTCTTCTCTTCAAGTCTGGATGCAGCAATCCCCATTATAGTAACTTAATTCCATCACTGTGATCCTTGGCCATTGGTCTCGATTTTTTTTTTCTTTCTTCCATCTTCACAGGCAAGAGCTCTAGCCGCATACCCCAGGCCTCAGAAGGCAAAGACAGGGACTAGGAGAATGATGAACAGCCCACTGTAGTAGAAGAGCAGGTTCAAGACCACCTAAGGAACCTAAAAATGTGCAAGTCCATGGAACGTGATGAAATATACCCTGAGGGAACTGGCAGATGTAGTTGCTAAGCGACTATCCATCATATTTAAGAAGTCATGGCAATATGGTGAAGTTCCCACTGACTGGAAGAGGAGAAACATAACTGTCATTTTTAAAAAGGAAAAAAAAAGGAAGACCTGGAGAACTACAGGCCAGTCAGTCTCATCTTTGTGGCTGGCAAGATCATGGAGCAGATCCTCCTGGAAACTATGTTAAGGCACATGGAAAATAAGGAGGTGATTGGTGACACCCAACATGGTTTCACTAAGGGCAAATTTGCAGATGACACCAAGCTGAGTGGTGCAGTTGATACAACAGAAGGAGAGGATGCCATCCAAAGGGACCTGGACAAGCTTGAGAATTACGAGCAGCCCTGAGGGGAAGGACCTGGGGGTGTTGGCTGATGAGAACAAAGAAGGACATGGATGCAATAGAACAATCCCAGAGGAGGACCATGAAGTTGATCAAGGGGCTGGAACACCTCTCCTATGAAGACAGGCTGAGGGAGTTGGGGTTGTTCAGCCTGGAGAAGAGGAGGCTCTGGGGAGACCTTATAACAACTTTCCAATACCTAAAGTGGGCCTACAGAAAAGCTGGGGAGGGACTCTTCGTCAGGGAGATTTAGATTAGATATAAGGAAAAAATTCTTTACTGAGAGGGCGGTGAGGTACTGGAACAGGTTGCCCAGAGAAGTTGTGGATGCCCTATCCCTGGAAGTGTTCAAGGCCAGATTGGACGGGGCTTTGAGCAACCTGGTTTAGTAGAAGGTATCCCTGCCTTTGGCGGGGGAGCGGGGGGGGGTGGAACTGGATGATCTTTGAAGACCCTTCCAAACGATACCATTCTATGATTCTATGATATTGAAAAAAAATATCACACGTCTGGTCTAAGTATGTATGGAATGCAAGTGGGAATGTACTAAGCAGTATTTCATGAAAAATTATAGTTTTTGTACTAAAAGCTTTCCTTTCAGAAGCTTTTTCCTCTAATTTCTCCTTTTCATCTCCTTAACAATCGTTTCCTATTAAGATTGCTATTATACTCCCACAAGACTTACAAGAGACAAACAATAAAAAGCATGAATACAAGAATATGATTCAGTTAACTGATTAAGGACTCCAATTTTAGGTATCTACCAGCAGACATCTAGTTGTGTGGTAGTTGTTTATGCTTCTTTTATAATCAATGGAAGTTGAGTGTGGGACTGAGCAATGTCAAAATAGCTATTTAGCACCACGTGATTTTCCTTAAGATGGCCAAGACATCCAGATGAAATCCAGATGATCAGGATGAAAAAGTAAAAATAAAAACTAAAATAATAATTTAAAAAAAAAAAAAAGAGACATTATCCTATAGGTATCTTATGATATACTAAATCCCCTTAATGCATCTGGAAAAAAAAAAAAAAAGACCATAACAGAAACAAAACCAAACAACAACCAAACAAAAACAATTAATGACAATGATGGAACATTAGCTTCTTTCCCAGGTTTGTATAAATGACATAAATCATATCATAGAACAATCTTGAGAATTGCCTCTCCTTCCAAATTCATAGTGCAGCATATTAGGATAGACAGAGTCCACTCTTATCAGAAGATGTGAAAACGAAAAACAATTCAACTGGATACTTGCACAAGAGTATCGTTTCATACAGCTTTGTTTTTGCTATTTTTTACATATCCACTCATATCTTGGTGACATGTCTGGATTACATCACTCAAAAATACAGCAGTAATACTCAGATAATTCAGTTTATTTTTCAAATCATCCATAATAGCTCGAGCCATGCAAACAGCCTATACAAATTAGTAATAAGAGCTTGAGGACAGGCAAATGGACATACTGCATATTCTGAGAATGTGGAATGTTCATGAAAGATGTTCTCTATTGTCTTACTAAAATTTTAAATTGTTCATTTCTAAAACAAACAAAAGAGAATAGTTTTGAAAATCCTGCAACTGACATATGAAAATCTTTTAAATGCCACTCTTTTTTTTTTATAAATTATAGATATGCGAAAATTACTTGATTATAGCTTATTTTTTTCCCTTAAAAATGTCATGCTCGCAAAAAGCTCTACATTCTTAACATTTACATTAAATCACATGAAATAAACAGTACTGTTGCTTCATTGTATATTTGTCTTTATTAGTCTATAGACTACCTGTTCTCTATACTGTTAAATAGCTGGGGAAGAAAGTTCCTTCTGTTTCCAGTAATTCACCTACGCAAAAAAATAATGCTAGTTAATATAAGCACTTTCTTTCTTCTATGTTCCAGTCACTAAGCACTGAAATAAAGGTTTCAGCATTAATGGATGTATGTACGCTAATAATCCGTGTTTTCATTTTTTTGGGAACCTGTTGTATCTTTTTTTTTTTCCTACTTTGATGACTTTTTCTATTTATTTGGAAATTTCCTCTGAAAATAACTTTCCTGAAAAACCATATACTCACATAGTTTTGTTGTCATAGAATGAAAATATTCTAAGTGTTTAAAAGTAGTTTGTCAAAGTATAAACAGGGATATCATTTCAAAAGTCATTTACAAAGAAAAATATATATATATATCTTTTTCCCTAGAATGACAAAGGGGGATTTTTATTGCTTTTCATTGTTAAAGAAAATGGATGTGTGTTTCTATTTAACATGTGATTATCTTCTTACATAAGACATTTTACACCACTAACCCAGTTTATCAAAAAGTTTCACCTAGACCTATATGAAATAAATGTTAATGCATGTGAAGAATGCAGTCTAGCTAGGATGAAAAAAAAAAAAAGTTCAAATAGGGATGTCATGGATCACAAAAGATACTTATCTCTGCTGATATCGCTTGATATGTCAAAAGCTGCCAACACAATTGCTCAATGATTTGCATGAAAGTTATCAGGAAGCAAGACTTGGCTCATTCCAGTCCGTTCTCAGCAGTCAGCTGGTCACTTTTACACTTTTTCTAAGATTGCTGATCTTCAGTGTCCTACAGAACTCTGAGATGTCGCTTTTGTGAAAGGCTTCTTAGGAAGTAAATCATTATATGCAGTAAAGTGAGACCACCATACGCCAATTACAGACATGACAACAGGCAGTTTAGAGCTCCTAGTTCAAATAAAACAATGGCAGTACCAGTAGGGAGACGAAAATGTTCTACGAAACTCAGAAGACATTAATCAAACACTTCTATTTTCATTACAAAGGTAATAGACATTTAAAGGGTTATTGAACCCATTGCTGGACCATGACAAATAAACACATAACTTTTTCTCCATTATATGTCCTCTGTGGTAGAGACTTTTTTCACCCATCGTTTAAGTTACTAAAATGCCATCTGATGGAGATAACACAGAAAGTAATTGGAAAGTCTGCCTATATAGTATGTATCAACCCATCTTTGAAATGAGATGTAGAAGAAAACACTTTAGTAAAGCTCTATTTTTCCTGATTTCCTAGGTTATCCAGGATTTTTAATCTGGATCCCAAAAGAGTACAAACACCTACTTTCACACTTAAATCAGTATGCCCATCAATCCATTCAGTTTACTAAAATTTAAAAATTGAAGTAGGTGTTAGCACTTGATGGAAGCTGGGCAGTAGTTCTAAATTATTATGCTTAAGTTTTCCTGTCTTTTCAAAGTACCTTTGTTCATAGGTTACCAATGATCAATATCTTCAGGGGAGATGCTGTTTTTAATTTACGTCTGGATATAGAACAACATGATGTGTTTAAAGAACCTAATGTTACAGAAAGACATTATCAGACTTTGAATTATAACTCTCTGTAGGGCATTGCAGGAATCATATGACTAAACAAACCTCCTCCACCCCGATGAGTAATAAATAAATATAAAATACCAAATTGTTTCTGAGTTTGGAGGAGGCAGGAGAGTCACAGTAACACAGATTTAAAGAGCGGTTGGAAGGGACCTCAAGGATCATCTCATTCCAACCCCCCTGCCATGGGCAGGGACACCTCCCAATAGACCAGGTTGCCAAAAGCCCCGTGCAACCTGGCCTTGAACATTTCCAGGGATGAGGCATCCACAGCGTCTCTGGACAAACTGTTCCAGTGCCTCACCACTCTCTGAGTGAAGAGTTTCTTCCTTATATTTAATCTAACTGTACCTGCTTTTAGTTTAAAAGCATTATTCCTTGTCCTGTAACTATAAGGAGTCCCTTTCCATCTTTCCTCTAGCACCTCTTTAGGTACTGGAAGGCCACTATAAGGTCTCTCCAGAGCCCTCCCTCTTTTCTCTAGACTAAACAGTCTGAACTCTCTCAGCCTCTTTTCATAGGAGAGGTATACCAGCACACTGGAATCTTATCTTCACGACCCACCTCATAGCCAGGTCCATGTCCTTCATTTGTTGTGTGCCCCAGAGCTGAATGCAGTACTCCAGGTGGAGCCTCACAAGAACAGAGCAGAGAGGGAGAATCACCTCCCTCAAGCTGCTAGCTACATTTATGATGCAGCCCAGGATATGGTTGGCTTTCTGGGCTGTGAGCACCCAATGCCAGCTATTTATTTATTTGTTTGTTTGTTTGTTTGTCCACTGATATCCCCAATCACAGGGCTGCTCTCAATCCTCTCATCACCCAGCCTGCATTTCTCTTTGAGACTGCAGAATTGCATTTGGGAGGAGCATCCTTTTTCCTGCCCAAAAGCAGAACCAGCAGCTCCAGAAGACTTCACCTGGGGTATTTTACAGGATGCTGTTCTAAAACGAAGGATAGGATAAGAAACCTTATTGCAGGCTTTCAATATCTAATGAGGGCTTATAAGAAAGTTCAGAAAAGACATTTTTGGCTGTGCCTATAGTGATATGACATGGGGCAAATGGTTTTACACTGAAAGAGTGTAGATTTAGATTGGATATAAGGAAGATTTTTATTTTTATTTTTTTACATTGAAGCTGGTGGGAATCCGGAACAGGTTGCCTAGAGAAATTATGGATGCCCCATCACTGGAAGGGTTCAAAGCTGGGTTGGACAGGGCTCTAAGCAACCTGATCTATGATCTTATGAAAGATGTCACTGCTTGTGGCAGGGTGGTTAGTCTAGATTTTTAAAGGTTCCTTCCAAACCATATTATTCTATGATTCTATTCTGTGATAGTGTAATGTTCTTTAAAGTTGCTATACTTGCATCCACAACATTATGATTCTAGCTAGAAGTGACATAAACAAGTAAGTGGAAAATGAAAGTTTTATCAGTGCTATGAAACCTATAAAACCATGAACAACATCAATTACTTATTTACTTACAGAATATGTATATAAAAATATTTCTCCTTATATATTATATGTTTTGTTTGACCTTTATTCTACCTCCACTCTTACTGTTCTGGAAAATTATTTCTAGGTCAGAAGTAGGTCATGAGCTATAGCTTTAATGAGCAATGGACCTAATGGAACATTTTATTTGAAAGAATAGGATATCAGGTTAATAGGAATTGCACTTGTACACTATTGCAAGAATAAACCCCTCAATTTGCTACCTGATTGTCCCTTGATCATAGATTACTCAACCAATATAAGTTGACATGGTGAAATGTTTTACTGAGTAAACAGTAAACAGCTGGTAAACAGAGTGGTATTTGCTATTAGAACTTTTCCTACAAGGGATGAGACATTAAACATAAAATAGTATGAGCAGAGATATGAAAGGTGATGAAAGAGAAAACAGAATAAAAGTTTAATTTAACCTCTTAGACATCATAAAATAAGATATTTAGGTCAGAAAACACATCCTGATATTCCCAAATGACAGTATTATAAAGTGACAAAAGTATGTTCTCTTCAATAATGCATAAAGTGCATTTGACCTGTTTAGAAAGAAGTGTTGCTGGGATATAATGTCAGAAGCCAGTTTCAAATAGTTAAGAGAAAAAATCATGTCAAAAAACAGTGTTTTTTTTTTTTTTTCACAGTTGGTTTTGTTGTTAATTTACAAATCAGAGTAAAATATTTTGGAGTTTGGCTGGACATTTTAAAAGTTTGGTTTGTTAAAAAAGCGCAACCGGTAGCCACTATGCCTGGAATGCACTGTAGCTGATTTTGTAACAGGTTACAAAGCCTGAAAGACATAAAGAGATAATAGAGAAAATATATTCTAATGTTCAGAGAATTTACAAATCTCAAATCATGAAATATGTTATGCTTATGTCATCCAAGTAAAAATTGTTTGCTTGTTTGTTTTTTTTTCCAGACTCAGTAGTATTAAAAATAAAGAAGTAAAGTAATGATGTCTGTTTGTTCATATAAAATTTACACCAAATCCAAGAAGTATAAAAAGAAAAGTTTCTTTCTCTGTTCTGCTCCTATCTTTCCACTTCTCAGAAGAAATTCACATTGCTTTAAATGAGTCACTCTGAGAGTACTGCATGTGTATAAGACCCAGATATTTGTTCCAATAATTTCCTTTCTTTCTTCACTAAAATTAAGTTGAAAAAACATTTTATGGGATATAGTGGGTTAGGTACAGGACACTGTGACAGCTGATCACAAAACCATCCCATTCTCAGCTTCAGAACTGATATTTTCTATGGCAGTCAAACCCAGAATCAGAAGCATAAGTTCTCTTGAATTGTTCATGGCATCCGATTATATTTCCATTCCACAGAGGCAACCTCTACACTAACCTAAATAAAGTCCACCCTTAAAAATAGATGGCCATGGGAGCTACTGAGATTCTTTCACAAATAATGAATGAATGAATGATTAAAATAATAATACAAAAAGAAATACACGAATGCCATATAATTTAGTTTTTCAAATATTACTATTGTAACATCTGTTATATAACTTGATTTGACCATGTTAACCCATAGTGGTTTGACAATCTGTGATCTAGGGACAACCAGTTAGCAAACTGAGGGCTCCACTCTTGCGCTAGTATGCAAGTGCAATACCCATTAGCCTAACAAGTGCTGTGTAAGCACGTCAATTGCTGAAGAGTCCCCCTGAAATATTAACAAAGGACAAAACAAACAAACCAACAAACAATATGATTGCAGTTACAGCTGTTATTCTATGAATAAAAATTACTATTGCAAAACTGAATAACTGGAAATCATAGGCACATAAAATCAGAGTCCCAAATCATTTTTTCCTTCTTTTTAACATCTCTATGACTGTCTGTGCTTTTCATAATATAATTTAATTTTTATGTACAAAATTTCCTGAAGGGCATAAATGCATTTTGGCTCTATGCAGTGGTAATTCAGTTTTAAACCATGCATAAAAACTCAATAAACAGCAAAATGCTAATAGGTTGTATATGGGCTGTGACCTTTCCCAGTTATTTTTCGGTATTTTTTTAACAGTTAAGATACATTAACTGAAATAAGTTGAGAGAACCTTAGTCTACTATTTACTTTAGAAAAATGAATGTTTATCAAATGGACTTGAATGGATAATATGATAGTTCATGCTTGAGAAGCCTCACAATTGCCTATGTGAAGAAATGGATATTGTCTCACTAGTGTAATCATGTGGAGAGTGGATTGCATTTACACTTTGCATGACCTTGAAAACAGTTTCCCAGACCAACATCAGAAGCATTTTTTAAATATTGTTGGTGCAGCCACACATATAGCCTAGACAAATGAAAATAAAAGTATAAAATAAAAATGTGTCAGTGTAACACAAATGAAACATTTTTGATCTTCTTTCAGTGTTTTAGGAAGAAAAATATATAAATATAATTATGGGATATGCTTTAAAATGCAAATTTGGTAAAACATTTCACAAAGAGGATTTAACTTTACTATATTTCTTATATATTGGAAAACAAAATTTGAACGGTTAATGTTTCCTGGTGTGCATTTAAATATTCACTGATATTCTAGATTCCTTAATTCCACAACCCAAACCTGCAAAGATGCTAGGTTTGATTAATAAGTTATGGCTGTATGTCAGATTTATGGAATTGCTTTGTCTTCTTTGTTGCACTCTATTGTCTTAAATTTAACTTTACTTATTTATTTATTTCATGGCATTTTTCTCTTGAGAATATTCTATATGTTCATATTTTTATCATTCTCTGGATAATTTCCTACTGCATTGGATAGACACTAATGCAACTATTGTAAATTATACTAATTATGTTTACTTCTTATACTAAGCATTTCTCTATGATATATTTACTGACCTGTTACTTAGTGGTGTTAACATCCTTCTTTGGAGAAGACCCAAAGAGGTCTTTCTTAGTGTGCCATTCTTACCTCAACCATACTGTAATATTATCCAGAATTTTAAAATATTTGTTGCAACTATAGCGAGGATCCAGGTACATGTTCCATGTACATGTAAGAGAAATCCTGCTTCCTGATGGAGCAAACAGTAAGGCTACATTTTTTTATTATTATTTTTTTTATTATTTTCCCCTGGAAGAAAACAACCTATTAAATTCTTAAGCCCTACATAGTTATCTATTTAATCTTTCAATTTTACCAGACTGTTACCCAACCAGAGTTTGGATTTCACCTTTTTACACAGTAGCCCTGATAGACCCCTTATCTATATTTTATTATTGGAAGTATTATTTTATTTTTAAAGTGTTAAAGTGTCTTCTCTACTGGATAGGTGGCACCATGCCTATATTGTCTAATCGTCAAGTAAGAAGCCCACAGTTTGGAATGCTGCTGCCCACATTACAAAGAAACCTTTATGATGTGTCAGGTTGATAAGCATACTGGGCTTCTTAGTCTTCATTTGCTTACCTACTTTTTCAGCAGAAACTCTCTGCTATAAACCATTATAGGTGCCACAATATATACAGTAAGAACAATCTCAAAACTTGGGGGGAAGTACTGTGTTTAAGCATACATAGTGCACGTTTTGTCTCTAGCTTCATTCCGCTGCCATCTTTGATAACAATCACACAGTGTAGCATTTTGCCTGTAACAGAGGAGCAGTCATTTGAAGGCGAGAATAAATGAAATCAAGCAGCCATTCTATTCATTTAATTTTAGACTGATTTATATCATGAAAAAGGTGTTACTTAGCAGCTGAGTTGACTGGATTTCAGATAGTATTGATTTTAGTTAAGAATATAACAGTCTGAGCCATTGCTTGAACGCCAACTGATAAAGGATTAAATTACCAAGAATTTTCTGCAATCATATTCAGAACAAGCCCATTCAAAGCAGAGGAACCTGAGGGAACGGAGAACTGCCAAGGCTGTGAATTCCAGTGGGGTATTATTTGCCAAAAGATATAATTGGTAGTATAATTTTTTTAAAACATACACATCTCGAGAACAAATGCACACAATATGCATACACTCTTTGTAAGAGACCAGTGGGTTTTTAGAATCTCAGGTTTTAGCTGACCTAGGATGACATTTTGGTCCATAAAACTGTGAACGATAAGGAAATCTGAAAATATTTCCTGAAATGAGGATAGCTTTACTTATTTATTTATTTATTTTTATGTGTAGCTTTTCATTTACACAAAGACATTTCTATAGAATGGTAAAAATGATGTCTTGTAGTTGTGTCAGCAATTTCTTATTTATTATTTGTTTTTGCATTCTATTCCACGTCCATATATTTTCAGGTATTTTTTGTGACATTAGTCTTGCGTTTATTCAAACTCTCCACATTTTGTTCAGCTGTAGAATACCTCCACTGTGTTTAAAAACAATAACAACAAAAACAAAAAACAACAACAACAAAACACTACCTTTATTATTAAAGAAATAATCTTGATTCAAAATGGGGCTTGGAGTTATTGACCTCTTTAAGATTTGCCATTTCTGGACAAGACCCTTAAGCGGGTCAATGCTTCTCAATTATATCACCATTTCGTGGGAAACAGACTCTTTGAGAAACAACAATCTGCTTTTCAATCATGTTACAACACAAAGTCTGCTATAGTTACAGTTTATAATGATTTATTAATGCAGCCTTGCTTTGGTTGCTCAAGCATTTTAATTTTGCTTGATCTGAATGCTGTTTTTGACACTGTCAGTTATAACATTCTGCTTGATCGTTTATGAAATTATGTAGGATAAGTTGGCACTGCTTTGAGTTGGTGTCAATCTTATTTATCAAACACATGTCAATCTGTATCATTATGTATTAGCTTTTATCTGTACTACCATGGCACATTGTCAGATCCTTTAGTTTTTACACAAACTCACTGTTACTTAGTACATGGTAAAGTATTTTTTTTTTAGGTAACATTTTTCATTATTTATTTATTTATTCCTTCATCTGTGGTAATCAAGGAAATAGGATATCAGCTGTGTACAGCTGCGTACAAAAACATGAAAGGAACTTAATTTTCTTTGAACGTGCATACCATACACACAGGCACTAACAAATATGCACGTTCTATGGCAGTGGTAAAAGGGTTTCTCTTCTTTAGATGAAGTTAATCAAGATAATGCTATGACTGTGTGCTATGTCACATTTGAAAAAGAGACTTTATTGTGGAAAATGACAAGAATTTTCGAATTCTAATTCTATCCTTATTTAATACTTCTGGATTTTTTTCATTACAAATAAAATAATTCTTGATAATTAAGATAAACTTAATTGCTACAGAAATACACATGGAACAGGACACAACAATCCTCCGGTTTCACTAACAATATCAGAGCACTTATTTATTTATAGAAAACTCTGGATGGAGAAAACCCTTTGATTTGGTTTATATCAAGTAGCTCCACTGATTTCAGTTGAAGATGCATGTTTATTTTAACAGTAATATTAATAGCTGATGTCCAGTGTATATTCTCGAGGAAACACATGATCTCTTTTGTGGTTCCTCTTGAGCAGTAAAATGCTTAGGATCCTTTAGAAATTTATTTTCACGTGGTAGGTTTTTTCCATTGTGTAGCTGATATATGTTAATAGGAAAAAACATATTTATACTCAAGATGTGACCTCAGAAATACATTTGCCTCATTCCAGTTTAAGCCTTCTTCCTATTTTTGAATTGGGGTAGAACACTCGGAACACCATGCTAAGCCAAAATCTGTACAATAACCAAGATGACTCCAAGTTGCCTTGTCACCATGGTAACTATGCTTTGGGTCTACCCTAGAAACTTTGTTCAGCACAATATTGTCAGATATAGGCATTTCCGATTTTTATTTTTTTAATGATACACCTAGACCACCAAAGGCCCTAATGTAAACATACCAATTATTGAACAAAAATGTGCTTTTCTCATACAGCTTATTTTGTTTGAGAAACTAGTATATACAGCATCCAAAGAAACACATTTTTATCTGTAAAAGCTGTATCTACTTTCAGAGCTTTTGCTGAGATAGATGTATTAGCAATCCCTCTCTAGTTTAGACTAGCCTTTAGCATTATAAAGCAATTAAAGATAATTCTGAGCATACCTTGAAAAGATAATGGTTTCTATGGCTCCTTTGCTCATGATTTTCAGGTGTGTGCTTTTCTCTACCTCTCCTGCAGACCTTGTCATATAGATTACATACTGATGCAAACTGTTATCTGAAGGTGTCCCTAAAAAATGAACATTCCTTTATAACACCTTTCCGTACAACTAAGAAGCAAGAGATGGTTCCAGATTTTTTTTTTTTTTAAACAGAATAACTTACAAAATTTCTAAAATGCAAGCCTAAATCGAGGCTTTAAAATCCATTCTTAGGGACCTAAGGGTGCCTTTCAAGTCCCATTCATGTCAACTTCTAAATTATATTCAGTCCAAAACTAGCCATCTTTCTCTGGGCCAGATTGTTCCTGGACAAGCACAGCTGCCTGTCCTGAAGCTGCCAGGACCCATAATTTCAATTCCCTTTATGCATAATTTTCAGACCCAGACCTAGGCAAAGTATTCTCTAAATGTCCCTATCTTACATTTCCATATACAACAGTCATTAAAAAGCTAGATTATAACGCACAGGGAAGCACATTTTACCATCTTGAGAGCATGTCTCCATCGCATTGTAATAATACTTATGTATGATCACAGCTTCCTCAGGGAATTACTATGATAAACCTTTGCAGTGTGTTGGGCTGGTGAGGGTGCTGGGTTTCTTCTCACTTTAGTTTCCTGTAGCTACTATTTCAGAAAAAAGTACCTTTCTATTACAGGCACTACCATGTACACTGTATGGGAAAATGGGGGAATGTACTTTGTTTAACAAAACACTTTCTCCCTAACTTCAACCTACTGCCCTTTTATTTGTTGCATCAGTGGAGCTCAGATGTTTCTCTCAGACTAATTGCTGGAAAAGCTGTTTACTCTTTTGTTTTGTCCTTTATTTTAAACTAGGTTGCAACTCTTTGTAACCCTTGTTTAACTGATCCACATCTAACAGAAGACTTTCCTCACAAATGTCATGCTTGCATTGACTCAGATTCTGTGAAGTATTTTTCAAAAGGGAGAGCAGTGTACTCTAAATGATAGCTAGCACAATTAGCAACTAAAGACCAGAATTACTACGAGCTTGAATTCCCCAATGATTATGGCATCACTGTTTTTACTTGTTTGATTGTTCCTCCTGTAACTGTGATTCTGGGAAGATACAGATAGGAACATAAAGAAGGACATAATGTCTTTTTTTTTTTTTTTTTTTCTCCCCACAGTCTTGCCTCTATCTACCAGGGGAATTATTTCAATATATCATTAGTCATCTTGGAATTAATTTAAAAGTTCTGCTAGGTGATCTTAAGGGATTTCAGCATACCTAATTGGTCCTTTTCTCTGCTTTTCTCAGATGACACATTTAAAAACACAAGCCAGATGAACAGCTTTTCCAACTACCCTGGCCTTTTTTTTTTTTTTTAAGTTTTGCAATCTATGCTTTTTTTTTTTTGATTTTGTTTTTGAAAGAAGCACCTTTAACACAGAGACAGGTGGTTTGGTTAGAGTCAACTTACAGTCTACATACTAAAAGGAAAGGAAGTATAAATGAAATATAAATAAAGGAACTACAATCTCATAACAACAACAACAAATAAAATAAAATAAAATAAAATACCATAGAAAGAAATCAAAATATCACCATTTTCACCATACATCCTTACTTTTAGAGGTTCAATATTCCATGTTAAAAATTCTATAAAAAGTAAAACTTGGCTTATGAAATACGACATTTCAGTCTAGAAATGAGTATTATCTCATGTATATATATATTCGGAAAAGTTAATTTGTGGCATTTTATTACCGTTATAGGGTTGAATGAAAAACAATGCTGCAAGTTGGAATCATTTCAGCCTACCATTTCAAGCAATTAGATAAATATTGGTATAAAAGGTATGTGTAAGAATAAAATAGCATCTTTAAGATTCAGGATTTCTTAATAGCTTTTGTTTTATATGTTTGGAACTCTGTAGTATCACTTGTTGCACTTATTATTGCTATTATTCTATGCCAGCTTCGGACTAGTCTTTCTGTGCTTTATAATTAAGATCATCCTCAGAGTTAAATGAAGCATGTGTATCACAGAATCACAGAATCATCTAGGTTGGAAGAGACCTCCAAGATCACCTAGTCCAACCTCTGACCTAACACTAACAAGTACTCCACTAAACCATATCACTAAGCTCTAAATCTAAACGTCTGTACGTTTGTATGTTTGTATATAAGTCTGTATACATGTGTGTATATGCATAGACTTTATAAATTTAATTTTTAAAATGATACTTTTAACTGTAGTGTCACTTTAACTCCTTTTCCTTTGCCAATAATCTTGTATTCAGGTGCTATATTGTTGAAGAGAAACCGGGATATCTAGAAAATGTTCTGGTATGTTAAGAACAGAGCTGTCAAGTCTCACACAATGATCACGAGACTCAGACACATGGCATTGGGTTTGCACCTTCTTACAGCAACATGTCTGTACCATACATTTTTACAGTGCAAAACCAGATCATTTGTCATACTCTGTGATCCCACATGCCAATCACAACTGCATGCCTTAGCTTTGATCTGTCAGAGAGTTATACTGCTAACTGAGGGTTAGAAGGAGAAATACCTTGCTCCTGTGCTTCAGCTAGAGTAAAGAAGGAAGGTTAACATAGCAGAGCAGCAGCCTCAAAGTAACTCCACTACAAGGTAACATCACCCTTCTACATACACTGGTTGTACTGGGGGGGGTGGGGGTGAGTAGGGAGTGCTGCAGATCTGGCCTCTGTGAGCAGAGCCTAGAAGCTGCCCCATGTCGGATCAGAGTCACATCCAGCTCGCTTCAAGGCTCCAAAAGGGACCTGCCACAGGCCAAGCTGAGCCAATAAGTGACGTTGGTTGGGGCTCTGTGAGCGCAGATTTAAGAAAGGGAAAAAAACTGCAGTGCAGCAACAGCTGGGAGAGAAAAGTGGGAAAATGTAGAGAGACCCAGCCCTGCAGACATCAAGGTCAGTGCAGAAGGAGGGCAGGAGGTGTTCCAGGCACGCAGCACAAGTTCCCCTGCGGCCTGTGGAGAGGCCCCTGGTGGAGCAGGCTGTCCCCCTGCAGCCCATGGGTCCCACACGGAGCAGATCTCCACACTGCAGCCCGTGGAGGAGCCCCCAGTGGAGCAGGTGGATGTGGCCTGGAGGAGGCTGCAGCCCATGGAGAGCCCCCGCAGGAGCAGGCCTGGGCTGGAGCTGCAGCCCATGGAGAGGAGCCCACTCAGGAGCAGGGGGCCTGGGGGGAGCTGCTGCCTGTGGGGGACCCGCGTTGGAGCAGTTTGCTCCTGATGGATGGGCCCCGTGGTACGGATCCATATTAGAGCAGTTCTTGAAGAGCTGCTGCAGCCTGTGGGAAGCCCACACAGGAAGTTTGTGAAGGACGGCATCCTGTGGGAGGGACCCTTCATGGAGCAAGTGCAGAGAGTGACTGTGATGGAGTGACGGAGATGTGTTATGGACTGACCGCAACCCCCATTCCACATTCTCCTGCACCATTCAAGGGGACGGAGATAGAAGAAGGTGAATGGGGGAAAGGTATTTCCTTTTAGTTTCTCACTGCTCTAAGCTGTTACCAGTAGGCAATAAATTACATTAATCTCTCTATGCTGAGTCTGTTTTGCCCATGATGGTAACTGGGAAGTGATCTCCTTGTCCTTATCTTAACCCTTGAGATTTTTTTAATCATATTTTTTCCCCCTTTCCCTTTGAGGAGTGGGAGTGAGAGAGAGGTTGTGGTGGAAATGAGCTACCTACTGGTGTGAAACCACCACAGTGGTTCACCACTTGAATCATGATATGAACAGACAATGAAATTTTAGTGACCACTTCCACACAATCTTTTAAAACAAAACTATCAGACAAAATGATCATGCAAGTATGATACAGGACTTTGAACAGAGGTTCAAAATTTGTTGTTGCCACTGAAAGTTCAATAACTGATGCTTTGGCTGAAGCAGAAATATAAGCAAAGAATTGAACTTTCCACAGAATATTGATAGATTGCAGTTCACCATGCAGACAAGAACATAATTACCAGCATACCTTTGCAATCATCACTTTCACTCCTTAGAACATGGAAATCCTACATTTATGTTTAGTATGGCAGCCAGAGGGAAGTAGAATACTGTCCTGGTTTGGGCTGGGATAGAGTTAATTTTCTTCCTAGTAGCTGGTATGGTGCTCTGTTATGAAAATAATACTAACGCATTGATGTTTTAGCTGCTGCAGAGCAGTACTTACACAGAGCCAAAGACTTTTCAGCTTCTCATACTGCCCTGACAGTGAGGAGGCTGGGAATGCACAAGGAGCTGGGAGGGGACACAACCAGGACAGCTGACCCAGACTGTCCAAAGGGATATTCTAAATATTCTATACTTTATGACATGCAGAACCGTAAAACTGGGGGGAGTTGGCTGGGGTGGTGTTGCTGCTGCTCATGGACGAGATGGACACTTTTTAAATGGTTGTGAGCAATTTCATTGTGCATCACTTGCTTTGTATATTCTTTTATCATTACTGTTGTTGTTATTATTATTATTATTTTCCTTTTCATTTCAAATTTTTTTTTAATATATCTGTAAGTGCTTTTGTGGGTCCTCATGGTATCATTTCTGATCACTCTGCTTGTATACTGACAATTATTGACCCGTCCCTTAGGTAGTGATGGTTTCTGAACCTTAATCACCACATTAGTCCAGCAAATAAGCACCTAGTTAGTTTGTAATTTCTCTATTTCCACTTCAAATATGTTTGTACAGTACCTATCAGCATAAGCTCTTATTAGCTGCTATTGTAATTTGTATACTATGTTAATATTAGTTTTATCAAACAATGTTACCTATAAAAGGAAATAAAATTGATGATGTGTGACATCTCCCAAATCTTAATTCTTTTTAAGTAAAGAAATGTGAAATGTTCTTGCAAGTCTTAACTATAACATGTAGTCTACATGACTTGAACAGCAGGAACCACACCTTCACAAAGAACTCTCTTCTGTCTCTTACAGATAATGAAAAATGCAACATGAAATAATATTTTTAATAAAATAACATAAAATATAGTTATAAGTTTAGCAACATTAACAACATTTGGGACAGACACATCTGTATGTGTTCAATTTGTGATGTATTAGTCATTTAGGAGACAAGTATAAGGTATGTCACAATTAATGTTTTGACTACTTTGCTTCTTCTAACCTGGTTTCCCCTCTGATTTTAGCAAACGAAGTGGTTAATATGACTAGCATGGAACAATTAACTCCTAAATTGTGTTTTTAAAAATCATAGAAGTCCTAGTTAGCTTTAGGTTGAAGGGTCTGAGAGACCCACTGCCAAACTTTGAAACCATAATTTAGGGAGACTTTTTAAAAATGAAGGAAAAAGCTAATGTACCTCTTCTTTCAACAATATTCAGGTATCTAAAAATTTAGGGGAAATTCTAAAATTTCCAATTAATTTCCACTACACAATTGCTTATACCATTTGGAATGTATATAGCTAGCCACATATGTTTAAAAACCACCTTAATTTTAAATTAGAAGTATGAATTGAACTTTTAGAGGGCTTGAAGAAAATGGTTGCTGATCTAACTTGGACTGTTAATAGAACGCCCATTCAAAATCTCTATTATATAATCGATTTACACCTCAAACTCAGTACTGCATCCACTAAAACTATACAGATAGACAAACGTTTTTTATGAACCAACATTGTTCATAAAACCTTGTCATTCCCATTTCTTATCTCAGGTTTCCTTGTTCCTACTTGTCACATGTGGTCCTAACATATTCTTTCCCTGAATTTTTCACAGCTTCCTTTTTGTTTCCCATATTGTTCCCATATCTGCCATATTTTTCCTTCACGCAGCCACATTCCCATGCTTTGCTTCACATCAACTTGTTTCCCTTTATCTCTTCAGACATTTGCCAGTACTAAGCCTCATTCCTCTTCTTGCCCCAATTCTGCCTTAACATCTTCAGCACTTTAGTTTTATTTTCTCCCTTTCCCAAACTCCATAGTTCTCTGTGTTTTTATTTAGTGTCCTGCTTATTCACTTGTGTTTTGACTACTTGTTAGTTCTATTCAGAAGATGAACAGAGAATTATCACGTATGTTAGGAGATTATTACCTTCTCTTTCAAGACAGATGGGGAATAGATGCAACAAAGTGAATTGAATCAAAGAGAAAGAATTTAGAGTTTAAAAATGTTGTTTGCTTAAAATTCTAGGATAATTTTTTTAATGCAGGTGTTGTTCTTAATAAAAAAAATTGAATTTATAGCTCTGTTTTTCATATTATTTATAAATTAAGCATTTTGTAAATCAAAACATTCTTTTCACAGGATAAATTTGACACTTTCTCTTTTTTTGTTGTTTTTTCAACTTCTCCTTCTGTAGATTTCTTTACATACTGTAAGCACTTCCTGCCTCAAGACCATCAGTAAAAAATTGGCTTTTCAGTTACCTGGGACCGATTCAGACTGGAAATTTCCAGAAAGATATGATTTCCCTGTGGAGATGTTTAAAATTAATCCCTTTCAAACTATGGCAGTGGATTTTAATTAACACTCATATCAAGAGGAAAAAACACTGCAAAGCTTTCTGTCTTGACCTTTCAAATAATGGCTAACCTCGGTGTAAGAAGGCACTTTAAACAAGACTGGAATTACTGGATACCGATTGTGCTGAAAACAAGGAGGAGATTGTATCTGACTTAAGCTTATTTGCCTTAAAATTTGCTTTGTTGCTTGTCAAACAGTCTAAATGAAAATGTGTGACTAAGCTGAGTCTTTATCGGACTGTCTCGTTTTCCCAGGTTCCAGACCATTGAATTTGTCAGCTAGTGATTTGCAGTGGGACTGGAAACAGCCATGGGGCCTGTAGTGTCAATCTTCTTTACTCTCTCACATGTATAACAAGAAAGTTTGAAAATATTTGAAGATGTCTTGTTTTTACCTATTAGTTTTCACACAAATGCAGAATTTACTTTCATGGTATGACTGTTTCCCTCCTCTCATGCTTTTCAGGGTGAAAAGGGCTGTTGGCTCATAGTATGAAATTTTGCATACTAACATCCCAGCCAGCTGCTGCTTCCATGAAAGGTAGTGCCTCAACAAGCATAAAGTTATGACTTTCTAGAAAGGAAGGATTTAATATTTGCCTGTGATTGCAAAATTTTTTCTATTCTATTTTGTTAAAAAAATATTAATGTAAGCAATTAATATCTCTTTTATTTTATCACAAATGCATACTCTGGTTTGGAGTTTATTATTCTATCTCATATGCAGACATGATTTCCTCCTCATAAGATTTATAATCAATGATAGAGATGGCATTTTCAACTTTTCATCTGGAATATCCCAAATATTTTCATAAATATATTAATGTTACCAGATGCATCTTTGGAGATGCATCTGCATCCTTACTTATTTTAAAACATAATTTACATGTTTACCATTGCTTTATCATACTGATGGCAAGCACAGTTGAAAGACAACAGCGAAGAACATAGATCTAGGTTTAATTTCTACCATATCATTCACTTCTTAACTCTTTCTCCTTCCTGTTCTATGTAGTATCTTATCTGCTTCTTATCTGTTTAAACTGCAGGTGTTTGTTTGTTTGTTTATTTAAAGTGGGTTCTGTTTCCTATCAGATACTATTAAAAAGCCAGGATCAGGTGATCCTTTATCTCGTTATATCTCTTGATTCCACTAGAATAAGTAATAAATCAAAGACATGATGATGCATGATGATAGTATCAGCTGTGTAAATAGAAGAATAAATGACTATTTTAAAACTAAAAACAAATTTGATATGTGAGGAAAACAATATGCAAAAATAAATCACGTTCTAACATCTTTAAATATCTATGCTATATATGTAAAAGAGATGATCATTTTTTTCCTAAACTTTTTCCCTGGTCTGTAGATCATTGTAATACCCTTTGATTTCCAGGCCATTCATATAATGCCCCTGGGACTGGAAAATTCAGAGGTATCAGGTGACGGAAAGCATTTGGTACAAAAAGGCTGGTGCAGTGGAAAATAGATTCAAAGACAAGTTCCTGCCTAAAAACTCACCTAAAAGGGTATTATATCTAAAAAGAATATATATATATATATATTTGTCTGAAAAAGCCCTTCCCGATATTCCTGTGCATTTCTAAAACCTAATAGCAGCTTGAAAAATGAACTGAATAAAAGAAAAAAAAAAAAAGAAAATCTCATGGGTTGTGAAGACTTTCTGTACTAGAACACAAAAAGATAATAACTTTGACAAGCATTTATAACTTATGTTATTTATCTATGTATGCATGAACTGAAGAAGCAGCTGAAAGCATTCCCTGAGGAAATAAGTCAATGGAGAACTGACAAGCAGTAACAGCTGGGTTCAATCACCCCCCTGAAAGGCATATTCTTCATATTAAAAAAAAGAAAAAAAAAAAGAAAAATAATAACTCATTCCTTGAAGATGAAGTTACTTAGGACTGCTAAAATGTTGATCCAAAACAAACAAACAAACAAAAACAAAAAACAGGACTCCAAATATGAATTACTGCATGATGAATAGAGAAACTTGGAACAATGAAAAGAAACTGTATATCAAGGAAGAGCCATTATCACAAGAATTCAATGATCTGAAAGAGTCCATAAAAATAACTATCATTTTGCAAGATGTTACCATGACTTCTAGGTTTCAGTGTGTTAGATAAAATCTTTTATAAGCAATAGTGGAGAATAATGCTGTTGTTGAAAATTATTTTTAATCAATCTTGAAGCATTAGTTTAGGTCAGTTTCTTGTTATTCACTACTGACACAAAAAAAAATTTGAATTTATGTTTAATTAATATTTCCTATCTGAAATTATTCTTTATACAAGCTGGTGAGCATTAGCATACAATGAAATTTATCTATCTATATATATATATATATATATGTATTACTACTAAGATCTATCACGCATTAAATCTTCCCTTTACTTAGTGAATTTCTCAGGTAATTGAATTTGTAAATTCTCAGAAAAATCCTTTAAGACAAACTAAACATATGATTGTATACAGTTGTCTGTCAATAAAGCATTTTTATAGCTTATGATAATCAGACAAAATCAGTATAATTATCCCACTTCATTTTCTTCCAATTGGGATTAAAATTTGGATGGATTTGTTTGTTTGTTTGTTTGTTTGCTTGTTTTTAAATTATCGAGTTAAAGTGTCCAAAAAGAAAAACAGATCCTTTTAAAATATATATATATATGTACATATTTATCAAAACATTTTCTATTCTAGGAATATAATACTGAGACCAATTTCAGTGAGGTATTTCAATCTAATAAATGTTTAGCTGAAATAATAAATCTGATCAATTAAGCATATAAATTAGAAAAGAATATTAAAGGAGATAGATAAAGATAGATAAAGGTTTCAATGGTCCAGTAGCTAAAGGAACAAAGAAATACTTCTCTCCTTCTCTCTTTCTCTCCTTCTCTCTTTCTCTCCTTCTCTCTTTCTCTCTCTCCTTCTCTCTCTCCCGCTCTCTCTCTCTCTCTCTCTCTCTCTTTCTCTTTCTTTCTCTCTCTCTCTCTCTATCTTTCTCTCTCTTTCTCTCTTTCTTTCTTTCTCTCTCTCGCTCTTTCTTTTTCCCTCCCTATCTAAGTATATCAGATTTGCCATCGGTGAAGCAATGCTGGCTGTCTCGGATCACCTCCTTGTCTTGCATGTGCCTTGACATTGCTTCCAGGAGGATCTTTTTCATGATCTTCCCATGCACAGAGGTGAGGCTCACGGGTCTGTAATGTTGGAGGCTGACATGAATGAAACAACTTTTTTATCTCGCATATTTTAGAATCAAATTACATATTGTTAAAGTAATCTTTTTGTTCAAATGAGCTTCTCTATCAACTAGAACCTTGTTTTCTTCATCTGTACCCCTTTATCACTCATTTGCTCAACTCTTTCTGAATAGCAAAACCTATATATGAACTGTGTAGATATATACTTATTAAAACTGAGACAAATCCAGTTACAATGAGCAAAATCTAGTATATATATTAAAATATATATTTAAGAATTAAGCGTCTCTGACAAGTTTTATTTCAGAGCTCCTAAAATGCAACAGCAAAAGAATAAAAAGTAGATCAAGTCAGCTTATGAAACTAATGAAAACTGTGAAAAATTCTAATGCCATGAAATAAGTATGATGACTAAGTTACTGTAAAAAAAATGAAGAGTGTCTATAACTTAATCACATTCTCTTAAAATACAGAGCTGTTTGCAGAGGAAATGAAAGAAGACAAGTACTGCCAGTGCCAGGACCTTTTTCAATGTATTATAATAATGCCTAGGTTATAGTTTAGCCTCAGAGATGCAGCTGTGTTTTAAGTATTTCATTCAGCATTCATTCCCTGATTTTTTATTTCTTTCTTTATTCATTCATTTATTTACTTATTTTGAAATAGAAGTTGTTGTTATTGTTTTGAAAATAGGAGATTTGACTGGAATCTTGGGAGAAATGTGTGTTGGCAACATTTTATTCCCCTTACCTGATAATGTTGCTGTCCATCACAGACATATGAGAAAATGAGAAGACATTTTTAATAAGCCTTTGTCCCACAGTCACTTCCTCTCTTATAAACACTAATTGTTTGTCATGAATTGTATCTCTCCTTCATATTTTATCAGTTTCTAAATATAATTCAGGAAAAATATGCTTTAGACACTAATGCTTATGTTAGTGACCACTTTAAAATACCATGATGCTGTTGCTATTAAAATGTAATTCATCCTTTCAATAGACCACTTGTGTCTGACAACTAATTTTTTTGTTGCTCCCTTGGGTAGTTGCTAGAAACAATCCCCAGTGTAGATCCATCCTCTGACTGAAGCACAGAAATGAAAAGCAGAAAAATGAGCAATAGCAACAGCTTGCTGATGAAGTTGAATGAAGAGCTAGTAATGATATTGATGACATTCCTAATTACTTAGCAGGCAGAATTCAAAATGAGAATTCATTTGTCACCATGATATCATCAATCAGCTTTCTATTGCTTTGGGCAATACGTTTGTGCTTGCTTGGTGTAGTATAAACTTTGCTATATAACTCATTTTTGTTTGCACATCTGACTTCGTAATTTTTACCTTAAAAATAATAATAATTTAAAGACCAAATATCCTTCACCCCTGAAAACAAGCAAACATTCAACAGGAAAAGAGTCATAGACTAAAGTCATACCCCTCCCTGATGCAAATGGAAACATATTCAAACCTGGTACTTCAAAAGATCTAGATAGATCTGTAGACAGATATTTTAAATAAAAATTCACAGTCAAGATATGAAAGTTTCTGTAATTTGGGGATGAAGGATCACATATCATGGTTCCTTAGTGTTTGAGTAGAAACAATCTTTTTGGCATTGATTTAAGAAAATTAGTCTTTTCAAACAATCCAATATTCCTAATACTTCAACCTGTGAACCAGTACCACAGTCCCAGGAGCCTGGTGGCTCTACTATCTCTTCCAAACAGCTGAGGTGTCTGGCTGAGTCATAACATTCAGAGTGAGAGCTGGCCAGATTTCACCAGCTGTGCTCTCCAAGATTTTTTTTTTTGTCCCGGCCAACTTGGCATCCTTGTCTTTTTCACCTCTTTACTGGATTCTCGAATTCCAGCCTCAGCTTTCACAAGGCCACTTTCCATTTTTTTGTGGGCATGCACTGTGGTTGTTAGTACTTTGCTCTGAACTAAAGAGAATTTCTGCTCAATCATGACCAAACTGCTAATTGTCCCGTTGGTAGTCCCCAGACCTCTCAATGACTAACCCTAACAGCCTTCTGTCATTGCAGTGGGGAATAACCTAAGTCACCCAGGGTCCTGACCAGAAGTGTAGACACCACAGGGGTCTGCTAAGCAACCGTAACCAGCCAAGGAACTACCGACTTGAATCAGCAATTACATTGTCTTTTAATATGCTTATGCTACAATAGGCTAGTAATCTATGCAGCTTGGAGGTACCCTAGAACTCATTAAACAACCTAATGGATCATCTGACAGTTGGAAAGGTTTTCTGTGTGAATGAATGTTAAAGCAAATGTGTTAATTTGAGACTATATTATTATGCCATCTCATTTGCACTGTTTTCTATCATTTTGATTAATGCCTAGATTGTGACTAACACATAGAAGGAATGAGGGATAATATGCATAAAAATACAGTCTGGGGATGTTCTTACCCTGCAGTTTATTCACATACAAAAAGGAGACGTAAAAATAGAGGGGAAAAAAGTGTCAGTAGGGTTTTCTCGTGTTTCAAAATTCATACGATTATTGGTTTTCAGCATTCATAAGATCAAATATTTTTTTATCTATATATCACTTTTTCTAAGTGACATTTCACAGAAGCAGATACCTTTTTTCATTCCTTCTATTTACAAGTGTTGGACAGATCAAAAAAAAAGTAATAATTAAATATGTTTTAAAAAATAAATAGTTACTAGGGAGGTAATCCCCAGGTTAGTTTTATATGTTGTGTTGTTGTATTACAGAACAGAACCCTTAAAGCATGCCACACTTCCATGCTCTCCAGTTCTCATGAAAATGAAGAAAACTGAAGTGGACTTTCTCTTTCTTCAGCAGTCTGAATCCTTACAATAATTGCCCTGAGTAGAGTGCGTAGCATATTACTGTATCTCCTCTGAAAATCTGAGCTCAGGAAGCTCTTACAAAATAAGATAGAAGATGGTACCCTAAATCTCATCAGAATTATACTTATAATTTTTTCTTTCTTAAAAACTTTTTTTTTTTCACAGAGCTCTCCCAGAGTAAAGAGGTGTATCCTAAAATGGTAAATGTATTGTTGTTAATCTGAACTATGTGGTTGCATTTGAAGATGTTCGAATATTACCTTGCCTGCATATTGCCAGTGTAATGGCAATAGAACGAACATGCAAGTTTTGATACACAACTGGCTATCCTAGAGGATAAACATAGTTGTCTATTTCCAGCTACAGCCATGATAAGCACTTTCAGAATAACGTAAAAGACCTCCAAAATGCATGCAAGCCAAATATTGTTGTGTGATACGATGACTTTAAATTTAAATTCATTATTTTGAGTAAATGGATTACATTTTTTTCCTTCTTTTATGAGGGTCAAATTCATTGGATATATTAATTATATTTGTTGTTGGGACATTATAAATAGTCAGCTTAATCTGATAATTGGTTATCAGATCAGATCAAAATTCAGTTTAGCAAATTACTTTCACGTTATATATATATATATATATATATATATATATATTTCCATTCTTTCTAACATTTTATCTTCTCCTTGGAAGGCTCCTTGATGTGGTATAACCTGGCAGGCAACTCAGCACCACACGACTGTTTGCTCACCTCCCTCACCCTCCACCCCAGTGGTGGGATGGGGGAGAGAATGGGGGAAAAAAAAAAAAGAGTTTAATAAGACAGAAGGGGAAGGGAACATAAAAATAAAAATAAATAATAATAATAGTAGTTGTAGTAGTAGTAAAGGAATACACAAAGCAAATGATGCATAATACTCACTACCCACTGATTGATGCCCAGCCAGTCCCTGGGCAGGGCCCATGCCCGTGCCCACCTCCACCCCCTTTCCCCTCCTTCCATCCCAGCCACTTCAGCCCACCATCCTATACTTATTGCTCCGCATGACACCACATGGTATGTAATATCCCTTTGGCCAGTCTGGGTCAGATGTCCTGGTTCTGTCCCCTCCCAGCTCCTTGTGCATCCCAAGCCTCCTCGCTGTCAGGGCGGTATCAGAAGCTGAAAGTCCTCGACTTAGTGGAAGCACTCCTCTGCAACAACTAAAACATTGGAGTGTTATCAGCATTATTCTCATCCTAAATCCAAAACATAGCACCATACCAGCTACTAGAAGGAAAATTAACTCTATGCCAGCCGAAACCAGGACACTCATTGACACAAAAGCACTCAAAATTGCTTAGCATTGGTTTAATGGAAGATTAAGTGCAAGAAACATTTCATCCACTGTGCTCAGACTGTCAGACTTCTTAGAGGCCCATGTTGACAGAATTCTACCAGGTAACAAAAATGCAGTAGAAAAGGAGCAATTAAACTCACCCCCACCACTCCTCTTTTTTTTTTCTTTTTTCTTTTTTTTTTTCTTTTTATCAGTAAACTTCTGTCATGGTATTGTGGAAATAGCTTATTATTTTATTATTGCTAAATTTGTTTCTTTTTCTTTTTTTTTTTTTTTAAACAGAGGTGGCTCTGATTTGCTCATTGAAAATACTCATTTGCTTTTTGCCCTGTCATTATCATCTCCTTTTTTTTTCTTTTTTTTTCTTTTTTTTTCCTTTTTTTTTTCTTTTTTTCTCTGAACACAAGAACTGGTGCCCTAAAAGAACTGTTGATTAATCTAATGACATTTAATGGGATAAATAGGTGGAATGGAAAACAGAAGAAAGAGGCCTTTGATCTTTTCAGGATATTAGAGTAAATGATCATGGAAATTTCATTCTCTGTATACGCAGGAAGGCTGCTTTTGGCATCTTAAGTCTCCAATACTGTCAGTTATTCAAAGACACTTCCCAAGCATTTAACCTGTATTTAATTAATATATATATATAATACCAATTGACTTCTATTATTTCAGCATCAGAGAGTCTTTTCTTACTGTCATTCTCTTAGTTAAATGGGTTTGTTTTACATAATGTGCAGTAATTATAGTGGTATCCATTAAAAACATATCTCTTCAAAATTATTTTAGCCATAGGTATAGATGAAAGCTTTTTTATATATTCCAACCAACCTTTGTATAAATGGGGATTTTTCCAGTTGGAAAGCTTATTCATTCTATGTACTTTTAAAAAATATAGAATATAAGATAGTTATTAAGAAAATACTGGAATTTACATCAGTAATATTTTCTGGAAAGTAGGAACATTTTCAAATTAGGGGCAGTATATATATATATTTATATACATATGAATTAAGTGTTATGTCCTGTGGATTTACTAATATATCTTCTTACTAGATTTTTAATTATTAGGTGTCATTTAATGGGCTAATGGTAATGGATTTTTTTTCCCCTTTTCTACTTTGCAGATATCTATTTGGTTGCACTCTTCTTTGAAAACATTTTTTTTCACCTTACAGAGGTATTGTTTAACCTGTTAAAAGGTTCCCTAAGGCTTTAATTTTTCATTTCTTTCTGTATTTTCATCATATGTACCTTTTTTGCACTTCTTTTCTTCATATTCAAAGACTTCCAGCGTACCAAACATTTCTTATTCACTAATACAAGAACAATTTCGATCTCCAACAGGATCATGAATCCAGCAGCCATTGACCAATGGTTCATTTTTCAAGGAAGCATCTCTGAGCATAGAATCATAGAATCATAGAACATCCAAGCTGGAAGGGACGCACAAGGATCATCAAGTCCAACTCCTGGGTACCCAAAGGACACCCTCCTCCCCACCTCCCACCCCCCCCCCCCCAAAAAAAAAAAAAAAAGTCAGATCATGTATCTGAGAGCATTGTCCAAATGCTTCTTGAGCTCTGCCATGACCACTTCCTTGGAGAGCTTGTTCCAGCGCCCAACCACCCTCTTGGTGAAGAACCTTTTCCTTATATCTAGCCTGATAAAGCATCTGTACTGCTTTTCAGGCTTAGGGTGATCCCCAAGTAAACCTTCAGTTCCATCTTTGCATTTCTTTTCTTTGATGCCTATGGAAAAATTGGCAGCTGGTTAGCTGACAATCTGTACTTGCCACTGTTTATTGATAGACCTGTTAATCATTATAATCTCATAATTTCTTCAGGGGCAGAGGAATACTTCTTTTGGTTTCACCTTTTCCTAGATTGTAAACTATTTTCTGCAGGGACCACCTTCAGTGCTTTTTACGCTGCCTAACATCATTAATGAAGTTCTTGTTTTTTGTGGATTACTTCAATGGTAATACAGGGTAACAGAAAGACCGTATAACCGAAAAGAAAAAAAAAAAAGAGAGAGAAAAAATGGTTACAGCTTGGCAGTAATCATTAGGAATTATTATTAGAGTAATATTAGTAATATTAGAAATAACACAGAAAGATTTTTGTTTCTGGCATTTTGCCTTTTGTTATTCACAACCATTTGGAGTGCAGAAGCTCTGCAAGCTCTTGTGAATATGGTGGTACATATTCACGAGCAAATAATATTTGTAATTCAAAATGTCCTCTACACACTGTATTCTCCTTTAAGTCTTGTATAAGTTTTTGACTGTATTGAATTTAGCTACATTATATTGACCGGAATATGACTATATCCACTTCAGTGTTAAAAAAATAAATAAATAAATAAATAAATAAATAAATAAAAAATAAAGGTCACACTGTCACACTGAATATTTTTCAAAATGTTCAGCCCCCATCCTGTGTATTTCATTTCCTCATATTTTCCGAATGTTACACCTAAACACATGATTTTTTTGTACCTTTTTCAATGGTGTTCTCTGAAAAAATAAAAATAAAAAAATTAGTGTCTCACTCTTCTGACTTTCACAGTATATTTTCACAGTTCCCTCACCATCATGATAAGTAGGGGTATTCAGGAGCTTTTTCCAACAAATCTAATGGAAAATCTTGAGGTTATGCCACTTGCCCACTCTTGTGTTTCTTGTCAAGTACAATTTAGCTAATGTTCATCACAACAAAACAATTTTCAGAAACTAAGTAGATCCCAAGCAAGACTATGTAAGTCAGAGGAACAGCACTTTGATAATTCTTGAATATCTTTCCTGTTCCATAGGCCAATGCAAAACTGGAGACAACACCTTTTTTTTTTCTTTTTTTTTTCAAATATGAGTAATATTTTGGAAAAAAATATTTTGAGTAAAAATAAGTACACATTTTTAAATATGAGTAATTTCTTGTCTTGGAAATTAAATAATTGCAGTTTAACAGATTTTCTGAAAACAGTCAATGCTGGACAAGCATCCAGGCCAAATCATGCATAACAATAAACTGATTAATAAAATAGTTAATTAATAAAACAGGTTTTCAGAAAAAAAAAAAAAAAGTAAATCTGGGCTTAAAGTGACCTACACTGGTTTCAGCTCCGCAAAATGTTAATCATTCTTAAAGTGGCAGGATGCTCACACAGGACCTTCTGGAGCTGGAATCCACAAGTCTGACTGTGCTTCCAAGTTTTTGATTTGACAAAATGAGATCTCGAACTTCATATCCCGACGTAGCAACTTTCTGAGTACTTTTAGGCACAAATACCCCCTAAATACTATTATCACTATATTCTATCAGTGGATAGCACCAGTCTTTGGAGTGACATCAGGCTACTATGAGTTACCTCTAAGATTAATCATATATCTGTTTTGTTTGTTCACTATATACTGTGTGTAATGCTCCTTTAAAAAGCCTGTGGCTGTGTAGCATGGATAAAAAGACTGCCTTTTGTTCTTGTCCTTACAGGGCTTCAGGGAGACCCTGGAGGCAGAAGTAGGTTGCTCTTACATTGGATATGGCTAAGAAAGCCAGAGAAAGGGCAAGGAGAGGAGGGAGAAAAACTTCTGAAGCACAGTTTGGGGCAGGAAGATAGAGACAGACACACAGCAGGGAAAAGGGTGTAATACAGAGAGAAGCTTAAGAGATTCCTGAGAGTCGGAGGTTTACAGTCAGGTTTCATATGCAAAGGAAGAGAAAAGAAAAAACATTTCTAGTAGGGATCTATGGGGGTTGGTATGGAGTGTGCTGCATGTGCTTTGGAATCCCAAGCACTGAGCACCAGAACTTCTCAAACACTGCTGCTTTCTTGGGAATGAAGTAACTGCACTTTGCCAGACATCCTGAAAATCATTAGCTGAACATCACAGTAGACAAATGTCTGGATCGCTGAAACCCAGAAGGATGCTAAAGGTTGTTTGTCTGAGTGTAAAATAATGGGAACTGTCTATTCTGCAATAATACAGTGGCCAGGTTATTGCTTACAAACTTGTTTCAATCTATTACAGTTTACTCAGCTGACCTCAGTTGTTTTTATTGTTTTTGTTCTTATGATAATGAAACCTAACTTTAGAGAATAAAAGCCCCTTTCAATTCTTGAAAAGCCCATTTTAAGGAAAAGATGCCAGAAGATCCCTCTCAAAGCTCTAGCCAAGGTTTTACTGTGACCTTTAATGTCCCTGTGCAGGAATAGGATACCATCCTTAGGAACCAACCTGCATTAGAAGATTCCCCTTGTAACAGACTCTACCTTTGTCAGACTCTGGTACTCGCAAAAATAAAAAATAAAAATAAAAAAAATCCACTAGTCACTTTATTCTTATTCCTATAATTATTCTGATTCAAAGATTAAGGATGAAATCTATTATCTCAGGACTTCATTCTAAATATTGACTCTCTTAGTGTTGACAAGTCTGATATTTAAAGAATACTAAGAAATATAAATGAGTACTGAGATATTTTTGGGGAAAAAAAAATGTTGCTGTGTGATTCCAGTCAGCTCTATGGGGAAATATTTCATAATTAAATCCTCTGCTGTGCTTTGAAAAAGCTCAGTGAACATGTTTTTAAATTTACCTTCTAATATTCTGTACTCATTTTGCTGGAGCAGGATATGTTCAAAAGAGTTATTTTCTCCAAAAGATATTTTCTCCAAGAGTTCTTTGGTGGGAGCAATCCACTTCACATAAGTCCTAACAGTGTGTACCTGTGCCGTAGTCCCACATTGTTTTATATCTTTCACTTTCATTCTTTCCTGTCTCTCTGTAGGCATTAAAGACATCCTAGCTTCCTTACATAGCCTTTATGGCTCTTTACCAGTCTCACCTATGACAAGCATGTGATCTTGTGGTGAAATATCTTCTTTGATATGTGAGGTAGGGCAAAGAGGGCAATAAAGAGTGCAAAGCGTCAGCTTTTTTTTTTCTTTTTTTTTTTTTTTTTTGGTCCTGTTCTCAGCTTTTATTTCAAAGGGAATATAAATCATACTCTCACACAGAGATCACAAGAAACATTGATTATTTCAGTAGCTCAGCCTGTCATCAAGAAGATATAGCTATAATAATGTGGATCCCAGAGTATCATAAGAGTTTTGTCCATTCTTGAATTTCAAAATATGCCACACCACATAGGTAGTTCCTGTAACCACATATTTTTTGAAATCATTGTACTTCAACCATTGTTAAAAATGTAGTTAAGTACACAGTCAATTTAAACTGAAGACACTAATTAAACACTTTCATTTCAGCTCATTTCAAACTGCACTTCTACCAAAACAGTCTATTTTCTGATTATAAGTGTGCTTGCTATAAACCCGAGAATAGAGCTCACAGCTACATTTCCCAAAGCAGTTCTCTTTTCACCACTGGCTGAGTACAATGCTGCAGCTATCTTTGCAGGTTCAGAAGAACCCGTTCCATACTTGTCATTTTTAACCTTCTTCAGTTTATGGACCTTATTCAGTATATAAACAGTTTTCAGTCTGGATGAAGACCCTTGTATAGCAAACTATTCAAGGTTAAAAATAGCCTGATGACAAGCTTGTTTTTCATCGTTATCTCTCAACACTTCTTAATAATCCTCTACTGTACTACCAGGAAATAAAACAGGCCAGTGAATGTTCCTTGGTGTTGGACCTCAGTCATCAATATTAAATGTTTGCTGCTTGTGCCAGCTAGCAGTTTTCCAAACAATCCCCAGGCTGGGTTCAGAAGCCAGAACATTCCAGGAACTACCCTTAACAGGCAGTTTGCATGTCATCTCCTTGTTCTTTAGACTGAGAGTTTATTAGCATAGGCACATGCCATTCTGTGCCAATTGGCCTCAGTACTCAGAAGTGTTCCCAAGCATATTTGATCTACTTGTATAGGTTAAGAATCTGAAGGCTTTATATTGCAATTAATCATTGTTGTACAGCTAGCTTATTGCCTTGTTTTTCTTTTCTTTCCATCTCCTGCTTTTGCTTGTATGAGAAAAAGGTTTTAGCTGTTTAATTCTGTTTTATTATTGTTTTTGATTTCTGTTTTCATCACATTTTCATTACAGTGAGTTCAGACTTTGAAAATATTGGTCTGTTCAGACTCATATCTAGTTTGTAATTATTGCAACACAATATGAAGAAATGGGAGGCCCCTCAAGGCCTAAAATAAATATTTTTATCTTGAATATATGAATTGATAGCTTAAAATATTTATGAGGTATCCAGCTTAAGAAAGAGTAACAGATTATTTGCACATATTTCCCTCCCCAGAAGCAAGAGGACTTTAGAGAGAGATGCATTCATTTTCCTCAGGCTGCGTGAAAATAAGCTTTCCCTTGTTACACAGTAGAAACTATCAGGAATGCTCTAAATTGTGTTGCTTTCATTAAAGTAGGCATTTCTGAGCATTTATACAGAACCAATCATACTTGTGACAAGAGCAGAACAAATGCTCAATTTCAAATGCATTAAATCTATTCCAACTCTGTGAATAGTAAAATGTGCAAAATATGTTTCTACTTAATATTTGCTAGCATAAATGTTCACAGTGTGTGAAGACAATGCACTTCACCCATAAGCAAAATGAACAGTAGTCCACATCTGATAAAATTATTATCAAGGTTCCCTATCTCTATTACGATTTTGTTGCATGTATGGAGAAGACCTACATTACGTAAAGCCTACTGAAGTAGTCAAGATACCTGGTAAAATAGCAGAATTCTAAGATGCTGTATTGATAGTTTATTTTGTTCTCTTATTAAGAGAACACCATCAATAGATTCACAAAAATTACTTGAAAGATTATTTTTACCCTTTTCAAAGGTATTTCTCAACTTCTTTGGTGTCTAGCTAAAGTGAAAGTAAATCAAAATAAAGCTGGTAAAACCTGCATGTAGGTGGGTAAAAGAGAGATATGAGACAAGGAAAAAGTTATATGTAAGGTCAGATACATTTGTCTGCTGGATTACAACTTTGTGATATTAAATTATACTTTATGAATGTCTAACATAGCTAATGTGAGGAGAGCTTTATTTTTCTAATTCCTATTGACTTACAGTACAGGAGGGGAGGGGAGGGGAGGGGAGGGGAGGGGAGGCAGGGGAGGTGAGGAGAGGCGAGGAGAGGCGAGGTGAAGCGAGGAGAGGAGAGAGGGGGAAGAAGGAAAGAGGAAAAAAGAGATAGAGAAAATATTTTACATAAGCACATTCTTTGGGGCAATAATAGTCTCTGGCAGAGTAGGATATTTTCTGATTGATGATATCTGTAAAATAGCTGTTTGAACCACTCTTCTAACATTTATATTCCATTATCTATAAAGCATTTCTGGTCTATTCAGCAATTCTTTTTTGAAAGCATCTTGTAAAATGTAATTAAGGTACCCTATCTAGTCTTGGTCCTGCTCTGGCATTTCTACTAAATTGCAAAATAAAGCATTGAATATATCTCTGCAACCATCTCAAACTGATTGCTGAGGCCTGCATTCTACTTGGTAGCTGCGAAGACAGAGAAGGGACAAAGCTTCCATCCTGTTTTCAACCTGTCTGGAAAATGACATACAGTCTCTTATTATTTAACTGGGTTCCTAATTCTCTGAACTTTGCAGCACATGGGAACTTTCCAATACAGTTTCAGAGGTACATTGCAGAGAGAGAGAACCTCATCACATCCCTTTTTCCAAATGCACACTGAACAGAAAGGCAAGCCAGCCATGAAATAGGCAGCATGTTGCAATTTTCTGAGAGGGGCTGAGCTGTATAACCCTCTTCAGACTACAAAAGGAATTTTCACAAGACAGACACTGGACTCCAGTTACAAAATCCCTTTCTATTCCTGTAAGCTAAGAAGACACACTCCTACCTTTACTAAAATTATATAATCTGTTTTGTTGTGTTTTTTTTTTCCTCTCTTCCAAATAGCTAAATAAACTGATCTTGAATATGAATATGTATATAAAGGTAATATTCATGAATATAAATAGAAAAAGAGGCAGACTCAGGCCCAGTGTACACAAAGAACCCAAAATTGAGACAACCTAGAGAAGGTCAGAAAGTTACAAGGAGGGAGAGATGAAGAGGTGAAGAAAAATAGGTGTTTAAAATTAAAAGGGAAAGAGTGTATGAATTTTAAAGACTTCTGCTAGCGATCAGAACCGTAAAGACCCCAGTCACTTCATTAACTACTTTAACCTATTTTTAGGAAAAAAAAAAAAAAGAAAAAAAAATCAGGTCTACCTTTGGAAATGGGATCTGAAAAAAATGTGTATTTGATATAATATTTTATATTATATACATATTATATATATGTATGTTCCAATATACACATCAAGCAAAGCAGTAGAAGAAAAGCAATGAGACTGTTAAGGACAATAAAGCTATATATAACATAAAATTGAATAAGCTGCAGTAAATTTTTTGTCTGAATTTGCTCATTTAATTGTCCTGACTATGTTGATCAAGCTTAATTCAATCAGTTGAGTCTAAAAAGCATATCAAAAGGCCATATAGAGGAAATTCACAGAATCACAGAATGGTTTGGGTTATAAGGGACCTCAAAGATCATCTAATTCCAACACCCTGCCATGGACAGGGACACCTTCCATGCTCAAAGCCCCATCCAGCCTGGCCTTGAACACTTAGAGGGATGAGGCGTCCACAACATCTCCAGGCAACCTGTCCCAGTGCCTCACAACCATCTGAGTAAAGAACTTCTTCTGAATATCTAATCTAAATCTACCTTCTATTAAAATCATAAAATCATAGGATGGCTTGGCTTGGAAGGGACCTTGAAGATCATCTAGTTCCAACCCCCCTGCCATGGTCAGGGATGTCACCCACTAGATCAGGTTGACCAGGGCCCCATCTAACCTGGTCTTGAACACCTCCAGGGATGGGACATCCGCAACCTCTCTGGGCAACCTGTTCCAGTGCCTCACCACCTCTTGAGTGAAGAATTTCCTCCTAACATCTAATCTAAATCTCACCTCTTCTAGTTTAAAACCACTCCCCCTTGTCTTGTCATTATCTGATGGAGCAAAAAGTTGCTCTCCATCATTTTTATAAGTCCCCTTGAAGTACTGAAAAGCTGCCATGAGGTCACCCCAGAGCCTTCTCTTCTTTAGGCTGAACAGTCCCAGCTCTCTCAGCCTCTCTTCATAGGAGAGGTGCTCCAGCCCTTTGATCAGTTTTGTGGCCCTGCTCTGGACCTGTCCTAACAGATCCACCTCTTTTTTTGTGCTGGGGGCCCTAGCCCTAGACACAGTACTCCAAGTGGGGCCTCACAAGAGCAGAGCAGAGGGGGACAATGACCTCCCTCGACCTGCTGGCCACTCCTCAGCTGATGCAGCCCAGGATACAGTTGGCCTTCTCAGCTGCAAGCACATACCACTGGCTCATGTCAAGCTTTTTGTCCACTAGAACTCCGAAGTCATTCTCTGCAAGGCTACTCTCAGTGAGCTTTTCTCCCAGTCTGTAGTCATGCCTGGGATTGCCCCAGCCCAGATGCAACACCTTGCACTTAGACTTGCTGAACCTCATGAGGTTCATGTGGACCCACTTCTCAAGCTGGTGCAGGTTCCTTTGGATAGCATCCCTTCCTTCTGTTGTTTCAACTGCACCACTCAGCTTGGTGTATCTGCAAACTTGCTGAGGGTTCACTCAATCCCACTGTCTATGTTGTTGATGAAGATATTATACAGTACCGGTCCCAGGAGAGACCCCTGGGGGATACCACTCTTCACCAGCCTCCGCCTGGACATAGAGCCATTGGCTCTTTGGGTGCAACCTTCAAACCAACTCCTTATCCACTGAACGGTCCACCTATCAAATCCATCTGTCTCCATCTTGGAGACCAGGATGTCATGTGGAACTGTGTGAAAGGCCTTGCAGAAGTCCAGATAGATGACATTGGTTGGTCTTCCCTTGTCCACTGACGCAGTCACTCCATCATAGAAGGCCACCAATTGGTCAGGCATGATTTGCCCTTGGTGGAGGAATGGTGGCTTTCTTGGATCACCTCCTTGTCTTTCATGTGCCTTGACATTGCTTCCAGGAGGATCTTATCCATGATCTTCCCATGCACAGAGGTGAGGCTCACTGGTCTGTACTTCTCTGGGACCTCCTTTCTACCCGTTTTAAAAATGAGAGTGATGTTTCCCTTTTTCCAGTCACTGGGGTCTTCACCTGACTGCCAGAATTTTTCAAATATGAAGGAGAGAGTCTTGGCAACTGTATCAGCCAGTTCCTTCAGGGCCCTGGGATGCATGTCATTAGGCCCCATAGACTTGTACTTTTTTAGTTTCATCATGTGGTCTTGAACCTGCTCCTCACTTACAGGTGGAGGACCCTTGCTCTAAGACCCCATCTACAGGTTCAAGGAAATGAAAGACTTGCAAAGCCTGACTGGCAGTGAAGACTGAGGCAAAGAAGTTGCTGAGTACCTCAGCCTTCTCCATGTCTGTTTTTACCATTAAAACGTTAGTTTAGACCTTTACCCTTTATCCTGTTGCTACACTCCCTGTAAAGGAGTCCCTCCCCAGCTTTCTTGTAGGCCCCCTTTAAGTACTGGAAAGCCACTATCAGGTCTCCCTAGAGTCTTCTCTCCTCTAGACTAAACAGTCCTAACCCTCTCAGCCTCTCTTCCTAGGAGAGGTGTTCCAGCCCTTTGATTATCTTTGTGGCCCTCCTCTGGATCTGCTCTAACAGTTGTATGTCTTTCTTATACTGTGGGTCCCAGAGCTGAATGCAGTGCTCCAGGTGGGGTATCATGAGAGCAAAGAGGAAGAAACAGCTGCTTGATCTGCTGGCCACGCTTCTTTTGATGCAGCCCAAGACACACCTGGCTTTCTGGGCTGCAAGTATATGTTGCCAGCTCATATTATTTTTTGTCCACTAATACCCTCCAATTCGTTATTCACAGGGCTGCTCTCAATCCACTTGTCACCCAGCCTGCATTCATGTTTGGGGTAGCCCCGATCTGGGTGCAGGACTTTGGGCTTTGTTCAACTTTATGAATTTTGCATGGGCCCACCTCTTGAGCCTGCCCAGGTCCCTCTGGATGGCACCCCTTCCCTCCAACATGTCTACTACACCATTCAGCTTGTTGCCATCTACAGACTTGCTGAGGGTACACTCAATCCCATTGTCCATGTCACTTATGAAGACGTTGATCTAGCCTTTATGCTATGCTGAAACTTCCATATTGTGTGTAGGTCCCCCAAATAAATATTTATCAAGGAAGTCAGTAAGCTTTTTAAATATAGTTGCAGTTATCTGGAAGAAATATAAAGACAACAATTGCAATTTTTATGTTTAAGATCCTCATACTGAAAGCAGTGGGACAAATTTTGCAATCTATCTCATATTTGCTAGGTTCTTTCATTTTGCCTAACACATAAAACTGATCCTGGCATTTATCTATCTATCTATCTATCTATCTATTTATCTTAGAATGACAGCATTTTGCTTCAAGGAATAGAAAGCTCCCCATCTTGCTGTACACAAAAGCAATAGCTCTTGTCTGTACTGGGTCATCTCACTGTTTATCTTGTTGTTGGTGCTAAATAAGTGCACGGGCCTCTGAGATGGATTGGTGATATTGCCGCTAGCAATTGCAACCAAACCCTCCTGGGTGCAAAATTATGGCAGGATCCCCTGGCCTTCCTGAGCAAACACATTTGCAAATGTTTTCACCTTGACCAAATACGTCAAACCCATAATCTCAGCATGTTTTTCGCTAGCAGAGTGCAGTAGCTAACTATCAGTGGTGGGAATTTTCTCCCTCTCAGACATTTCATGTTTTATCAGCATTCACATCTGCCACTTCTTTTGTGTCACATGCCAAAACTAGTACAAAATCACAGGAAAGTTACCTCTAAGGAAGTTTCTTGCACTGTAAATGTTCTGCAATGAAAAATAGAGCAAGCAAAGTGAAAAGTCAACTTGCATACTATGTGCTTTTTTTTTTACTATGTAGATTTAAATGAGCAAAGCAAAATGGGAAGAATAACTCACAAGATGGAAGTTCAAGGAAACTGTGTTAGACAAAGAATAAAATGGGTGCAAGTGATAAAACTTGTAATGCATTAATATATTTGATTCCAGTACTATTCATTATGTTGTGTATAATTAATCTCTAGATTACATCAATACTTTTATTAAATATTAAATCAAAAAATGTATCAATTGAAAATGAAAGGGTCCCTGATCCCCAAAAACTTCAGCAAATATTTCCAACCAGAGATTCATGATCACAGAATTTGATACTTGTGTAAGTGGAGTGAACCTTAGTTTTAAAGACTGTAAAATAGGAGTACACGAGATAACAGTAGGGGGAAAAATGATCTAATAATGAAAGGCTACTGAAAAGGATTAAAATTATTTATCTATCTAATCTGTATTTTGGTATCTCAGTTCAGTCAGGGGTGATTTTCTTATGTTTGACTAGAAAATGAAATGAAGATGATGTAATACTTCTGTTTTTGTTTTTGTTTTTATTTTATTTTTTATTTTTTTTCCTCAAAATAAACCTGAAAATAGTTAATAAAAGAGAATTTAAATATTAACACTGCATTTATTGTATAACAGTGTGAAGGCTAAAGGGTGAAAGGAATATGATTATTGTATAGTAAAGCAGTTGTCACTGAAAACAGCAATAAAACTAGTAAATTGGGAATATTGCAGGGTTTTCCCAAATACCTATGTAATGAAACACCCACATTTTGGGTCTTCCGAACAGTCTAAACTTGAAGAAATGCCAAGAAATTATTTAGGGTATTGCTGAATCTCATTACAAAGCTTTATGTCTAAGTCAGTATATGGCAGACTTAAGAAAATTGGTTTCTAGAACAGAGGTCCCTGTCTTCTCCTCTTTTTGTATGAGGGAGGTTATACCACAAAACACAGAATTCAGTTTTACTTGGGCTGTAGGAAGATAGGAAGCCAATTCCTATTGACTTTTGGTGGTGTTTGACTCCCATTAGGGCTTTTGAAATGTCATCCTTACTTGACATTGAAAAAAGCTTACATTATTTTGCACCAAAACTGTAGTGTTTTGATAGGATTGTCATAGAAAATTATTGGAATTAAACAGTGATGCATGTTAATTTTTCCATATCACCACCCAATAAATTCTGCAATTAACCCATATCGTTACTCTAATACCATGTACTTTGGGGAAATCTTTTCAATTAGAAACTCAAGAACAGGAGTGGAGAATTGGAATGTCTAAAATTGGATTTACTTTGCTTGTTTTCCCTTAAGGCTAACATTGTTTTTTTTATTATTATTATTATTTTTTGAAAATAGTACCTTTTTTCCTGTAGATGTCTTAGCTTTTTCTCATCTTTCCAATGCAATTAATGAATGATATGAAGTCAGAAAACAAAGGAATAAAAGTCAAAGAAGATTTGTGCATTTATTAAAAGGAGAGATATCACTTGGAATAGTCATAAATGAATGATAGCTCTTTTAAACATCATCAAAATATGAACACAGACTTTTTTCTAGCACATTTAATTCTTGGCAAAGACCTCAAATGAGTAATTTTCACTGTAAATTAAAAACTACAAAAACAAACAAACAAACAGTATTTAATCTCTAAAAAGGTATGTTATGTGCCAATTGCAAATGAACACAATTAAATACAAGGTGCTTATTATTACTGGGCTCTTGTACTGAACTGTCTCTGTTGAGAGAAATGGGATATATTTTTAATATGTTGTAGTTTAACCTGGCAGGCATATAAGTACCAGACAGCAGCTTGCTCACTCTCCCCAGGTGGGATGAGGGAGAGAACTGGAAAGCTAAAAGTGCGAGTAATCATGTGTTGACATAAAGACAGTTTACTGTGTAAAGCAAAAGCTGTGCACAAAAGCAATTGAGAACAAGGAATTCATTTACTACTTCCCATTGGCAAGCAGGTGTTCAGCTACTTCCAGGAAAGCAGGGCTCATCATGTGAAATGGTTTATTGGGAAGACAAAATCAATCTGAATGTCCCCTCTTCCTCCTTCTTTACCCCAGCTTTTATTGCTGAACATGTTGTCATATGGTATGGAATATCCTTTTGGTCTGTCTGGGTCAGCTGTCCTGATTCTGTCCCCTCCCAGCTTCTTGTGTACCCCCAGCCTCCTCGCTGGCAGGGCAGAATGAGAGGCTGAAAAGTCCTTGACTTAGTTTAAGCACTGCTCTGCAACAACTAAAACATCAGTGTGTTACCAGTATTATTTTCATAACACAGCACCACACCAGCTACTAGGAAGAAAATTAACTCTGTCACAGACAAAACCTTAACACTATTCTAAAAATGTCATCAAGTGAGAGGACAAGTGAGGAGATATTTAAGGAGTTTTTGACAGAGGGGACAGGTTAGGTGTTTATCACTTTTGTTTGTTTTCATTGACATCCTTTTGTTTCTGTTTTCCTTCATTGTTTTTTTATCAGGGTAAAAAAAATAATTAAAAAATATAATAATAATAATAATAATAATAATAATAATAATAATAATAATAATAATAAATAACCTTTACCAAGGTAAAAACTGTGCATTTACAGTTGTTTTTATAGCATTGTTGGCACTGACCCAGAAACTATCACTCAAAATTCCACAATTTGAATCACTGTATTTCCTGACCCTAGCCTGGGATTGGTTTTAAACCAAATCACAATTGAGGTTTTCAATGTGATTTTATAGTCTTAGTACATTTTTTTCCTTTCACATTCTATTTTCATGTTCTCCAGTTGAAGGATACAAAGAAATCACATTGATTACAAAATCTAAAACACATACCCTAGTTTTGGAAAACACAGCATCAGAAATTTTCTAAGCTAACTTTAGAGTGATTGTGACAGCTTCCTTCAGATACACTGTTAGAATATCAATTGGCGTGAGCCATTACAATTGTGCACCAATACACAAGAGTCATGAAGAAATTTATAATATCCCTTTGCAATATCCCAGCAGTATGACTGTTCTTGATATAAGGAATGTTCAGGACACAATTCACCAGTAGTTGAATAATTTTCATTACTCTTCGATACACTTACAGTGATGGCTGTTATAGATTTAATTAGACTTTATAGGAGACTCTTCTGCCCATTAAAATAATAAATGAATGCTGATATTAGAGGGACTTGGACAATAATCATTACAGTTCTGAAACAAAAAGATAATTCCCTTTGCCAAACGGCACCGGATCTATTTTTTTTTCCCCTCAAAACAAACAACCAAAACAAAACAAAAACAAGCAAACAAACCCCAAAAGATCCAGATCTATTTTATTGGGAATAGAGGATTTCTAATTAGACAGGAAAATATGTTGGGTTTGCAGAAAAAGCTCCTAATCACAAAAGACTTGGGGTCAAGTACAGTTTCCTTACTCAATTGAGTAACTCCAGTAGAGCAGAGCAAAGTGATTTTTTTTTTTATATATTTTTTTATTATTATTATTATTTTTGTAGAATAAGAGTATTAAATTGAACAATTTGTCTCTTTCAACAGGCCAGCAATCAGTTTACAACCCTGTCAACCCATCAAATTTTGTGCGTATAGAGAGGACATGACTATTGAATTCCTTCTAGAACTTACATAAAGTCCTTCCCAAAACCCCCATTAGTTACTTTGGTCAGTAAAGACCCTGTTTAGACTACAGAAGAATGTAAGAAATTATTTTCAAGGATCAGACAGTGTATCATTATAGTACTTTTCTTTTTACATTCCTGCCATTTTTAGACTGTATATATCTATCTCACATGATACCAATAATTAAAATTTAGATCCACAGAAGGACAGCACTGAAGAGGTACCCAAGACACTTAAGCACTTAAGCATTAAATTTAGATTCTTCAGAATGCCAATCAACTATGATTTACTGTCCCTTGGTATTTTTTTCATCCTTGGTAAATGTCTTGGAAAGATTTACCATACATGAGTTTATTTTCCGGTCAGATCAACATGTTAAGCACACCTCAGTCTTGTAGAAACAATTCTGGGATACGTTCTCACAGTATCTTTCCCATATGTCCACTGATGACAAAGACAAAAGAAGAAATTTCCTTCAATTTTATCCAAGAGCTCAAATTTGCTAATTTGTTTTCATAGCATGTGTGGTACAAGGGTTGGAATCTATGACCTTCCACTTCTGCCTGAATTCCTACCTTATTCATTAACAGTTTAGCTTACTAAGAATTAGTTTTTGAAAACTCAAAGTATAGCATAAGGTCTCAAGTTTCATCTCCCTCTCATGCATTTTCTGTTGTCTCATACAACTATTTTGTTCACTGCTAGAAATTCTATGGAAGAAATTAAAATCTCTGCATTATTTTTTTTCAAAGCACAGGTGTCTTAAGTCAGTGCTTAACATGCCTTGGTGACGAGAAACATATGAGTTTCAAGTTTTGAGCCTTACAATATCAAAGACTCAGCCTTAACTTAGCAAGAGTTTAACTTATAGAAATGTTATTATATTTCCTGTGGAGGTCATCCTGGTACTCACATGCTAACATGAATCTTGTGGATTTTTATTTTTCTGGCTCCAGAGATACTTCATAGACTAATATGTTTGAAGGAAGAATATGTGATATTAAGTCTATACTGGGAAATGTTCTAACAATGGGGAGTTGAACAGGGAATCTGTTAATAGATTTCAGTATGTCATAAAGACACAAAATGACACACAATGTCACCTCCATGTTAATTTGGGATGGTGGGAAACTAATTTTTACTCAAGTTGTAATTCTGCAACAGATTTAGAAATAGAGCGCCAACCTGCATAAATGGTTAACATCACCAAGGGGTAATTTCCAGTTGTTTATCAAATACAAGAAGAGTAATTTATAAACTAAACTCTAGGACATATTTTTAAATGGGGTTTTCTTTTATTGAAAACATTGCAAATAATTATTTCTTCACTAATCGTATCCGTAATACCATTATCATTCTTGCTTCTTGGTAAACGAAAAATAGATGTCAATACTTGATTCTTGTTCAGTGCAGACTTTAATTGCTTTGACTTGTTATTTGCATTGTTATGAAAAATCCAATGACCTTTATGTTACATGAGAACATATGAAAAAATGGAAGATACAGTTCTGTCTTGAGATGAAAAATGCTATTTGCTTTCGTGTTCCAGTCTGCTGTTGGGACTTATATCCCCAGTGGGTGTATTTTAAACTGACTCCCAAAGGAAACAAGCTTATTTCTTTTCTCTGTAATGAGATTTAGATAAGAGTCAGACAAATTGGTATTCATGATCATGCATAAAGAATCCTTCAGTTTTCTAGTCTTTCTTTGCCCCTTGAAAGTTTAGACAGTCACATCCTAATTCGTTTTAATAGTACTTTCTAAGGAGTATACAAATATTTTAAGTTTAAATGAGATATTGTATTTGTTTTTCCCTCTTTTTTTTTTTTTAAATATTAAACTGCTGAACTATTCATTGGGGTATGTTCACACTTCATGGGGAAGTGTTCTTTTAATTTTTTTACTGTTATCATTGTTATGGAGAGGATCTTCTCTACAGCCCACACCTTCCTTATTAATAAAAGCTGGTCTGTTTTCTGGCCCAGTGTTGAATTTTGCAATATGGGAGATAGCATAGAAACTGCAGTGAAAAATCACTGAGGATTTCAATGCTAAAATGAGCTCCATCATAAAAATCTTGATTTCTGCTAAATGTCGGTGCTTCAGCCTTTTCATGCTTAAGGTCTTATTAGTGAGTTTAGCTGTTTTCTCTACCCTTTCCTAGTGCACAGTTAGCTTCTCCCCTGTAGTATGTAGGAAGGTATCTGAATTAATGCTTCTGCAGTTTATAAAACCTCTTGTTCTACATAATTTTGCTGGATGAAAAAAAGATGGAATTAGATCTCTTTTGGCAGGCATAGTGCAACCACTCATATATGAGCTGTCCTGCTGTTCCCTCTCTGAAAAGCCATTGTCTCTGTGTCATTGTAGACTTCCATCTTGGCAAAATTGCATTGCCACAGTGTGATTTCCATGGCTTTATTTTAATCGGAATTATTTATGCTATTCTTACAAAATCTAAATTATCATGAGAGTCTCTTTAGAGTGAAGGTTAATTCTGTTGCCAGTAGCTGTAGCTTTGCCCTCCAAAGCTGAAGCTTGAGGCGGCAAAATTACTGGCCATCCATGTTCTGATAAATTTGTAAGTTTTCTTTTTGATCAAATATGTCAAGCTTTTAATTCTGTATAATCATTGATCGCACGAAGTGCCAGATCATCTTGTTTTAGCATCATTCACATCTGCTGCCATTTTCTGGTCATACAGATAAAATTTACTGACCTAGAACATGCTACTCAAAACCCTTATGTAGAAGAATGCCAGGTGCCGCAGAAATACCTTTCCCAAACACTTGAAATTCCAAGAGATAGCATGCAAGCTGAGATTGGAATAAATAAATAAATAAATGTGTTTTTTTAATCATCAGATACTTGGTAAATTTGCAATACTAAGTACAGTATCACCTTTTAGTTTTATCACAAAACATTCTTCAACAGCGAACTGTTACCTTAAGTTCAATGAGTGACTGTGCTCAGAAGTTGCCTTTTGCAGTGCAAATTCAATAATTGTTACAAATTACAGCCTTTACGTAACATCATTGTTTCCACTAGATATGGAGGAAATTTAGTATAACTGTATTCCCCTTGGGGATACACAGAAGTAAAGTGAGAGAGTGCATGTTCCAAAGTGCCCAATGTTCTATTAACTTTCCCAAAAGTAGGATACCAGAAACTAAAGAAAGAAGGAAGAATGGTATCACAAGGGGGACATAAAATCTTTGAACTTTAGGAGTTCTGTAGGTCACACAGAATACCTGTTAAATTTATGTTGCACCTTAGAGACCTTCCAAACTAGAACATACTATTCTAATGATGAGCATAAAGTGATATGTCCACACTGTAAAAACATTATTTTTCTTTTTTTGTACCAATTTGGTATTTATTTTAAAATACAGTTCCTCAGTCATTTCCAGTTTAGGCTTTTATGCTGTTTTGCTTTCTAAATTATGCATTTTTTTGATCTTATTTTTAAACAGAAAGCTACTTGGTGAATAAACAGAACTTTTCATTTTGAAAAATGCATAAATGGGACTGACTATTTCAGACCTGTTTATTCTTGCTCTTCTCTTCACAATGAATAAACTAATGTAACGACAACATTTCTTACAAAACTTTCTGTTTCAATAGTACTGCATTTTCTGACACTTCCAAGAAATTTTATATTGCAGCAAATAGCCAGGTAGCATCACATAATGCTTTGGTAAACCCATTTACTACGTTTTCTTCCTTCCTTAAACATATGCTAATTCACAAAATTAGAATCTTCTAAAACGGGAACACCCTTCCATCTCATAGATAAAACCTGAACTGTTACAGCTATGAACACTTCGCATTTTTAGTATGCCATAACACTCTTTCAACTCTTCAAGCCATAGATGCTAAGATAATGTAGAGTTATATGGTTTTTGTTCTGAATTGTATCAATTCAGTTTTTACATTCTTCATCCTCAGAATTTTTTTACTTTGAAACTGTAACTTTGAAGCACAATTTTTAGTCCTGAAGCAGCAAACTGATCTATTCAGATGAGAGGTTTTATGTGTCACATTGTCCTGGTTTCAGTTAGGACAGAATTAATTTTCCTCCTAGTAGCTGGTAGGGTGCTATGTTTTGGATTAGGATGAGAAGAGCACTGATAACATGCTGATGTTTTAATTGTTGTAGAGCAGTGCTTACACCAAGCCAAGGACTTTTCAGCTTCTCGCTCTGTCCTGCTAGCGAGCAGGCTAGGGGTGCAGCAGGAGCTGGGAGGGGACAGACCCAGGACAGCTGACCCAAACTGGCCAAAGGGGTATTCCATACCATCTGACGTCATGCTAAACAATATATAGGGGTGGCTAGCCAGGGTGGGGGGGCCAGCTGCTCGGGGATAGGCTGGGCATTGGTCAACGGGTGGTGAGCAATTGCATTGTGCATCACTTATTTCGTACACATTATTATTATTAATACTATTATTATTATTATTATTATTAATTATTTTTCCTGTCTTAATAAACTGTCCTTATCTCAACTCACAGGCTTCACTTTCCCGTTTCTCTCCCCTATCCCAGAGAGGGAGGGGGGAGGGTGAGCGAACGGCTGTGTGGTGTTTAGCTGCCAGCCGGGCTAAACCACAACACACATTTTCATACATAGAAGGAAAATTGCTAGGGTCTACACCAAACAGATTAGTATATATCTTTTGACCATGTCCAGTAATGCACAATGCATTTAATAATGGATACTAAGACTGTTGTGTGAATTTAGCTGCAGATGTGCTCTTTAACAAAGATTATTTACTTACTGTACATGTCAAGTTTAGAAGTTTAGCCATTTTTCAGCTATCTGAATTATAAAACATGTTGATATGTTTAAGATAAGAGTTCCTCACTGCAGAATTTCTAGCACAGAGATATCTTTTTTAAAATGCCAAGAGAGAGAAAGAGAGAGAGAGCAAGAAATTAATATTACAACTGGATAGAAATGTACAAAGAACATTTCCAAACAGGCATTAAAGATCAGAATGATTTAATTTATGGAGTGTTTGAAAGTTTGATTTTTATTACTTATTTATGTATTTATTTCTGATTTGGCTAGGGTTTTGTATTTTAAGTCCTTATTCACACTATTTCTTAGACTTGTTCTACTCGTTGTTCGAGTAGAACAAAGGGACTTCATAACACTACACAAAAGTATTAATTCTACTAAAAGCGGCAGTGCAAAGCAGCAAAGATTTAGCAATGACAATACACATATAGATTAGGTTTACTTAGATAAATATTTTTCACCTTTTATAATAACAACCCTCTTTTTAGTCTGAATGACTTTTGGGTAGCCCCTATTTTCAGTCAATGAATGAAAAAAATATATACATATTTAGTTATTTGAAGTGTCATCCTAGTTGGGGATCATCTGATTATTTTAACTGCTATCTAGCTTTTCACTGGCTGCTGTAAATACTTACCAAAACACATTAAATACTCTCTAGCTCCTAGAAGGGTCATGACCACTCTTTGAAAAACAAACAAACAAACAAAAAAACAAAAAACTATCTATCTATCTATCTATACACATATATATGTGTGCCATGCTATGTATATATGCCATTCACAATACACCACATGTGAATCAGGGCATGGAGTGCACATGGAGTGCATCTGAACTACAATTCAGAGTTTTACAAAAGTTTACTGTCACAAAGATTTGGTTTCTTCTTATGTCTGTAGAGTAAACAGCTATGTCAGGTGTTAAACAAAAGATCTCTTTACATACAATGGAGATTAACAGACATGCATAGGCATCATTCAGCTCATCCTAAGGTAGACATTAAGAAAGGCCAGAGGAATCATATCCTAAAAAGTACTTATCCATTTGCTTAAAAATGGAGCTAATGAATGAGTAGCTAAGCTATAGATGTGGAAATTGGAGATAACAAAGCTAGGCAAGATACTTTCTACCCTAAATGTCTTTCTCCTTCTAATACACATCTGGAGGTATCTTAAAGCAGGGCAATCTCTTAAAGGAAGTTTATTCTTTGAAAACTGTTTTTTTCCTTGTCTTTGCAGTTAGGCCTGTATTCCTCAACAGATCAGAAAATAAGGTCATATAAAGCTTTCATTAACAGCATTATGTTTTTGTTTAAAAGTCTCTGGAAGGATATAAATAGTGCTCAGGACCTTGGGCTTTTTTGTTGATTTGTTTGTTTTTACAGGTGTAAATACATAAAATTGACAGATATTTAATTTTATATTTCAAACAAAATAAATTTTAGCCCACATTGCTCAGGCTTATCAAGTTACTTCCACCAGATCTCTAATGGAAGGTTTTAAATACTTGATATATAATTAATGCTTTCTCTCATCAAAAAAAAAAAAAAAAAAAAAAAAAGGTAACTATGGTTTAAGTGTAAGACTGAAATTTCAGCTGCTTGCAAATTCTAGAACCAAAGTTGTATTTTTATTTAAGAATGAAAGGCTACTAATTTTATTATAAAAATATTAATAACATTTTATTTTAAGAATAATTTTAATAATAGTAGTCCTTGCAACCACCCATTTGCCTTCACAAACACTCTTTTCCTTTTATATAAGCATAAACTTTCCATGAAATAACTGTTCAACACATTGTTAGCAATAATGTTTTTATTTGTGGAGTATAAACTATTAGTAAATTATAAATGATAACATTTACCTGCATGCACTAGTAACTAAACCACATATAAAACTGCAGTGAGCTTCATTAAGAAGATGCCTACAGTTATTTGCACGTTTTCATTAGATTTAACAGTACATGACAGTAGATGCACATAAACGTCTAGTGTACTTACATACTTTTTCAGCAGTAAGCTGAATCAGGAAAAAAAAAAACTACAATTATAAGAATATCTTCTTAATTCGTATACTAAAAATAAACATAAGCAGACAAGCCTTTCACTTTCATTCTTAATTTCAGAGGTCTCTAAATGTGGGATGAAATTTCAACCACAGAAAAATAAGAAAATGTAGCAAAGGCAAGAGAGAGAGAGATCTAAGGTATGGCATCATGCTTCTATTTCACTTTGGCTGAGGACATTGCCATTACAAAACTTTAAGTGTGCTTAACCCACTCATTTCACAGGATTTTCCTACTGAATTCTTTCAGGAAATGTATCTGCATATCAGAAGATCATATACACTCTCATGTGCAGCCTGAGGGTTCAGTTGTGCTGCAGAGCTTGTCTCCATGAGGCATGTAGTGCAAAGTAAACTACGTTATGATCTTTACAGACAATTCCTTATGTGTACACAAAGAAGATTTTCTGGAGGGGTCACTTTCTCACCTTCAAAGAAGACAATGATTGCACGTCAAATGGCTGCACGCAGGCATACTATCATTAAGTTAGTAAACCACAATTTTAGATCTAATCCAGCTGTGCCCTGCACACAGTGAACTGAACCACAAAGAGGAATGAAAATCTCTCTCTTTTTTTTTTTTTTCTTCTTTTTTTCATTATGACTCAAAGGATCCAAGATTCCCCAAAGAAGGAGAAACTGTTTTTACAGCTGCTGCTTAAACAAGTGGATTTGAAGCAGGGCCCAAGACAAGAGCCAATGTGCAGACTACTGTAATTTGTCACCAGCAGAGACCAGAAGAAGCAAACTGCTGTCCTATCCCAGAGCAAGGTATGACCAGGGAAGAACAATTGATCCTGTAGATAACACTTGGAGGAAGTGTTCAACAAAAAAACAAAAAAACAAACAAACAAAAAAAAAAACAGAAGCTGACCTGTAGCTAGAGAGCCTACAAAACCACCTCAGGCACCTAAATACAGAAGGGTCAATCTTAAGAAGGTAAGTTGCCTATGCTGGTTTTAGTTACGAGATGGGAGGAAGACCACAACACTATGTTGCAGAGGCATGGGACATAAGACTGTTTGAAGGGAAGTTTAAGATTAGCGGTTTTCAAAGCACCATACAAACCAAGGGCATACATACAAAATGAAGAACCATTTGAAGTAAGATACCAAAAGCTCACAAGCACTATGCAATTTCTACTTTGGAAGAAGTATTACTGACTAAATGGGTATATATGCAGCATAGAGCAGAAGTAGCTTTGACTGCTTCAACTGAAACCATTGTGCTTCTCTGTCAGAACCTTTACCAAAACACATGACAGGTTCCCATTGGTTGAAGATGTCAGAGGACTCACCTAGATTTCCTCAGAAATGACAAAAACATGTCAAGTCTGTTAGTTTTGGAAAGTCTATTGACAAAGAAATACCAAAGACATTGCATGAAAATGCACATTAAAGGCAGGATGCCACCTTATCTGGCAGCTGCTCTTCTTTCAACATACATATTGGGATCTTTCTTGTGACCGTCAAATTTTCCACACCACACCACATAGTTTTATGGTTATCTGATGAAAAGATAAATGGATAAATCTATTGTTTGAGTACTTTATACCTCTTTAAATGTAATCTGAAAACCTTTGTTCTATAAAACAAGATAAAATGATAAAACTAACATCCCAGCAGTGAATATTGACTAGTAAAACTATTGAGAGCTTATCTGACAAAAATAAATAAATAAATAAATAAATAATAGTAAAAATAAATAAAAATGAAATCTACTTTTCAATTCAAGAGAGAACTGACTCTAAATCGATGCACTTCAAATTTGCTTATGCCACTTATACACTGAACAATAAATGTTAATGTCATCTTTGGAAGAGGAAAATATTTCAATGCTATCCTTTTCTATGACTGTGGAGGTGGAGTTAGTTATTCTCTATTGGTCAGTCATCAGAACAGTCCATGACTCTATTTCACCCAGTTCCCTGTCTGTGAAAGAAAAATAAAATTTTCTTTTTGGGCAAAGAAGTAATTTACTTTAGTAACAACTTAAACTATATACAATGCAATTACAGCAATATTTAAATATGGTTATTACTCTTAATTACAAGATATGCTCACTGGCATGTAAAATATTTTATTTCAAATAATTAAAACTGCTTCTTAAAATGTTCTGTAATGAATAGTGACACACTAACACTGCACAGTTAAAATGGATTATTCAAAAATTGAATCTAATTGTACTGTAATTCACATTCATTAAAAGGCTAGACATTTTTCAAGTGAATGAAACTGTTCTATAAAAATCAATTCACTGTACAACAGTAACATATTATAAAACTGCAGTTAAAATGCAATCATTTAAATGGGAGGAACACTAATCCAGTAGTAATAATTCTATTAACCTAGACAACACTTATTCATATTTAAAAAATAAAATCTCCCCAAAAATCTTTGATACAGTCTTTAGATTTATGAATTGTAGGCTAGCCATAAAATGACAGATTATAATAGATAACAAAATTTAAATGTACATATAGAATTAGAAAAGGGAAGTGACTTGCAAAAAGTATCTTGCATCTATGTCTTTTCATCCAAGCACTAGAAATTTGACATAAAATTAATGGGTTTCTTTCGTTTTATTTTCTTAATACAAACTATAAGATGATTTACAAGATATAATGGCAAGCAAGTCTATGTTGTATTTTTTTTTAATGAAAACATAAACTGATAAATTCTATTTACCTATTTTCAGTTTAGGGGGTTTCTTCAGATCTTTTTGATTTACAGTAGAAATAAATTTTGTTTTCCCTTTTGATATCAATGTCTGATGCTGACATTAAGCATCAGAAGGCAGAATTTAGAAGACTGGCAACTGATTATTCTAAGTAGCTGAACTCTACATTTTATTAAGATTAACTCAGCCTTTCCATTGTGAGCCTGTATTCAACTTCATCAGACATTTCCTAATCTAGATATGATTATTATGAACATGATTTTTTAAAAAAAATTAAATGGCTTATCTCTTCCTCCTCAAAAAAAAAAAAAAGCCCAAGTGAAAATAGATTGTTATATTAATATACATATTAAATGTTATATACATATTAAATATCACTGTACATTTTGTTTTAACAGACTAATATTCCCCATTCTTAAATTTTCATTTATAGGATATAGAAATCTGGCAGAGGAGTGACAGTTGTACAAGAGATATGTCTGCTTCCGTCCATAAATAAACCTACCTACCCCATTTCAGCCCAGTTACAAGGCTTTTAAAAGTTGCAGTTTTTACAAGAACACTTGCCCTTTAAATTTATGTTGAAATCTGACAGGTTTCAGTCATTCTATCTGAACCAGGTCACCTACAGTGGTGATTGAAAGCTGTGCAGAGAAGTAGTTGTAGAAGTCCAAAATGTCAAGATATTCTGTACTTCCAGTTTGCAAGACTGTGCATCAACAAGTCATGCTGCACATGGCAGCAATGTCCCAGCATTTATTACATATGATTGATTTTTCTGTTTTAAGTGTGTTCTATATAAACTTGCTTCAACATCAAGTGCTTTTTGGACAAATGGTGTCCATAATTCTCAATAACCATCCCCAAGTCCAGTTTCAACTGGATGTTGCTGCATTTCAAAAGATTCTTCATACATATTTCACGTTGCAGTGTCACAACAACGAAAGACTGAAATCAAACTTTACCAAATGTTGCTTCAGGCAAAGAGAGCTGATTTTCTTAGGGCCGTTATTTCTCAAGAGAAATTGAAATTTGTTGCCATGGCCACATCCCACCACAAATAAAAAACATTACATTTTCAGGTCTCACATTTTGGTATTCTATCAAAGTTATTTCATGTGTTTTAATATCTTTTACTGTTGAGACAATTATTTCAGGAAACCCTCAGCCTTCCTTTGGATAGATGAGATACAAACAAGCTGCAGTATGATTCAAGACTTTATTGTGAACAGACAGACAATTGCTGTTTGATTCCTTCTTACCTGCAATTATGACAATGGATGATAAAACAAAAGAGTTGGGTTCACACTTACTTAAACCCATGAAGACAAGCCAAGAACATTTATTTCAAAAAACACTTAAGGAGAAGCATCTGGCAAAAAGTATCTCACTTGTGAAAAAAAGAATCACTATTGTTTATGGGCTTTGGAAAAATGAATAAACTACCTTTGGGTACATAGATTCAAAATACATACAGATCATAGCTCTTTGATGACGCTGTTAGCAATAAAAGGATTCAGATGAGCAGGAATGCAAATTGCCTGATGATCAGTGAGAATACTTTCATTTATGTATGACATGGAGTACAGACCAGAAACTGAAAATTTGATGGCTGACTACTTATCTCATCTGCCTTTATCTCTACCAGATGCCCAGATAAATGATGATATAGAGTACTTGCACAGATTACAAGCATACTTACTACAATGCAGGAGAGCAATTTAGAACTAAAATTTAATACATCTTACTCATCAGAAAATTATGTGATCTTCTGATAACAAGGTGGTCTAACAATAGCAATTATCTTGATTCATTTTTCCTACAGCATGTTATATTACCAAATGAACTTTCCTTACAGGATATCTGCAATAAAGGTTGTTCATAGTCAGCTTTTTTATTTTATTTTATTTTATTTTTCTAACTGGATACTGCTGTTTCAAGAAAATTCAACAAGGGTCAGAACTAAACAGGAATTATGACGTCTTTCCTGGTGGCCAAAATTGCATGTTGAAGTTAAAGTTGGTCTAAACTTAACACCAGTTGGATGCTAACAATGTATTAATTCATATGCTATCATCACAAGCTATCCTCACACTTTAGTTAACATTAGAAAATTGCTAACCTGGAAAGAAAAGCTTTAAAATTCTTTGCTATAGACTTTCTACAAAGTTACAAGGTTATATGTCATCCAGCAATTTGAAGAACACCTGCTGATTTACTGCATGGATGGAGAATGCATACAAAGCAAAATTTTAAATGTTAACAGATTATCATTGTCTAAACCTGAAATATCACAGTCAGGTACAAGGCAGAGCCCAGAAAAAAAAAAATCAAAAAATTGAAATATACACAGATTGACAGCAAATACTTTTAAGTATACATTTGTGAAAGTATGACAATCTAGAAGTACTCTGGAAATAAATTCTCATGGAGTGTTTCTCTACTGTAAGTTTGATTGTTCCTTGTTTCATTCACTACAACAGGAAATCTGGATGGGAGTCTTGCTACCCAGTAAGAAATTATTCTCAGTAAGAAAGTGGCTTTCCTCATCTCAGAATTCTTGTTATGCAGAGCATGATACTAATTCTTGCAAGAATTATTTAACACCTGGGCTCTTCTGTTTCTTGAGCCATCCTGGACCTGGAAAGAGAGGTGATAGTGGGAGGCCATTTGTAACTGCAAGAACATTGTCATGTAGCGGAATATATAATTATGACTTAATACTATGGGATTTAAGGGCAACCCATGACAGGGTCATTCCAACACAATCCTAGGAATAAAAACAAATTCTTTTTGACATACAGTAGGTAGAACTTTTTAAAGTATGTACAGCACTTTAAGTACTGTGCAGCCATTTTGGATCAGCTGATGGGGGAACAAGGACTTAATGCCCTGGAGCAGATCGCAAGAAGGATAGGCCTAGGCTCTGCCTCTCAGGACAACTAACATAAAATAACTTCAGCTACCCAAGCTCTGCCTTGTGTAGTAGAAAGTTGCTTATCTCTTATTTAACAGAGACAGTGCAATGCTTTTACTCACTTCAGTAGATTAGCTCATTAGCTATGTACCGACTACATAATTACTGAGTACTAAGGCAATTTCTTAATTCATTTCTGTGCATTAAGGCTGTTCAAGAGAAATGTGAAGAGTTATTGCACAGGTGCTTGTCAGTAGAGAACCTCATTCAGTTGCTATTAGGTGAAGAGAGAAGCAGAGGAATGACATGGACTATTTGTGACTGTTTTTCACAAGATTTGCAATTGACAAGTCATCTATACTGGCTGATTAGACTTCTTAAAATCTGCACATACAATTTCATTTCAGATATACAGCAATTATTTACAGAGAAATAGTATGTGCAGCCAGAGAGACTAGACATGGCTCTTACCTTACGTATCTGGAAATCTCTTAGCATATCTGCATTAGACTGCAGAAACATCTTAACTGACAGGTTCTATTACAGAGTGCTCCTTAACTACCACCTAAAATCACTGCAGTGCACAGTCAGCAGATTTTAGCAGCCCAAATTTCCTCCAATTCCAATTACACTGGACATGTTCCTACCTCCTGAAAGCCAGAGGAAGCTGTTCCTGCCAGTCTAGCTGTTTCTTTCTGTGTATTGTGCATTGGCTATGACCAGGCATTGTGGGACCAACTCCTTATCTAATTGCAGTGAATTGCTGCAGCCATTCACCTGCAATCTGTCTCATCTGGAGGTGAAAGGAGAGGAAAGAAACCTTCCCAATTTTAATTCAGAATCATTAAAAGGAAAAGTGGCCAGGGAATGGAGTTTGAAAAGGAACTGATGGGGTGATGGTCTGGAGTTGCAATACAGAGTGGGGTAATAGGTTGTTAAAACTTTTACATGAGGAAATGTGGCTGCAAGAATATTGGCCTTCATAATGAAAGAGATTATATATATACATATACATATAAATGCTGAAAATCTTTAGTACTAAGAATTCTGTGTGAAATCAATTCATTTGATTAGTACAAGATGTTACAAGTTACTTCTATATGACAGCCAAGATTAATTTTACATTGACGAAGGGAACACATCCTACCTTATCAATTATAAAAACAACATACAAAATAGAGGAAAAAGAGTAACTGCTAAATGGAAAAGAAGTAGAAATGCTTAGTCATCCTTTTACTAAATGGGGTCAAAATCAGAATATCAACAAGACCTATGTCATTTCTGATAGAAATAAGTACTCTAACTGTTGTAATATGATTATTTCTAGGACATTAAAGAACATTTTGTGAAGCATAATCAGGGTAATTGCAACCTAAAGCTTATTATTCTACAGTGGTTTTCATCTTCAAAGTATTACAAATGCAACAGATTCTTAAGAATTTCCCAAAGCATGAAGTGTGTCCCCTGAGAGGCCTGATGAAGCAGTCAAATGCAGCAGGCATAGAACAATCTCCAAATTCCTGTATCAGCTGTCATTAGTAACAAAAGAGGTAAGATTTTCAAAAGTATATCTATGTGACTTCAGAGCCATCAGGCTGGTAGATGAGATCTGGTAAATTTGTTTCAGCAGCTGAAGATGGTAATACCCCACAGCGATCTGTTTTCTACCTCAGTTCAGAGTTAACTCTTCTAAAACACCTTCAGCTGTTTTCTTCTATACATCTAGGTTCACCCTCTACTTTGTAGAACTTTTCAGACACATGAAGATACAGGCATGTGTCCTTAAAGTCACCAGTGTGTACACTAGGTGACTAGGAAGTCACCAATGTCTACACAGGGTGACTAGGTCTTGTTGCCAGTCTGTAATGGACTTTGCAGGAGGTATGGGATACCGGAACAGAAAGGAGATAATGAATTCCCTGGTTTGTCAGCAGCATCTGTCTCACAGAAATTGCAAGAAATCTGAAAGTTACCATCAGTTGTCTCTCTGATACTGTGTATTGTATGGGGTTTTGACTGCTCAGGAAAATAGGACTCCCTTTAGCCTTGCTGCTCTTTGGCTCTGCTCCACCCATACATAGGTCAGTTTGAAAGTATTCTTGATTCCTGGGGCTGTTCTAGCCATTGCTGAGGTTAATCCCTGAAGCCTTTTAGCCAGTGCCACAGCACCATCCTGTAACAGGCTTGATTGAGTCAGGGTTTTCAACTTACAGTGAAATGGGAAAAAATGAATGAATAATGACATGAGTTATATATATTCTAAACAACAAAACCAAGAAACTCCCAACTTAAACAAGGAAAAAAAAAAAGTACAGGAAAAGGAAAGGACAATCACTAATTAATAATGTTTAAAAAACTCAGAATGTAAGTGCTATTTGATCGGAAAAAAAAAATAAATCTGAAAATCTGGGCCAGAACTCTAGTGATGACTATTTAAAGTGATCAGATGTTACACTCAGGAGTACACATAGAAAATCTTTTTGGAAAGATAGCTAATGAATGTGTCAGGGCATTGAGTGCACTACTAAATCTTAATGGCCCTGCCCAGCCTCACCTGGGGCCTCCACCCACATCCATGGGTCTAGAAGCTGTATTTAAGCTCAGCTTTGGGCCTTTGTTCCTTTCTTGAGCTATGTTGGAGGTGTTTGTTGCTCATCTCTGGCTGTTCATGGGAGCCCTGGGTCTGAAACTCTGTGGGCTTGTTTGGCAGATTCACTGTGACCTATGGAGTGACTTCATGGCTTGAAGTCAGACCTGCCTCATCACTGTCATAACGGCTTATGACTTGGGCTCTTGGTTGGATGTGGACAGAATCTCAGGGTTTGCCCTGCTTGTCTTGCTTGTGTGCTGTGGGACTGGGCCCTGCCTTGTGAGGCCCTGCTACTCATGTTATACCCATTGGCTCTCCAGCCCTTCAGGAACATCCAGTGTAAAGGACGGATATCCAGGTATGGAATGGCTTTTCACAAACATTATTTGTTCAACTTCCTGTTTTATATTGATTTTAATTTTTTTATTCATATCAGAATTAACTCCTATCACTTATGTCAATAAGAGACATTCTAAGAAACTGTAAGGCTGAAGTACCTGTGATTTCAGTCTTTTGTAGTAGGTGTGAGAGTTACGTTTGGAGTATATTATAGAGCTGTATCAGAGACAAACTTGGTTATTTTACCCTTCAGAAATAATTTCTAGTACATGATATAAACATTTCATTTTACACGGCAAAATTCAGTGCACTTTTTACTTCAGCCAAGTGCAGATGCTAAAGCAGAAACCACTCAGGATTCGAACTGTTAAGTTATTTGAGGAAGAAAACATTCTTGAAAATAAAATGAAAACTAAAATGCCTAAGCCTATATAAGTCACATGAGTGATCCCAAAAGACTGTGCTAAAAATGTCTATAGGTATCATGAAACATGAAAAACATCTATTGGGTAGGGGGAGGCTCCCCAGATTCCTTCTGTATGTACTAGAAAAGCCAGAAGATGCAAAAATTCCTGATTCTGAGTGTATAATCAGCATGAGCAAGTCTTGGTAACTCTCAAAGGGTTTTAATGCCCTGTACTTCTCCATACATTTTTTTTTTTTTGCAAAATTACAGATTGAGCATATTTTAAAGTAGAAAAATGACTTTACTGGACTTATGCAACCTGGTATTGAAGAGGGTAAGAAACCTGAACTTGTAACTCTACTCTTTAACTCAAAGAACTGAATTTCAGTCTTTTATCTACAGTTAGGGTTATTCCCTAACTTTTGGATAGGAGAAAATCCCTGTTTGTTGTTTTTAACTTCCTTTGCTCATGCATATAACAGAAGGGGAAGTGTTGTGGTTTAACTCCGCAGGCAGCTAAGCACCAGGTAGCCATTCACTCATGGGGGAGAAAATCAGAAAAACAGGTAGAACTTGTCAGTTGAAATTGTCAATTTATTAGGACAGGAAAAGAAGGGAATAATAATAAAAAATACACAAACAAGTGATGCAGAATGCAGATGCTCACCACTTGCAGACAGATGCCCAGCCTGTCCCTGAGCAGCAGCAGCACCCCTCCTGACCAACGTCCTTCTGTGTTATTGCGGAGCATGTTGTCATACAGTGTGCAATATCCCTTTGGTCAGTCTGGGGCAGCTGTCCTGGTTCTGTTCCCTCTGAGCTTCTTGTACGTTCCCAGTCTCCTTGCTGGCAGGGCAGCATGAGAAGCAGAAAAATCCTTGACTTAGTGTAAGCACAGCTCTGTAACAGCGTCAGCATGTTATAGAATCATAGAATGGTTTTGGTTGGAAGGGACCTTAAAGATCATCTTGTTCCAACCCCCCTGCCATGGGCAGGGACACCTCCCAATAGAACAGATTGCTAAAAGCCCCATCCAACCTGGCATTAAACACTTCCAGGGATGGGGCATCCACAACTTCTCTGGGCAACCTGTTCCAGTGCCTCACCACCCACAGACTAAATAGTTTTTGTTATATATAATTTAAATCTACCCTCTGTTAGTTTAAAACCATTACTCCTTGTCCTATTACTACATTCCCTGATAGAGTCCCTCCCCAGCTTTCCTGTAGGCCCCCTTTTGGTAATGGAAGGCTGCTATCAGGTCTCCCCAAAGCCTTCTCTTCAACCCTAACTACCTCAGCCTGTCTTCAAAGGAGAGGTGTGCCAGCCCTTTGACCTTTGTGGCCTTCCTCTGGACTCATTCTAATGCATCCATGTTCTTCTTGTGCTGTGGGCCCCAGAGCTGAAGGCAGTACTCTAGGTAGGGTCTCATGAGAGCAGAGTAGAGGGGGAGAATCACCTCCCTTGATCTACTGGCCATGCTTCTTTTGATGCCGCCCAGGATATGGTTGGCTTTCTGGCAATGTGAGCGCACATTGCTGGCTCATGTTGAGCTTATCAACCAACACCCCCAGGTCCTTCTCCTCAGGGCTGCTCTCAATCCATTCTCTGCCTAACCTGTATTTGTGCTTGGGATTGCCTGGGCCCAGATGCAGGACCTTGCACTTGTCCTTGTTGAACCTGATGAGGTTCACACCAGACCACTTTTCAAGCCTCTCAAGGTCTGTCTGGATGGCAACCCTTCTTTGCAGAATGTTGACTGCACTACACAGTTTGGTGTCATCAGCAAACTTGTTGAGGGTACACTCTATCCCATTGTTCATGTCACTGACAAAGATGTTAAACAGTGTCAGTCCCAATACCAACCCCTAAGACCACTTGGGTCCAAGGGTCTTCACTTGGACACCAGGCTGTTAGCCATAGCTCTTTTGAGTGTGACCATCCAGCCATTTCCTTACCCAACAAGTGGTCCATCTGTCAAATCCATGCCTCTCTATGACAAAGTGACACACTTAGTGGATGAGGGAAAGGCCGTGGATGTGGTCTACCTTGACTTCAGTAAGGCTTTTGACACCGTTTCCCACACAATTCTCCTCAAGAAACTGGCTGCTCTTGGCTTGGAGTGGCGTACACTTCCTTGGGTTAAAAACTGGCTGGATAGCTGGGCCCAAAGAGCTGTGGTGAATGGAGTCAAATCCAGTTGAAGGCCGGTCACTAGTGGAGTCCCCCAGGGCTCAGTACTAGGGCCAGTTCTCTTTAATATCTTTATCAATTATCTGGATGAGGGGATCGAGTGCACCCTCAGTAAGTTTGCAGACAACACCAAGTTAGGTACGTGCCTCGATCTGCTCGAGGGTAGGAAGACTCTGCAGGAGGATCTGGATAGGCTGGACCGATGGGCTGAGGTCAACTGTATGAAGTTCAACAAGGCCAAGTGCCGGGTCCTACACCTGGGGCACAACAACCCCAAGCAGCACTACAGGCTGGGAGATGAGTGGTTGGAAAGCTGTCTGGCAGAGAAGGACCTGGGAGTACTGGTTGATAGTCGGCTGAATATGAGCCAGCAGTGTGCTCAGGTGGCCAAGAAGGCCAACAGCATCCTGGCTTGCATAAGAAACTGTGGCCAGCAGGGCAAGGGAAGTGATTGTCCCCCTATACTCAGGTCTGGTGAGGCCGCACCTTGAGTACTGTGTTAAGTTTTGGGCCCCTCGCTACAAGAAGGACATCGAGGTGCTCGAGAGAGTCCAGAGAAGGGCAATGAGGCTGGTGAGGAGTCTGGAGAACAAGTCTTATGAGGAGCGGCTGAGGGAGCTGGGGTTGTTTAGCCTGGGGAAGAGGAGGCTCAGGGGTGACCTTATTGCTCTCTACAGCCTCCTCTAAGGTACTTGTAGCAAGGTGGGGATCGGTCTATTCTCCCACATGCCTGGTGACAGGACGAGGGAGAATGGGCTAAAGTTGCGCCAGGGGAGGTTTAGGTTGGATATTAGGAAGAACTTCTTTACTGAAAGGGTTGTTAGGCATTGGAATGGGCTGCCCAGGGAAGTGGTTGAGTCACCATCCCTGGAGGTCTTTAAGAGACGTTTAGATGTAGAGCTTAGTGATATGGTTTAGTAGAGGACTTGTTAGTGTTAGGACAGAGGTTGGACTGGGTGATCTTGGAGGTCTCTTCCAACCTAGATGATTCTGTGATTCTGTGATATGTCATGTGGAACAGTAGCAAATGTTTTCCACAAGTCATGAGATAGTCAGTTGCTCTTAGCCTGCCCACCAATGCTGTAACCCTGTCATAGAAGGCCACCAGATTTGCCCTTTGTGAAGCCATGTTGGCTCTCACCAGTCACCTCCTTACTTTCCATGTGCCTTAGCATTCTTTCCAGAAGGATCTGCTGCATGATCTTGCCAGGCACAGAGGTGAGACTGACTGGCCTGTAGTTCACTGGGTCTTCCTTTTTTACCCTTTTTAAAAATGGGATATATGTTTCCACTCTTCCAGTCAGTGGGAACTTCACCAGACTGCCATGACTTCTCAAATATGATGGATAGTGGCTTAGCAACATCATTCTCCAATTCCCTCAGGACCCTTGACTTCATTTCATGAGGTCTCATATACTCATGCACCTTCAGTTTCCTTAGCTGGTCTTGAACCTGCTCTTCTACTACACTGGGCTGTTCTTCATTCTCCCAGTCCCTGCCTTTGCCTTCTGGGGCTTGGAGTATGTGGCTAGACCTCTTGCTGGTCAAGACTGAGGGGAAAAATATCACTGAGTACCCTAGCCTTCTCTGTATCTCTTGTAACCAGGTCTCCTGTTTCCTTCCGGAGAGGGCCCACAATTAGTCCTCCTTTTATCACTGTCATCCCTGCAGAAGCCTTTCTTGTTGCCCTGGATATCTCTGGACAAATTTAATTCTAATAAGGCTTTGGCTTTCCTAACCTGATCCCTGGCTGCTCAGTAAACGTCTCAGTATCCCTTCCAGGCTACCTGTCCTTGCTTCCACCCTCTGTAGGTCTCATTTTTCTGCTTGAGTTTGGCCAGTTGAGTGTTGCTTTGAGTGTTGTTCCTTGGGGTTCCTTGGCTCAGGAGCTCCCTCCTGTATGCCACAATTCCCTGCTCTGCTGCAGATCAGAAAAACAAACAAGCAAACAAAGAAAAACAACAGAAGAACCTTTTTTTTTTTCTCTTTTCATCTTTCTAAGTCCTAACCCATTATCCTAGTGCCATAGCTCATGATTATTGAAATCTAGGGACTGACAAAATTGCTACGAATGATTCTTTGTGCTTCAGATTCTGTTCAAAAATATAGGTTTAAATACAAAAACATCAACTGCAGATGTGCACAGAAGCTATTTTCACAGGGTCGTATAAAAGAGTCCTGCCTCTTTAAAACATGAAGCTAGAGGAAAAACACCTTTTGGAAAGTCAGACTATAGGTAAACACTAAAACTTTAATCACATTTTTCGAAATATTTCTTGCTAGTTTTGTGGTATAAATAATACAAACCAATGGAAAAAAGCTGCTGAAAGTGATAGTCATACATGCTAACTTTTTTAGAGTATGTTGTAAAGGAAAGAGCAATGTCAAAGTGAAAGGCTTTACGGTTTACGAGTTATTCAGATATTACTTTTGTGTGAAGACTATGAATTGTTTCCTCAAGTTTAAGGTTTACAAGCATAGACATCTTTCCTCCAGTCAGGGTAATCAGAAGGAAGCAGACTACTAATTAAATTCCTGTGTCCAACTGGAAAGTGAACTATCCAAAATAATGATGCCTCTCCAAGGGAGGGAAAACGTTAGATAGCTAACTTTCAAGGGTAGATGTGAATTCAATTATTGCACAGAAATAGTTATGGATATTTGATAATCACTGTATTTTGGAAGTTATGCAGGAAGCACTGTGAACCAGCTCTTTGACTTACTGAAATCATTAGGGAATGGTGCAGTATGTTTACTATTCTTACTAGATCTTGCTAATTAGCTAGTTCACCCATCACATCACTGAGTTTGGACTGTTGCTGCTATACATGGAAAATGTTTAGGGAAAAAAATAATTTAGTTTCTTCTTCTATTCTGACTACTTATTGACTTCAGAATTTGCTGTTTTTACTACACTGGGCTCCGGTGCAGAGTTTTTTTTGTCTCCCCTCCCCCTCTCCATGTGCTGGCTGCACCTGTATATTTTTTTTCCCCTATGGAAAATAGCTCATAAAAGCTCTAACACAATGCAGATATCTACAGTTCAGTTATAAATGCACAAAGCCAGGGATGCAGTATTTCCAGAAAAGCAAGCAGCTCCTCTAATCATCTTTTTGTTAATATGTTCCAGAAAAGAAAGGATTTGTATTGACAAGAATGAACTTAAAGGCTGGTCAAGTGTATTAAATCACTTTTTTTTTCTTAAGGCACTTCATGTTTCCAGCTGCTAATATGAGGCAGTACTGTATCAGTAACTGTAGTGCTGACAGGCATTTCTATGACTGCATGATAAGGCCTGGCCTTTACTCAGCACTCAATATAATATCATTTGCCTCAATGACTTGTTTTAGTAAGAGTCCAGTGCAAGACATAGGAAGTTACAATAATGTAAGTTTTGAAATACTAAATCAGGAATTTAAATCAATAATACTTACTTCTCACTTCAGATATGTATTTAAACCTCAGTTTCTGAGTGACCTATCAGTAGATGACTAAGAAATACTTTCTAAAAGGAAAATATCGTTGCTACATATCAGATTGCTGTTTATGAATTTCTGCAATAGAAGGACATGAAAATAAGCACTTTCAAGTAAAGTGTTTGTGTTTATTTTTTCTCCTCTCATCAGGAGCTTTATTTTTTGTTTATTTTAAGTATCTACCTATATAGCAATATTTTCTGGAAATGCATTCCTTTTCCTCACTACCAGAAAAATCCAATCTTGAAATGTAGCTTTACTTCCAAATAAGCTATGAGGTAAAATTCCAATTGCTAACAGTATCCTGCAAAGTATTTGTGGACAGATGCACAGTGATTTGATTCCCAGAAATGCTACCTCAAGATATTTTCATTGCCGGAATGTTACCACTGACAGCCAATTTTGCCATGTCTGAAACAAACACGTTTCTGCTGCTGTTCCTAGAAGCTGAATTTTGTGGAGTAGTGATAGCTGTGTTACACTTGATCATTTTATGACTAAAAGAGTTCACATCATATACGTGGAGTTAACTTGTGTCATGGAATTAGATTTACACAACTCTAATGTAGCATCAATTAAGTAACAATCAATTATTACACACCTTTATAGCAGATAAAGATTATATGATTTCAACTGCACTTAATCAGTATTTAAGTATCAGTTGTTTAACACAATGATTTAAGAAATTTGCTACAATAGAAACAGCAACTAAGTTAAAGATTCATGAATGGCAAGGTTCACTGGAGAGTTACTGCAGGGTTCTGGCAGTTTTCTAAATCCAGTTGCACACTTCCAAAGTACCCCCTAGAATGAATTATTCACCCTGTGTTCTAATCAGTGTTTGTCTGCAGATGAGCTTGTTTCTTGAGGATTCAACCCTGAGATGCATTTCTCCTCAGGGGCACCCTGAGCGGTGTACCAACTTGGTGATCAAGGGTGCAGCCTGCTGCAATCACTGGTGATCTCAAAAAGTTCTTGTTTGGGATAACTATTTATAGGATTGCATGGACATTGTCTTTTGATCATTAATTTTCAAGGATTCAGGTCTTTTTCAAATTAGTTTAAGAATCAGGTTGTGCAGTCCCCCTCCCCTTAGAAAGTAACTGTGTGTTTGTCAATTAGTCATACCACAGGGTCCAGTTGTGGTAGGGGTGAGGCTTGATCATCCGAGGCCTATACCATATGAACAAAAGGTGTTAAAGGGACTGAAGCAAGAAGTAAGGCTTCACTGCACTCTGCAGATAACAATGGAATGGTGTCAAGATAACTCTTCCTTTGGTTATGCAGAGAAATGAGATGAGACACCATATTTATTAAATTGGCTGATTGATTTGTAGTCAAACTCAAATTTCTTCATTACTGCCCATGACAGATTTAATGGGAATGGTATGCCTGAGGCCCTGTTGCTAACAAGCTGTCCAGTTCAAGGAGTGATCACATTGAGGCCTGCTGTGGCTCACAAGCCTGAGCAAGACTTATGCCATGTGTAGGAGCAGAGCGTACCTACCGTAACTTGACTCTCGTATTAATATTTTCAATTTAATCACAGAACTGCAGGGGTTGGAAGTGACCTCGAGATCATCGGATCCAACCACCCTGCCAAAGCAGGTTCCCTGGAGCAGGTAAATAGTCTCAATACAAATTAAGCCTCACCAGCAATATAGTTGAAATATTTTGTTTGCCCTTTCTACTATCTACCCTTTCCTCTGGTGCTGTATTCACCTTCTGTGCCCAAACATCAACAGGACCAACCTCCCTTCAACAATAGTGAGGGGTGTCACAGCAAGCCCTCACCAACCTGGGGCCTGCACCAGGGGAGTTCCTCACTGGTGGTTGGGGGTTCCTTCCTTTTCAGTCATGGGGTCTGCCGTGGGGTTGCTGCCTTCTGTCTGCTCCCAGCAGAGTGTTATCAACACTTCTAGCCACAAATCCAAAATACATCAGCATATGGGGTGCTGTGAAGAAAACTAACTCCATCCCAGCTAGAGCCAGTGCAACTTGTAATGGCAAAAAACATTGGGCAAACATAATGGCAAAACTAACTGGGAGATAATCATGATGGGCAGTTTAGTAGGGAGAAAGACAGGAAAAAAAAAAAAGCTTTATATTTCCTGTAATACTAAATTTTCACACAGTGCTACCCAGTTTTGAAAGAGCTATAGGAGCACAATCATTTTAACTTGCTTTTCTTTCATATGTTCTGATTTCTCAGGAAGGTTTCCTCTTATAAGGGGGATTTGAAAAACATTGGGAAGCTCTTGTTTTTATTATATCTTTCCTATCTTTGAAAAAGATTGCTTTGACAAAGCTGAGGGAAAAAATATATATATATAAGTAGGGAATCCAATAAGAGGTTATTTTCATGTAAAGAAAGTAGTGAGAGAATCAATTATATTCTAATACTTTGGCAGAGTTCACAGCAGTAAAAAATAAATATTATTTGCAATTATTTTCTGTAATTTTCTCATAAAACTTATAGGTCAGAATCAAAGAAATTAAAAGTTTGAATCTCAAGCTGAAATTATAGGTAGTCATTGAAAAAATGGTAATATACATATATATAATAATAATAATAAAAATGCCAAACATTAAATACAAGGGGGAGTTGTACTTGGAATGAAAACAGAGAAAGAAAAAGATATGTTACAATAACCAGTTATTTTAAAGGATCAGAAAATCTTTCCTGAACCATTTAAACTTGAAAATCTCCTCATTTGAAAAAAAGAGACATTTTACTATCACAGCTTTTATGCATCCTCTAGGTTAGTACTTCCAACAAAAGGCATCAACGTCTTTGACCTTTCTTAGAATAAATACAAATGTTAAATCTTCTAAACTGTTTTTATTTTATCAAAACACAAGGTGAGATTTTAACTGATCCTTTCAAGACCTAGCTGTTCAAATAGCAATTCATCAGCATCAATGCACATAGGAAATAGCTTTATCAGAAGGTAAAAGTCAAAGAAAAAGATTTCACAGAGAATATTGTGAAGGTGTTTGTAAATGATTGAGGTAAATCATGTGATAGAGATCAGCCTGTGTCATATCCAGTAATTATTGTGCTATGGGTTAAGATTATTGAATGTTTATTTTATAAAATGTTTCAACTATGCTCTAAACATACGCTGAGTCAGAGAAAAGTGGAGGAAGGTCACCAAGTGAGTTAATTAGTCCATAAAGAGGCATACATTTCTCATTCAAATTACTAATCTCTAGTATCAGGCCACACACACAATGTTATCAGTATTAGAGTATTGCTTTGACATCTTATTTTTCTGATCTGCAAAACACTGGTCAGACCACATGTTTAGAGTTCAGCTTCTCAACTGAAATGGTCAAGAAATACATTTATGTAATTGTCTGTCTTTTTGTTTCAAATATGTTTTTTTTTTTTAAAGGTGAGGCCCTCCTCAGTAGAGTTACGTTATGTGATATCAACCACTCAGAATTAATGTTGAATGAGATTTTTAAATAAACTAATTTGTCTATGGATATTTCTCATGTTTTTCAGGATCTCCATGTTTCTGAGGCCAGGTGACATTTCCAGTGGATGGATCTAGTTATTGACAAGTGATAACACTTATATCACCACTGTATAGATCGTCAGCCCCTCATTTCACCTTGTTTTGGTTTTGTTGGTTCAGTTTGGTTTTCCCCATCCCCCCTTTGTTCTAAACAGTAAAACAACAAAGGTAATTCAAGCAAGGGGAAAAACAGAGAAAGCTAAAATTCATTACAAAACTTTGGATTTCATTTAAGCTGTGTTTCTGTACCTTTGGAATTACTTTTTAAAAAAGCAATCAGAAGTCCATTAACATTAATATAATATGGTTATAATTAAACCACTTGGATTCCAACAGGACTTTCTTTGGTCCAAACTGAAATTTTAGTGACAATTTGTTGTAAATAAATGGAAATTACAGTGACACAACTGGAGGATCTTTCTTTTGTTGTCTTGATGCTGAGAGGTATATGATTTTTTCCTCTCATCAGATGCATGCTGGCACGTTCACCTTTTGAACACAGTAACATTGGTATTAATGAGCAATATTAAAATGTCCTTAAGCAGAACAAACATCTTATCCAACAACGTTGAGAAAAGGTCATTCATATGGCTCAGTCTTTCCAATGCTGCCATATGTAATTTAGGCATTTTAATATGTTGGCATATTAAATAGTACATTTGCTCCTGGTGACTAAGCAATACTTAGGTAGTGGACCCATTCTGGATGATACCGCAAAAGTTCTGGGGAAAAAAGATTGTAAGCTGCACTGCTGTCAGCAGAGAGTTGTATAAGAAAACCCTTGATAAATTTGATTCCTTTGGAGGTACTGCTCTGAAAGGCCTTTAGACACCACTCCATTTCATCTGTAATTTTTTTTCTGTTTTTGGGTAGATTATATGGATGGAAAACTGATGTGATTTACGTGCCCCTACATTGTGTACCACTGTGTATATAGAACACTGTGGGTAACACAAGAATGTAGTGGATTCAAGGCTATATTGAATTTATTCATAATAATAGATTCACAGATCTGTCACCACCTTTCAACTAAACAAGTGAAAGAGTCTTGTACACTATTATCTCACTCATATTGTGATTGCCTTTTTAAAATTTTGCATGTCAGCATTCTTTGACATTTTCTGACATTGGGATCTCTTTTCAGACTTCATTCTGAAGACATAGGTCTTTATCAATTGAAATACATGGTTTAATCCTTAAGGTTGAAATGTTTTTTAATATTCAAGGTAAATTTAGTTGGCTAGTATAGGAATTGCTGTATATTCCCCATAGCTACTGACATAATATTAATTTAGACTGTTTTGTTTTTAAAATAGCAGAAATGAATTGCATTTTTAACATTAAATTCTGCTTGGGCATGGACTTCATTCCAATGTCACTGTGTTAATTAAAAGTCGCATCTGCTGTTATCATTTGTACTTTGAAAAAAAAAATATATTCCCAGTGTATATAACATTCAAAAGATCATAGTAAATATAGTGTAGTCCTAACAAAACAAACAAGTCTTTCTACAATTAAATAATCCGTAACTCGTTTTTCTAACAAGAAACTAATTCTGTTTTTGAAAACTTGAAAGGCTTATAGACTGAAACCACATTTACCAGTAAATCATATGCTTACATTCTCTCTATGAAAATATTTGAGGCATAAAAGTATAGATTTTTTTAAACTGAATTCACAGCTTGCTCTGGGAAGTAAATAATTCTGACAATTTGACTTAATATATAACCAAAAAGCCATGAAGAAAACAACCTGTTGTTGTTTACCTTTATATATATATACCATATGTATATATTAAGTCATTTCTTTGCTTGTATTGTATTGACAAAGCACCTAATTTCTCACAGAAGAGAAAGTAAAAAGTATTGATGCCTTGGGGTACTTAACTGAAAAAAAAAATTTAAAAATGGAACAGGTATGGGAGTTAAACAATGTTGGAAATACTTATGCTCACATTGAATTAAGCCATATTACTGAAAACAGGATAGAAGATTTGGCCGTTTTTAACATACAAAATATCTCACAGGTACTTTGAGTCATGCACATGTGAAATACTTCCAACAGCTGATGATACAAATTAGTTTGCCTTGATCAGTAGCTGTGAGTGTATGCATGTATATGTCTCAGCATATATAGATGTAAATACCTTTCAAAAAAGACAATTATGCTTTAGGTAAAACTTAGTTTAAAATATTAGAATAAAAAATCTTCCAGTGGGAATAGGGATTAAGGAATTAGAGAGAGACATTTTTCTAAAGTTGCAGCAATCTTGCTAAATACTCAAAAAGAACACACCAGTCACTGGGAGAGGTTGGTGAAAGAGAGAGGTGTTCTGAAGAGGTTTTCACTTCTCTTCCGATGAAGTTTTCACTTCAATATTAATTATTATCAGGGATATAAGATTTACTAAATTTTATCTGCAGTCTAATTTATAGACATACACCAAATCACCAGATAGAGTAATATTGCATTCTGTTTGGATGATCTGCTTTTTTCCTATCTTTGCTGTTGGAATTTGCATGTGCACAGTAAAGCAGCTGATATATTTAGGAAGGAACACCCTTCCTAGGTGTGTTTAAAGCATACAACACTGTACCAGGAACTGTCCTCTATAGGTGAGAACCAGCAGTATTGCTGTGAAATGAATGGGTGAGATAGACTCTCTACAGGAATATGAAAAGGACGAATTTTTCTCATAAAGACAGTACAACTAGATCAGCCTTGGCTACTGTCTCTCTATGGACTTGATACAAAATCCAGGAGGATTTATTCTGTAAGACTGGTCCACTACACCTCTCCAACGTTTTCTCAGTATTCACTACTCTTAAAAGCATTCGTAAAACTAATCAACTGTGAATAAACTGTATGGAATACAATAGTTGTTGTTAGGGAACTACAGAACTCAAAAGGGTAAGTATATGGAGCTAGGTACTAGGATTCAAGGATATAAAGCTTACTTTGTAGTTGCACATTGCTTTGCACTGCTGATGCTTCTTCTGTGCAGCAATTTACAACAGTTTTTAGTAGTTGTTTGCTTTCCAAAACAATGCAAACATGAACACATTACTTTTTTGATATTTACACCCATCCATAGACCTGTTATCACTTGTCTGGTATCAAAAATAATTAAAATGGGGTACATATATATGCCCATCATCTTTATCATTTCATTGTGTTTTATTCCTTGTAGCTTACTTTGTTAACTCAGTAGTGTTTTATAGACTAGTTCATTACACTTGTCATTTTTTCCCAAGTTAACATGCATTGTGAAAAAAACATGCACAGTCATGATAGGAAGGCATATGTTAAAATAATTTGTTATAGATCTAGTTCATTGTATTATCTTCTGTTAGTTTAGTGGCTTTAAGAAAAGCTTAATGCTAGGCCCTCGCTTTAGTTTTAACTATCACCCTATGCCAGCTTGTTAAAGCACTAACTAAAACCTGGACACTGCCATGCATAGACAACAAGCACACTTGTCTCTGTTTAGGAAGGCAGGGCCATAGGCAAATTCATTATTATGAAATACTTTACTATTAACTCCATAGCTTCTGGGGTTACGAGCTCCATGTGATTGCCCTTCCCTCCTTCATCCTGGCTAGTCTAGCTGTATAACACACTTCCTGTTATCTTCTTTACTAGACCGGTAATTTTGGAGGTGAGGGTGTTGTTTTTTTTCTATTATGCATTTTTTTTCTTTCTCTTTACAAGGAAAGAAAATTGAAATGCTTTCTTTAAAATGAGAAACTAGGTATTGTGCCATTGGGAAAAGACCCTCTGATGGTGTCCATAGATACCTGAGACCTTTTGTTCAATCTTATTTTTCACTATGTAACAATTTCTTCACTCCATATAACTGTGCAGATAGGTTATGGTAAAGTGTGCCTTGGCCAGCTTTAAGAACAGTAGGCTAAATCTCACTACAGATGTAGACTGGTGGAGAGCTCTTAATCAAATAGCCAACTAGCCATCTCTCATGATAACAGCTTTCAACACCATGTGATACAGCACCTACCAGCTGTAGTTATACAAAGGCTGGTCATCTTTTTGGGAAAGTTGCACATAGTCACAGAATTTTTACCACCCAGACTTCCTCTTCACATCTGTTGTAGTTTTACCCAGCTGGGCAGCCAAGCTCCGCCACAATTGCTCTCTCACTCCCCCTTCTCAAAGGGAAGGGGAAAATATAGAATGAAAAGGGCTCAAGGGTTGAAATAAGGATGGGGAGATCACACACCAATTATTCTCATGGGCAAAACAGGCTCAGCATATGGAGATCAAAATAATTTATTGCCTATTACTAACAGAACAAAGCAGTGAGAAACTAAAAGTAAAATAAAAACACCTCCCCCCACATCCACCCTCTTCGATGTCCTCCCCCCAGGTGGCACAGAGGGACAGGAAATGGAGGCTGCAGTCAGCCCTTAACACTTCATCTCTGCTGCTCTGTCATGGTCACTCTCTGCCCTTGCTCCAATGTGGGGTCCTTCCCATGAGACGCCGTCCTTCCCAAACTGATTCTGCATGGGCTTCCCACAGGCAGCAGCTCTTCAAAAACTGCTCCCACATGGGTCTGTACCACAGCATCCATCCATCAGGAGCAAACTGCTCCAGCACGGGTCCCCCACTGGCAGCAGCTCCCCCCAGACTCCCTGCTCCTGTGTGGGCTCCTCTCCATGGGCTGCAGTTCTGGCCCGGGGCCTGCTCCTGCAGGGGCTTTCCATGGGCCGCAGCCTCTTCCAGGCCACATCCACCTGCTCCACCGGGGGCTCCTCCACAGGCTGCAGCACGGAGATCTGCTCCATGTGGGACCCATGGGCTGCAGGGGAAGAGCCTGCTCCACCAGGGGCCTCTCCACAGGCTGCAGGGGAACTTGTGCTGCGTGCCTGGAGCACCTCCTGCCCTCCTGCTGCACTGAACTTGGAGTCTGCAGAGCTGTTTCTCACTCCTCACTCTCAGCTGCTGTTGTGCAGCAGTTTTTTGTTTGTTTGTTTGTTTGTTTGTTTGTTTCCTTTTTTCCCTCTGTCTTAAATGTGCTCTCACAGAGGTGAAAACAACAACACTTATTGGCTTGGCTCTAGCCAGCAGTGGGTCCCTTTTGGAGCCGTCTGGAGCTGGCTCTGATCTGACATGGGGCAGCTTCTGGGCTCTTCTCCCAGACGCCACACCTGCAGCCCCCTGCTACAAAAACCTTGCCACATAAACCCAATGCAACATCACATCCTCCCATCCATCCTTCTGGGATGAATTTAACAGCATAATTCTGTTTTAGAAATATGTGTCACCTGAAGTTAAGCTCATAGTTAATACGAGCTTAAATGCAAGCATATACAGAAGACCTTGTTAAACAGAAAAAAAAGTTTGTTTGCTTGCTTGCTTTTAACACAAACTTGAAGGAAAACTTCCACCAATTTTAACAAATTTACTCAATGAGATATTCCATAATATAATTTGTTACTTTTACCATGAATCAGTTGCCTAAGCATAGCAACCCAAATAAAAGGAAACTGGAGCATCATATGGGCAACAAGTACAATGTTATGAGAGGGCAAAGAGAAACAGAAGCCTTGAAAACATATATACAAATTAAAATGTGAGGGGGGTGGGGAGGTGGGAAGTTACTATGAGTAATATAAAAGAAAATCAAAGCTTGCTTGCACCTAAAGAACTGTACTTGACTAATTCAGCTTTGGAGAATCAGAGGTAACAAGACTACAGAGGCTGGCTGTAAAGATTCTACACAAGGGATGCAAGAAGCAGCTCTAAGTTCTGCCTTGGGCTTCAAGAGATCTGGCTACCAAAGACAGCACAAGAGATGCTGTGAATCAACAAGTCATCTCTGTGCTCTGCCTTTGCCCAAATGTTATGTTTAGCTCTCATGTTTTCACCTCATGTTTTCACCACCTGCATCCCACAGCTGGTTGGAAGACCAGATCTTGTGTCAGAAGAAAAGATGAAGGATGAAAATGTTTTTTGGGGATACAAAAATGAACAGTATTTTTAAGAAGTTGCATCATACTACAATATACCAGGGAAAAATAAATAAATAAATAAATAAATAAAAACTAAGGGAAGAGAAAGGGAAACACAGAGAACAAAATCACAGAAAAGCACATAATGGCACAGATGAATTTAAGATAAGCACATGATAAAAGGTAAAGAGGACAGGGACAGACCAACCTTGAAGTCAGTGGATTTCCACTTGCTTCTACAAATGTTTTGGAGTTAACCAAAGTTTTGGAGTTTTTTATTTGGCCCTAAAGTCTTCCTTGATTTTTTAAGGCTATAATCCGCTTACATTCCATTCCCTCTGTTAGAGAGAAGAAAAGTAATTATTGTCAGAAATAGTAAACTCATATTAATCACAATTACAAGCAGTAATGTTTGATTACAATTTTTAATCAATCATTTTATTCCATGTTTAACTCAGTAATGCTGGGACCACTAGAGTGGACAGCCATCTGTGCCTCTGTAAAATTAGAAATATGATGAATTATAGCTACGAGTAGTTTGAGGCTATATGATGAATACAGATCATTAGAACTATGACAATTTTAACATACTGGGAAAAAAATAGTAACATCTGCATTTGCTGTTCTTCTTGAAAGATCTGTACTTCACTCGTCAACTTTCCTTAATTATTTACAATGAATAAGAAGAAAAAGTCTTCCTGACTTTCTATTATCTAGCACAAATCCTTTTTGTCATAGACTGTGCTAAAGTCTAAAGATCACATTTTGCTCTTATCTAATCTGGTCACTATCTAGAGTATGCCTATTAACTTCCAAGATTCTCAAATAACATCTTTCTCCAGTATTACACTGAGTCGAGTTACTTCATATTCATCACCAGTATATCTGAAAGCAGAATCAAGATCCCTCGGGAACAGCTGCATTAACTGATTTGTCAAAATGATAAACTTGAGTCAATAAGAGAAAAAAATAAAATAAAATAAAATAAAACAGTAACTCCTTTGAAACCCAAACCAGAACACAATAAATTCCTTACAGATGTTGGTAATAACATTTGCACTTTAAATGTGCCCCCCCCCAAAAAAAAAAAACATACCAAAAAAAAAAAAAAGAAACAACTGAAACAACTGACTTTTTTTCTCCATAATTGCATATAAAAGGGGAGTTCATCATTATGTTTAGGCTTATTTTAAGTGTCTTGCATGTCTTCCATCTCTATGCTATTCCCAAAGATAAATAATAATTCAGGTTGGAAAGGATTTCAGGAGATCCCCTATCCAAACACATGCTGAAAGCACAATCAGCTGTGGGGTTAGACATGATTGCTCAGGGCTTTACCTGCTTCCAAGAGTGGAGAAAAGCTGCACAACTGCTCTAGTCAGCCTGTATCATTGCCTGATTGACCTCATGGGAAAAAGGTTTCTCCTTATATCCAGTGAGAACATTTCTTGTTTCAATTTATGCTCTTTTTCCTTCTCTTCATCCATTTTGTAACGCTACGCAGGGCCTGGCTACATCTTTTCTGTTTACCTGTAGGTGTAGGGAAGGTGCTGTTTGGTCTTCTTAATGTCCTTGCTCCAGGGTGAATAAGCCCAGCTTGCTCAGCCTCTCCTCATAGAGAAACTATTCCAAACCCTCACCAATATGTAGTGCCCTACACTGCACTTGCTCTAGTCCATCAGTCTGTCATGTATTGGAGGACCAAAACTGGATGCACTACTCTAGATACATGAATAAGATGGTATAATCACTGAATGAAAGGGGATAATCAGCTTAATCAATTTATTTGCCATGATTCTGCTAATACATCCCAGTATGTAATTAGCCTTCTTTCCTACTAAATCAAATACCTGTTTACAATGTGTATAAATACCTATCCAGTGGTTTTCAAATTCATGTAGCTATGCAGAACCATATTAAAAATAAATAAATAAATAAAGAGAGAGAGAGAGCTGTTTCATCTGTCAGTCTTCATCTCAAAATGAAAAATCAAAGACATCACCTTTTTCCCTTCCAAACCACTGTGATTTCCCCCCCCCTTTATGTTCTCTTAATCATGTGAATTGCTTGGGTAACTACCCTAATTTAAATGTTCACTTGAAACATATATTTAAAATAGGTATGGAAAAGAAAGGTACAGTGAAGATACTTTCTCCATCTATACAGTTTCAAACAATTTAACTGTTGTTAAATGTCATCCCCTTGGAAAAAAAAAATGTAGATAATAATCCATGGATCACTTTGAGCCATTTAGAATTTAACATTCTCATTTTTCCTTTGTGTACAACTTAAGATGGTGTTTTACCTTAAGTGTTAAATGTTTCTATTATTAGACTGAGTCACAACCAATACTACCATTTAGAATAAGACCCCTAAGCATAACTCCTGATAGAGATGTCTGTCTTTGAGGCTTTTAGGATGATAAAACTTGGAATGGTTGGAAATGTGTGATTTTGTGTTATATGAGAAATGACTGAGTTTGGTCAAAGGTTAGTAAGCAAGCAAAAAAAAACCTGGACTCCAGTCTTAATTCTGTGAATAAATGTACTTTGCTACTAGAGAACTTTGATCTAAACATACCTGATGTTTAAGACATTAAAATCTAAATCCAGATTTAACTCCAAATTTCAAGGTGTCAGCACATTTTTGTTTAAAAAAGAGTTTAGGTTAGTTGGATTTTTCAACACAGCGGTAAAGGAAAAAATATAGAAGCATTTATTTTTAATTAATTATTGGTGATTCTTATTTATTTGACATTTTAAGAAAGAAAAAAAAAAAAAAAGGGAGACAATGTCTTAGTTCTTGGAATGACTTGCATATTGTATTGGCCTGGTTTTCCTGAAGCATCTTATAACAACTTCATGGTAAGCATAAACAGCCACAGTACATGAGTGTTGTGAGAATATATGAAAGGAGTAATGAAACAATAAAAGAGAAAGTCTAAACCTTTGTCTTCAGTGTTTTCAAAGCCTTGCCTGCTGCTATAAAAAAAGACTTTTTATTTTCAGGCTGTGTCATGTTTCACCATAATGAGCACCAAAAAAATGCAAATATGTATTGATTTTATACAGAGGTCAGTACAAGTGACAAGCAATCTGTGAAAAAGTTAGCAGTCCTAAGTAAGAAAAGTAATTAGAAAGATGACTATAACCTTTCTTTAATGAATAGCAATAATAAATGACTTCCTTGGTGTTCTTATGACCCTGTCAAGTTAGCAAGGTGGTCTTCCCTCAGTCAATTCTATGTTTCGATCCCTTTTGTAATCACAATCTCACAGCTGTGGAAAATAGCACCATTCATTAATTGATCACTGATTATTTGCATTTGTAGTGGGAAAGAAGCACTCAGGTTCATCTTCCTCTGAACTAAAAGGTTATTTCGAACAACAATGAGGAACATTTATCATCATTATGTCTTCAATGTTGTTCTTATTTCTTCTTGGTATTGTTGCTTGAGTCATTCACTTGTCAGTGTCACAGTAGACTAGTGAACAAGAAGCAATAGCTTTAGCAGCCGGCTCTGATGCAAGAAGCACATGAAAAGCACCCTCCCAGAACTAGCATTGGTGCTTGGAGTTTCATTAAAGATGTAATTTAATAATATATCTACTTAATAAAATCTATTTATGTACATGAATATAAGGTTTTGCCTGCTAGCACAAGCATCTTTTATTAAAGACAAACATTGATTTGTAAACCCTGTAATTGGCATTTAATATTTGGCATCTTTGGTCTTAAAGAATCTCAATGACTGGAAATTCTTTGCTGGTTGGGGGAGTAGGAGTTTCTTATTCCTGTGAGATGGGATCCAACAGCTGTTTTAACATTTCATTAAGGAGTAAGGGTAAAGGAGGCAAAATCCACATTCAATTCATTTTCAAGCAATACATCCAGTAAGGCAGTACCTCAGAGTAGCTTGTGAGTTATCACATCTGATGGATGAATTTACCTGTGATGATTTCCAAGGCTGTTCTTGCCTTTGGGCAAATATTTAGAAACTTTCATAAATAGACTTTCTGACTGAATCTCCTAGGCATAATTACAGTTAACCTTCCTTACAAGTTTTTAAGGCAGTCCTTTTTCTTGGTGTTAGTAGCTCTCTGTATTCCTGTAACACACTATTAGCTGGCCAGTTAGTAATAAAATAATAATCCCATAGGTTTTCAGAGGAAAACAGAAAAAAGAGCGAGAGAAAGGAAAACAAACAAACAAAAGAAAAAACATGTACAAAAAAAAACATTGAGAAACTATAGACTGACACTGAAAAGTTTTGGTGTTGCCTTTTTTTTATTCTTTTTTTTTTTTTTTTTCCAGAAATTTGAAATTCCATTTGTTTTCCTCAGGAAAACAAACAAACAAACAAACAACAACAACAATACTGTTTTCACTGAATATTCATTCTGAGACATGATTCATGTAGCAAGAATATAAAATTTCAAAAATGCCTCAGTTGGAATTGAAAAGTGATACTACAGCTTCTAAATGGGGCTACATTTCTTGTTATATCTGAAATCGTTATATCCTGTGGTTTATGTCTTCATATCTACAACTACTCCAATAATTATTAGACTGGTGCCCCTGAGAACAAAATTAATAATTATTAATGAGTACTGGAGAAAATCTGCAGTTCTACTTCTATTTCTTAAATTAGTTTCAACGTATAGATTTTCAAAAGCCTATAGGAAAAAATCTTTACTTTTCTTTAAATAAAACTTGATATTGATCACAAGCTACTAGAAATGAGGACTTTGAATCCAAATCTGTTTTCTGATATCATTCTGATACAGTATGCATCTGAAATCAAAACTTAGAGTATTTATTTTTCAGGTTTGATCTAGAGTCAGATGACATCACACACAAAAGTTTTCTGCTATTTGGAGACAAAGTTTCACATGAACAACTCCTGAGATTTAATTTAGAACCAGTGAATCACAGAATATCCTGAGTTGGAAGGGACCCACAAGGATCATCAAGTCTGACTCCTGGCTCCACACAGGACCACCCAAAAATCAGACCACGTCTGAAAGTGTTGTTCAAACACTTCTTGAACTTCGGCAGGCACGGTGCCGTGCCCACTGCCCCGGGGAGCCTGTCCCAGTGCCCAACCACCCTCTCGGTGCAGAACCTTTCCCTAACACCCAGCCTGACCCTCCCCTGCCCCAGCTCCATGCTGTTCCCTCGGGTCCTGTCGCTGTCCCCAGAGAGCAGAGCTCAGCGCCTGCCCCTCTGCTCCCCTCGTGAGGGAGCTGCAGGCTGCCATGAGGCCTCCCCTCAGTCTCCTCTTCTCTGGGCTGAACAATCCAAGTGAATTCAGCCACTCCTCATACGTCTTGCCCTCTAGAATCTTCAACATCTCCATAGCATCGAATTTAATTTGGATTTAAACCCACGTGCCATTCCTTTAGAGAAATTAATCCAGATTCAAATAGTTCTCCCTTTAGTTAACCCCAGTTTTCAGGATGGGACAGAAAAATCTAAACCAAATTCTAGGTTTGAATAAGGAAGAAACTGTGTAGACTTTAGGTGTAAGACATCTCCACCCTCAAAATTTTATTTAAAATTGTATACGGGAAGATGAACTGGAAGATGTTTCTCCCCAAGCCACATCCTCAGTCATAAAAATGACTTTAAAATGCTGAGAGACATGCTTAACACCTTCATGTTTTACTGTAGGATGTGAGAATGACCTGCAATAATGGCTTTTCAAAATACAACTATTAACTTCTGTAAACATCTGGGGACAGAGAATCTTTCTAGGCTGCCACTCTTGTCATATGGGTAGAGTATGTCATACCCATATGTCATATGGGTAATCCCATAGTGTTTGTGTTTGATGAGCTGCCAAAAAGTAAATATATATATATATATATTTAGGGATACTTATTTGTTAGCACGTTTGAAAAAAAATATATCATAAAGGAAAAGGGAATGTAATTTATCACACTAAAATAAGTATGCTGAAGATATGTGGGTTATATTTTAGAGACCTTGCCAACAACCAGTCATGCATATCTATTCTTCTGCCAGTGTTAATTTCATTCATTGTACTTTCCTTTCTGTTTTCTTTTTTAAAAAAATTATTCGTTCTATTTGAAAAATACTAGAACATAACGCAAAAGATGTGGGTGGAAACAGGCAGGGAAGAAACAGAAGAAGAAATGTAATGACATCACCTCATTTTTACCACATATTCTGACACTGTGAATTTGGGAATACACCCTCAGTATTCCATCATCCACGACATTTTGAAAATATTAATTCATTTACAGGTTTGGTTTTTTTTTTTTTTTTTTTTTTTTTTTTTTTATCCATGGGGTCCATAAAGAAGCCAACAATACAACTGCAGTATGTTCCTATTCAAATCAAAATTATTTACATTGTTACAAATCTGTTGCATTTTAAGGTGGAATTTAAGAAGTATTCATCTAATATTATACAGCTTGGTCTTTGCTTTCTGTGAAAGGTCAGGGTAAGAAAGAAAAAGAAAAAATGAAAGAAAGAAAAAGGAAGGAAAGAAAGAAGGAAGGAAGGAAGAAAAAGAAAAAGAAAGAAAGAAAAAGAAAGGAAGGAAGAAAAAGAAAAAGAAAGAAAGAAAAAGAAAGAAAGAAAGAAAGAAAGAAAGAAAGAAAAAGAAAAAGAAAGAAAGAAAGCAAGAAAGAGAGAGAAAGAGATGTAGCAACATTTTTTTTTCTTTTAGTAGAAAACTTTATAGGTTTAATGGCATTATCAGAATCATTGTGTCATTGTGTGTGGATCAGTCTGTAGTTTGTGCCTTTTTTTTCTGCGAAAATCCAAGACCATTTCTGTCTTTTAACAAGAATAACGATCAACATTTTTCCAACAAAAACTCCCAAGAATCATCAGCAAAGACCAAGCTATTTATTAAATCTGCCAAGCTTTCTGACCTTAGTTCAACTAGCCAACATCACTAAATAAATGTGCAAGCTTCTCTGTCTCTCTCTCATTATCCCCACCCCCAGATGACTTCCTATCTTGATCTAGATGTAGGTCATTCAGATCTTTTCAGTCATCTCAGTGGTCAAATACCAAATGGTTCCTACAATGTAGAGTCAGTATACCCTTAAAAATAAATAAATAAATAAATATGAATAATAATAAAAAAAAAAGATGAAAGAAATGGAAATGTTTTTGGCTATGCATAGCTTACTATTTAGGAATTCAAGCTAACCTTTGCAAAAGATCAAACATGAATCAATTGCTATGTATTTACTTTGCTGAAGTGATAAAAAGTCTAGGTATGTTCTTGTTCAGGCAATAGTTCCTGTTCCTCTCACAGCAGCAATCCCTCTCTGATTGGCACAAGTGATTAAAAAATGGACAGTGTGATAAAGCCATAGGATTTTCCAGAGCACCTATCATTAATTACTCTGACAATGCTATTCCTGTTACCAGTGACAAGGATGATAACTTCAAAGTTCCTGTCTTTAGCCAGCATATTTTCAGGCTACCCAATATCTTTAAGGAAAAGTTCCTTTTGTTGAAGAGGGACAAATCAGCAAGACTGATGCATGGTTCCCCCTGGTAGCACTGAAAGTTGACAGAATAACTAGGTGAGAAGGAAGATGATAGAAGCAGATTACAGCTGCTGCAACAGCAACGACATTGTAAGCAATTATTCCACTGAGCTGTCAAAAGACGGGAGATACATAACAGAGAATCTCTGTTAATCTTCGTACACCGAATGACAGCCCCAATGTTATTTCTTTGGAAGATGGTAATTGAAGAGTTACTTAAGGAAAAACAAACAAACAAACAAAAAATGTTGATGATCTAGGACATGTGGCTTTCCAAGAAACATAAACATTTATGTGCGTAAATACGCATTAAATGAAACTAAATCAGTCAACTGCATAATGTCTTTGTCTTGTTTTAATGAAAATATAATCACAATAAAATCCATCTTCTCATTTATAATCTGTTCAATCTGTGGTAGAGTACTTTGATATAATGTAGCTATATTTGATCATTAAAAAAAATAAGCTAAAATAGAGAATAAAAGACATCATCTCCTTTAAGGATGTTATGAGGAATCTATTCTCCTTCTGGCAGTGAAAAGTTCTTATGGAAGAGATTTTCATGAAAGCATATACGAAAGTTTTTAAATCCAAGAAGATATTATATGAGATTTAAATCTAATGACTAGTCTAATGTGTGTTTTTTGTTGTTGTTATTGCTTTTGTTTGTTTGTTTGTTTGTTTTAATGCCATGTTAGTTCACATAGTGTAGATTATAGAAGCCTAGACCTCTAGTTCTCACCGAGAATGTGCAGAGCTGTTGAATTTACTGTACTTATCCTATATGGAAGATCTGCACATATGCAGAAAGGTCAGTTAGATTTGTTGCACATATGCAGAAAAGTTCCCCATAACCTTTGTGGTTAAATCATTTCATGTTTATCCCATAATTCATTGATGGATATTATTCCATATGCTTGATTCTCCAAGCTAGTAATTTTCTTTCATGGAACTCTGCATATCTGGTATCTGCATATCTGCATATCAGATAGTCTTTAAATACTGCTGTGAATGATGAACGCTCCTCAGTCTATCCTGAGGAAAGAACCTTTCCAAAGTTTTAAATGCATTGCTTTTTAATTTCACTGAATATCCTTGGGTTTTGTACTGTCAAAGGTAAAAAAGAATGCAATTCAATTTCCCTATGGCTTTTGGCATTTTGTATTTTTCCACCATATCTAGTCTTGTATCATCTAAAGCAAACAGTTTCAGTCTTGGCTTATATAATGTCTTCAGCTCCCAGAAATATATATATTTTATAAATACACTCATGTATTTATAACTAAACCATTTTACTTCATCAGAAAATAATAGGCACTTGTACAGCATAATGCATTTAGCTATAAGGTAAGCATATGAAACACATCATATGAAGTGCTTATTTCTCTCTGTTGACTAAAAAGGAGAATAAGTTGACTAGCTCAGAAATATAGGATCAGGACTTGAGTGGATTTGTTCTGCTCTTTCAGTAAGTTAGAGGACACTTCTGCTTGCGTTTGGAAAGATTTCCTGTGGCATACCCTGGGTATTGACATGCTAAAGAGCAATAATGTTTGGATGCCATTGTTTGTGTAGTGCTTGCTGGCTTTATTTGCTACTTTAGGTCTTTCTAACAGGTCAACCAAGAATGACAGTGACCCACTGAAAGAGTATAGAGGAAGGAGTAATTCTTCTGTGTAATAATAGACACATACTCATTAAGACTGCCAGATAGCAGGAGACCTGATGAAACCGGGACAGTTGGTTGAACCACATGAAGACAAAAAGATTGTAAATATGAAGATCTGTGGTAATGACTGTGTAGGGGTTCATTTCAGAGACAGAGAGAAGATGTTTATTTAATTCAATTTAATTTTATTTATTTTATTTTATTTTCTATTAATTTCATTTTATTTTATTTCATTTCATTTTAATTATTTTCCTGTACAGCTCCACTAATCATGAAAAAAACAGGAGAAATTTATTTCCATTAAGATAAAATACACAGAAAATTCATATTCAGTTACTGCAGGAAAAATTTCTGATGAATGTGTATGTTTCTATCTTTTTGTCTTTCTGGTAAGATTATCCCAGAAAGGCTGCACCAATCCAGTAGCACTGTTCCTACCCTACTAAAGTCAGAAGATTAGACTAATTGAAATATTTCAGTTCATAGAAAATGCCAGTAGATCTGCTGTAATTCCCACAGTATGCACATTTAAGTATCAGCTTTTATCAAGGAAGCTTTTGATTTCAGTATTTTTTCTACAAAGGGAAAAATCTAGGTACATATGGCTTTCACCAAAGCACATACTCATCCACTTAAAGACTAGCTAAAAGTATGAGTAAGATATGCGTGAGGCCTTGGAATCTCTTCCTGAACAATGTACATTAACAAGGAATAAAACAAATGAAACAGAGCAATGCTAAAAATTTTATCATGATTTTTAAAATAACATAAAATATGAAAAGCTATATGAAAACCCTATGAGGTAACAAAAAGGATGAAAAACATCAGTATAACCATTATAAGCAGATTATCGCTTTTTTTTTTTTTTTTAAAGATTGTTTAGATACTGGACATATGGACTCTCTAGACTGCAAAAACAGAAGTCGAGACAGAACACTAAATATTTTATTCTCAATATGTTAGATAAGCAGTACTAAAGCCATACATCTCATTCTACCTGCTTTTTTGGTTATTAAATTAGGTAAGGGGTAACACTCACAAATGGATGTGGTTTTCTTTCTTGGCCCAAGACTGAATTTAATCAAACCTGGAAATATATGAAAAATGAATTCTGAAGAGCAATCCCACTTTATTGTTATGTGGGTAAAAATTCTTGACTGGTACCCTTTTACAGGTGCCATGTGCTGAGAACATGTTTTGTTCTGAACTTAAAGCCAGAAGTTATCATGTGAGAAGACTCTCAACTTTCAGAAGCCGCATACCTAACCAAACCACTGCAAGTTATTCCAGCAATAACTTGCAAATCCTAAACAGATATATAGTGTATTACTTTTTTTTTTCTCTGTATTACATCTTTTCAGAATTCGCTGACTAGTTAGTATTTTGATTACATTACTATTTTGATTACATTTGCTAAGAAGCTTAGTCTAATTATTAACATAAAGAAGAAAGAAGTCCTGTTCCAGCCACGATCTGGAACAAAACTTGTCAAGGCCAGCATCAAATATTTACTGTAAAACACTGGTCTCTGACAATAAATTCTGTTACTATGGTCACCTCTGTCTCTGAGACTGATGAGAAAGTCACACGGAGTAAACACCAATGAAGTTTTTAAGGAGCTTAAATAATCTTCTCCAAAAGAGGATTCAATTCAAGACAAAAAATAAATGTGCATTGTACAGTGGTGCTTTCCATTCTATTACACAGCTAAGAAACTTGAATTATTTGTTGCTATGTCTCAGTTAATGCCAAATGCTCTTTTTTTTCCATGCACTTCCTGACATAAAATGACAGGGTTCAGTCTAAGACAGCGAAGCCTTAAAGCATTATTTCCCACTGTATAGTGCTCCAGTCACCTACAACAGCTTTGAGCAACTGCTGTGTATTTTGATAAAAGATCACCCAGAACTATTCTTTATGACAAGTTAAGATATGGTGAATGGCTGAAAGGCAAGATGATGAAATGTTACAGACATCCACAGGACATATCTTTAGCTGTTGTGTTTGTTCTTCAGTGGGGGAACTTGCAGCTAGAGGTGATCTGCTCTAGAGAAGATGCATCAAAGTCTGTTACTGAAAGCTGTGAAGCACAAAAGGCACAAGAGGAACACAAGTGTGTGACCAAGACACCTGTGGTCACAGGAAAAAGCTAATTTCCTAGTTGTGAAAGATGAATACTTGTAAACAGAGCTGATGAGAGGTTATCATTGTCTATGAAGTATCAACACAAAATTTAGAATTTATGCCTCTGACTCGATTTGCAAACAGCTCTCATCACAGATACTGTGATCTCATATTAAGGAAAAAATAAGCAAGTGATGTTGGGTTTCATTAAAGTTCATCTTAAAACAATGTAGCTTAATGTACCACTGTTGAAGTCAAATTTGAAGAGGAATGAGGCTATGAATGGCAAAATCTGCTGTACAGCTTGTATTTGGTATTGCATCTGTTACGTAGACTGGTCCTAATTTGGTATATTTTAATGGTTTATATATATTTACAGCTTTAAGATTTTCCCTAGCTTTGAAGCTGGGATTTGTAACATAAAGTAAGTTTACAACATTGTCTGTTAGTTTCTTGACATATAATACAGCACTGTGGTTCTACTTCATGTTATAAGATATAAGAATTTCTGAAAAATAACTGCATGTACATGTGGATTCAGGCGGTTTCAGGGTATTGAGAGTTAAGATGTATTCACTTTCATTTATATCAGGTATATTCCTTTAATTTAGAACTACAGCATCTCAACACCTCAACACCTCTGGCACAAATAGAGGTAGGAAATTTTATATCAACAGGTACTTTAAAAAAGATAAAACTATAAGAAATAGATCATTCTTGGAATACTGGAGCTATCAACCTAAAACACTGAGTGAAGCCCAAAACAGCAGTGTATGATCCTCTAACACATTAGGCAGCATGTAAAGGATAAATCGATGTAGCAAAGTTACAGCCCCCCCCCCTTTTTTTTTTTCTCTTCTAGCTTCTGTTTGATTTCATATTTTTTTTTTTTCTAAAGTATCTTCTGTGTGCAAATTTATGTAAGTCAATTATATCTGATACTAATGTTTTCTGTCTGTTTATATGCAGATGTTCACTATATAATATGCCAAAGTTCTGATGAAGGTAAGATTCCTGTCTGGTTCTAGACAAGACTTTTCTAAAACTTCTTCCAGAAACCAGTCCCATAAAAGAACTTCTAGTATTTAGTAACTTCCTGCACCAGTTTTATCTTTTTGCAATTAAATTTGATTACCATCTTCCTAGGAAGAGGAAATCTTCCACCTTTTATCTTATTTCCCAAGAGCCTGCAGTGCCTCCAGCAGCAAAGAGTGTGAACACAGCTCATTACGGGGCATCAGAAGTGACGACACTAAGACTAAAGATAAGGAAATATGCTGACATAGCTGCTGTGCCTTATACAGAGGGGAAAAAAAAAAAAAAATATATATATATATATATATACACACACACACACACACTATTTACGCTATAGTCTAAGAGCTGAAACAGTCACCAGCTCCACTTAAAATGTCTTGGAGCTTTCTACAATTCATGCATTGCTTGTTCATATAAATATATTATTTTCTAGACAGGTACTACAGAGGTTTCAAAAAAATATCATATCATAGCTCTGTTTTTGTCCTACTGCTACAATGAATAAGCAGGGGGTCATACAGGCTGACAGTTTGCTAAAAGTTACTTTGTTGAAATTTTTGCATCAGTTATGCTTAGTCAGAAAGAGCTGGAGCCGCAGGAAGACGTGGGTATCACATCACTGAACATTGCAGCACCTGAGCATTGCTGCTAAGGGGAATCCCAGAGACTGTATTTATATAAACAGGGTCTCTAAACAATGCCTGAGGAAGGACAGGCTGCTTAAAGGTAAATATATGCTACACTCACTGGTGTGACTGCAACTTATGTAAACAGACAAAAATTAGCTTTAGTACAGCTAGGGTACAGACAAGAATGTAGTCATTGCAGCATAGAAGTCAGGGGTTGCTTCTGCATTTTGAATTTAAAAACTATCAGATAAAGTGAATAAATAATGCTATGAACACATATCAAAACCAAAACCTTCCTTCTTGAGAAGTGACTTTATATCTGGGCCATACAGTCATGCTTTCTTTTGCTTATTCACTCAATCTCTGCCCCTTGAAATCTGCTTTCTGCTATACTTACTAGTGCATAATATGAACAGAAGGGTACTCACCTTTCTTCTAGCCTGACACCAGATACTCAGCTGAGAGATAGGAGGGGTGTGGGCCAGTCCCCTACATGCAAAGATTTTTCACCTCTTTGACAAATACTGTAACAAGTAAGCAATTGAATCTATTACATATAAAAGGTGAATATTCACCAAACTTCCCTAACTATGTTTTTGAAGAAAAAGATGAGCCTCATTTTGGATAACCTGCACAGCCAAGTGACTAATGACAGTTAAAACACCTAAATTCAGAAGAGAGGTAATACTCTTTTTCTACTTCTAAAGGTACTGTTATCTCCCATTGTTGATTACATTATGATTTATTTATCTTCACACAAAACTGAAAAAAAAATATATTTTCCAAAGAAAATGTTAATGACAGCAGGAAAGACTTCATTATAACAGTCTTCATAATCTGCTGTGAGTTAGCTTAATCTAACCCTGTTGAGCCTTTCGTGTTAGAATTTCCCTTCTCACATTGCCAAGTAGGATTTATGAATTCCACCTATAAAAAGTTATTGATATGAAATGACCAAAAAGTAGGAATAGAGGATATTAATCTACCTAAATGCTTGTGTAGATCTGGGCCTGTCCTCCTTCTCTGAATACAGACTTCTGGAAAAGCAAAATTAAGGTATGGTTTCAAAAAACAGATAAGGGAGTAAAGAGCATGTGCATTGTCCCTCCGATCAGATCAGTCTTTTTCAGCTCTCCAGACAAAAGTAAAAGATGCCTCAAGGCACTGCTCATGCTCTTTGTGCAAAGGTTGCTGTCCTTGTATGCAGGCTATTATTGGAGAATATTCTTGCAAAGGCTGAAGTTGTTAGCTGGCTTGTCACAGGGTAACTTCACCACAGAACAAATGGGAGCAGACAGTGACAATTTGCATCTTGCAGTACACAGCAGACTGCTACCCCACATCCAGGGCAAAGCTACAGTCAAGCCTAAAGCAAACAGCAGTTCAAAGTAAGTGATGTTCTTTATAGTTCTGACAGGCAAGATACAAGGGTGTTGAGGTCATTGACAGATAGCCCAGTTAAGAATGCAAGTAATTTACAAAGGTCCGTAACAATCAGAAGTTTTTTCTTAAGGTCACTTTGTAAAATCTGGCCAACATATTCACAGTTTATCCACCCAAATACACAAAAGTGATCATTAAACTGTGGTGTGGATGTGCTGAACTACCACCATTAGCTGTGTATTTCAACCTACATTGGAAGAAAATATAAAACATTATAATCTCCATCAAAATCCATTTTTTCCATATTCTAAGCTAAACGACTGTCCTTCAGGATCATGTTTAAAGTCATGTTTAATTGTATGCTGTATTTTATTTACTGTCAGACAGACACATACAAGCTAATAGTCTTCTGTCCCTCCACTATAGCCACAAGTAATTTCAGTATCAATATCCACTGATTTCTCCTTCACAAACATCCTTTAGAGTTTGTTTCACTTTTTTTTTTTTTTTTTCCCAGGGACAATCAGACAATCCTGTTTTTATTTTTATTCTGCTGTGCTCTAGGAAGAGAGAGAAAAAATAACAACACAAAGTTAACACCATTTAAAAAAAGTAAAAGACATGCATTTTTCTTTTATAGCTGCAGGAAAGAGAAAGCAGCATTTTTGTTTCTGTCTAATCAATCGAGTGTCTAGAAGAAAGTTGATTAGAAGCTGAAAAAATAACCTTTTAGTAAAATTGTCAGTAAAGGTTAGTGAATATAATCTTTCTGGTTTGAGAAAAACATGGGTCCCCAATGATATTAAGTAAAAGATAAATAATATCCTTTGTTCACTATAACCATTTTGCTTTGTGAATTTATTCAAGCAAATTAATATATAGACTAATACAATGAATCAGTGTGCACTGACGAGATGATTATCAATTGCAGAAGAAATGAAGGAAGGACATGCCCAATTAGTCAGCAATTTAGTGCAGGTGGCTACCCTTGTTTAGATTAAGTAAGCAGCCTCCATAGGTCATGACATTTCATGAACTGTGAAAGAAACCTTACCAAAAAGATGAAGAATAAGTCTCTTATATGATCTGTAGTTTGAGATTCAATCTAAAACCTGACAGAAAAAGCACTTCAAGCTAGAACCTAGTTAAAATGGCAAAATAGACAGAGAAGACAGCTGCAAAATGAAGAGAATATTAAAAAAGTAAACTCACATTGCTATAATCTGGAGAGCTGTTGCCAAGATGCATTTTTCATACTGCCTGCAATTTAAGTTGCTTCCTGTTTCTCTTTTGGAAAAGTAGAAGTCACATGGGAACAAGTGTAGGAATCTGCATGGGAGAATCTTTTGTGCTTGGTGTCTAATTAATTTGAATACATTTAGCTGGCATGTTTATGCAGAGCACATAAAATGACAAATCAATCATTTGCAACTTTGTAAATTCAAGTTATTGAATAGTTTGCTCCACCATGCTGAAAAATACTGAGTTTTCATTAGGTTTTACAGGAAACAATTCAGACAGAATTAAATCAAATAAAGATAGGCTGACTACCTACTCCTCACGCTAGCCTTCACTTTTGTTTCTGAACAGTAGGAGAAAATCCATTGTGAGCATTTGGCTTTGCAATGGTCTGTTATATTATTTCAGCTGTGCAACTGCTATACGAACAGAGAACTCCCTTGTCAAAACCAGGATGAAAGCACTTAAAATTGTCAGTGGGAAGCCTGGTGAAAATTTACAGCCACCACAACTTGGTCACATAGATTTGCATGTTTACACAACACAAAAGCTGTCCTAAGCTTCTAAGTTTGTCAGTCCAGGATGTATGCCCAGAAAAGATTTCTACATCTCCTGTGCAGTTAGACAAACAAAAGTTTGTGTGAAAAAGTCTAAAGAAAATAATTCTAACAGCAGTCACACCAGTTTGTCACAGTTTACAATGCTTTTCATTGGAGGGTGTCAACTTTTTTCTATAAATACTTTTATCTTGTAAAGACTAGTAGAAGCTTCCTGTTGTTTTATCACTTTATTGAAATAGGCAAAAGTCTGAACTGATCTACATAATTTTGGCATTCCTATATGATTTATTTTATTAAATCTTATATCTCAGCTCAGCTCACCTTTCCTGTCATGTCCACTTGGGAAACTCACTATGCATTTAAATTCAATAACCATGTAGAATTAGAGCTGTAAAGGTACTAGGCAATTTACCTTGCCTTTTCTCACAAAGGCTCAGAAATTGCTCTCCTGCCATATTTTCCTTCTAGGCTCTCTAACCTTTCCAACCCAACTAGCGCATACAAGTGTAATGTCATAGACTCCTAGGCTAGAGCTATACTGCCCAGCAATAAAACCCTTTAATTAGCCAAATGCATATATAATGTCAGAAAAATAGGATTTATTAGTTAATTTGCTGGTAGCTCAGTGGTAGATGGTGTCATGTTAGTACATATTTAATAAGGAAAAGTTGGCAGATTAGTGATGTAGTGAGATGTTAGGTCACTCTTTTCCCCATGCTGTCCATTCTGTAAACAGTGTGGGATTATGGTGCTTAAATAATTCCCAGAGTCCATGTCTACTTGCTTGCAAGGTACCGAATATTTTTTTACATGATCTGAAGATTCCACTTAGGGTCTCTAGGCACTCCATTTTTTTTTCCCTGAATGTTTCCTACAAAAAGTAGATAACATTGTATAGTTACAGTTTCTTTCACTTTGTCCTTTCTATTTTTTCCTCCATCATCCTATCGTCCTCATGCCAGAGAATTCTTCCTTCGAATGCTGACATAGCTCTTTTATTCCTCTGACAGCATCACAAGGTGTACCTCTTCACTAAACTGAGGTGTCAGTGCCGGTCTGGCAAGCAGTGAGATATCTGTCTCCTTTGATATTGGAGAGGATGGACAAGAAGATGCAGTGTACCAGATACCGTTGCCTTGGTCTAGCATTTGTGGATATACTCTTCTGTTAGACTTGCAGAAGCTACTTCTTCCTGTACATTCCAAGTAATCCTGTTGTTTTATGGTCCTTGTCCTCTTCTTGGTTTAGCAAAGTCAGCAAAAGCAGAGTAAGCATTGGTGTCTCCAAAGCCTTTGTCAGATTTCTGACAAAATGTGATCCAAAGTGTTTCCTACTGAAAATATAAAGGTTCTGGTTATTTCAATGAAGTAGCGCCACACATAAAATGAGGTCAAGTGATATAAGAAAGGTTTGTTTGGACATTTATGTGAGGGGGCATGAATCCAAGGCAAAGCCCTTTTCTTAATGGACTTTAAATAGAAAATGGAAAAAAAAAAAAAAAAAGAGCAGTGTCTAGTGTCTAGCAATATCTGATGGGAAAAGATTTTGATAAGATATATTCCAATAAATCTTCTGCTGAGGTTGGCTGGAAGTACCAAGACTCTGGAACGTGCTACAGAGTGCCTCTTCCCTGTAGATAGTTCATGGCCAAGATGCACACTATCAATAAACAAAGTTAACATTGCACAGCTCTTGTGACCATCGAGTAGGTTTGAGCAAAATGAAAGCCATCTGAAACAATCATTTACACATTTTTCTACATTTTTTTCTATTTTCATATCTCATTTTTTAGAGGAAATTTTTTGTAAATCTCCTTCACAGAAGAATTTGTTAATTTTAAACTCTTAAAGTAAATTTCAAGAAAGTTTTTCTCCTTTTCTTTCCAAATTTGTCTTGGAAGTTATGAACAAAGACATCATAAGAATAGCAATGTTAAGTTAGACCAAATGTCCATCTAGCCTAGCCTAGCTCCAGCAGTGCCCATTGATGTCTACAGAAGAGCAAGAACAGAGGAATTATGGATGACACTACCACCTACGGCTCTCCTAACATACATCTCCTTGCAGCAGAGTTACTTTCCACACTAGCTGTTCAATTTCCCCTTGAATCCATATAAACACCTAGGATATGGGGTATCTGACAGATAGGAGTTCTATATGACTGCTACTGGGTGCACATTTTTCTTTGTTTTTAGCTTAGCTCCTGCTAGCTTTTCACATTATAAAACTCTTATATGTTAGCAGAAGACTATTAATGCCAAGATTCATGTTGGATAGAGGTAAAGAAGGAGTTCATAATGAACATTTCAAAGCTTCCTTTCTATTAAATGTCACCTATAATTCAGGAATTTATAATACTGTAGCTATAATTATTTATAATGCTATTAAATATAAATTAGTAACTAGAATAACTTTTTAATTTTCTTTTTGTATAAAAAAAATCAGATGCAGATTTTTTCTTAAAAATCTTTATAAAATTTATCTCTTTAAGAAGAAAACAGGCTTACACATACCACTGGAGATCTCTAAAGAACTAAATTATTGCAATACAGAAATCTAATGGATGAAAAGTATTACATTACCTGTGATGGGCAATATAATTCTGCTCTAACTCAAGGTATGAAGGCAAATATAGAAGTTATTTACATGTACAAATGTGGAGCAATTGGTGCTAATTGCTCAAGCACTGATCCTAATTTGTTCTTGTAATGATAATGAGGGAAATGTGTGTTAAATACTGTGAGAGACATCTTTCAAATTGTTTCTGTCAAAAGATTTACAGAGAAGTACACATATGCTCCATTTCATTGTGAACATTCAACAGAGATGAGTGCTTTTTGGATTTCAATACAACGTCAGCAAATGCAGTAGTTACTGTATCAGTGCAGAACTCCCACACAGAAATAGCAAAAACAACCTCCTGTTTTCAGCCTCACCTTTTCTCACACAATTAGGTCTTATAATCTTGGTCAAAGAGACTATTTGCAAAAATTTACATGTAAGAAAGGCATAGTTTGAGTTATAATTAAACATATGACCCCCCCCCCCACACACAAATAAATAAATAAATAAAACTTAAACAAACAAAAAAACAAGTAAAGTATTAAGTCAAAGTGTTTTGAAACTGGAACAATCATTCTGTTACAGTCAAAGGTACTGACTGTTTCTGTGTCTGCTCTTACTAAGTACCTCTCTTCATGATTTTGGAACACAAGTAATCTGAACCTTAACCTATTAGTAGGTAGAACCAACTATTGAAATATGCAGAAATAATAAAGGAGTAGAGATAAAAGTTCTATACAGCAGATAACAAAACAGTCTAATGTATCCTGGAGGAAAGTAGTCTCAAAACGTTCTCACAAAGCATTAAAAAAAAAAAAAAAAAGTTTATGAGAATTTCTGACATAAATTTGACTGCAATAAGGTGACAAAACAGTAAAACAGTTCTTGACTTGCATGAGGATGAGACTACCTTATTAAACCATCTGTCTGAGAGCATTATCCAAATGCTTCTTGAACTCCGGCAGGTTCTGTGCCATGACCACTTCCCCGGGGAGCCTGTCCCAGTGCCCAACCACCCTCTCGGTGCAGAACCTTTCCCTAACACCCAGCCTGACCCTCCCCTGTCCCAGCTCCATGCTGTTCCCTGGGGTCCTGTCGCTGTCCCCAGAGAGCAGAGCTCAGCGCCTGCCCTCCACTCGTGAGGGAGCTGCAGGCTGCCATGAGGCCTCCCCTCAGCTTGCTCTGCTCTGAGCTGAACAAAACCAGGGACCTCAGCTGCTCCTCATGCATCTTCTTCTCTAGACCTTCCACCATCTTTCCTACCCACCTTTAGACACATTCTAATATTTTTTTTTGTCTGTGTAGCATGGCACTCAAAACTGTACACAGTCCTTTAGGTGAGGCTGCACCAGTGCAGAGTAGAGTGGGACACTCCCCTCAACTGGCTATCTATGCTGTGCTTCTTCTAGCCATACAACATACCACAAGCCATATATCCCAGAAGCCTTTACAGTTCCTCCAAGCCATTTCTAGGCCTCATTGCCTCACAAGAACCATAAATGCATCAAAAATAAATAAAGCAATGGAAAAGATTCTGCCTTGCTCTCATCAATCTCTCTCATAATTTCTCAGCCCTAAGGGGCTAATTGTGCTCTTGCCTCTCATCATTGATTTCACCACTTCTCCAGACTGTAATATGTTGTCATAGGCTGCAAGATCCTGAGTGCTATTAAGCAGTAGGAAAGCTGTCTCCAGTACAGTGAAGCTCTGGAACACAAAGGGAAACTGATCGCAGCACCATACAGGATTTTTGGAGAGCAAATCTGAGTAACAGAAGACATCAGCTCCAGGCAAGATAAAGGGAGCATTTCACAGGTACCTTTGTCAAAACCACACCTCACTCCACATATCAGCTAGCATGGATCACTTATGTCTGGACAAGAAACAGCCTTCATAGCCCTCTGCTAGCAACAGATGTTTAGCTTTCAGCATGCTATTTCTGAGTTCCTATCTTGCTCAGTTCAGGTCACAGGAAGATTCTTGTATTATCTTCTAGAGATCTGTAGTAACACTAGCTGTGCATCAACTACCTGTCAATCTGCCATCACAATTGTCTTCTTGCAACACCATATTACCATCATCTTGTCTACTTATCTGAAATCACCACCTGTGACATACATGGAGTCATTGAAGAATTCTGGTAAATCAGAATTGTCCAACTTCACTGCAGCCATCAGTGACAGATATGTCCCCAGCCAGAGTGTCTTCAATGGACCCCAGCAATAGCAGGCATATTCCCACCCCAGAGAGGGCAAGTGGTAACCACTATTGTAAGGTTTTCTAGGAGCTTCCATGTCAGTTCACAAGACTCAAACACAACAGAATCACCTGCATTGATATTATTCTTCATGCCTGAACATTTGACTGTTCCTGGTACAAATAGACATCTTATTTCAACCAAATTCAATGAAATCAGCTTCTATAGCATGAAAGTATCAACCTATACTCTCAGCCATGGCAATTTCCTTCACTGTCATGGTGCACACAGTTTTGTCTTGGTGATGAAGGTACTAAAGGAACTGTCCTCAGTTCTCTCTCAACCTTCATATATGCCATAAACTGCTTTATTATCCAATGGAGATGTAATACCAGTAGATCCCCAAAATGAGATCATCAGAATCACTATAAACATATGAAAGTCTGAGCAAATATGTACAAAAAGTCTTTCCAGCCTGTTTCTAGGATAGCTCTGAATGCATCCTCAGTCTCCAGGCTGTGCAACATATAGCACACTTTGACTTTATATCAGTACAGTTCCACCAAGTTCACAACAAACTATTATGCTTGAGCCAGATATCCAGCTCCTTTTCTTTCCTCTTCGTCTCCACCTAAAACTTCTTCAAATAATTTTCTTCAGCTTTCCTTACTGCATCCAACCTATCTATGAAGAGCAGACTTTTACTTCCGTTGTTATGACAACAGCAGAAGCCTGGCTATACTTACTATCCCATCCTACACTTCTCTGTACCTCTCACTGACAAATTTGTGGTGTTCATTCCCTCTCATCTTGACTGTCCATCATCTGGCAACAATAAATGGAAAACATTATTTACGTGGAGTACAAATAGCACTCTTCTTACTTATCAGAAAACACACTGCCCTATTCATGCACTCAAGATTTCTCCTAATCATTATCTCCTGTAAAACATCTCTGCCAGAATGAATATACTTGAATCTCTACCTGTATTTACTGTAGCTGGAATGGAGTTAAATTTCTTCGTAGCAGCCCTTATTATGTACACCCAATATCTATAAAAAAAACAAAGGGAATGGTAATCCCACTCTCCACATTGCCACTAAAGAGCAAAAAGCAACAGTTACTGTCCATGCTTCCTTCAGCCTCTTTCTATAATTAAGTCTTGCTGCCTTACCTTACAGTCTGCTTTCATCCTGCTATGGGCATATGACTTTGGATCAGGTAATGATATCTTGCACTTGTACTTTGTTGTGAGAAGATGATAAAAAGGAGACCTTCCTAAAGGTGAAACACGTAGGAGATAATGGCATTACAACAATATTTTATTGCTACCAAGTTGTCTTTTTCCTCTTGAAAAGTATAAAAAAACTTTGCTGGTCTCATAAAAGGCTAATATAAAAATAAATAAATAAAAAAATAAAATCTAAAAACTGCAGCCACCATAATCCTGTATAGGATCATCACAGAGTACTCAAATTTAGGTACTAGAATACTGTCAGGTAACCTTGAAATGTGTACCAAAAGCTAGCCAAGAAAAATTGGCTTTGAAAACCACAGAACTTGTTTTCATTTTAGAGTAAGACCATGAGACTGGGACAGCTTAGAGAAACACGTTGCTCAGGAACTCTGCCAACCGTAATATTAACCTTGTCAGGCAATAGAAAAGGAATCTGCTGCAAGTCTGTACCATTTGGAAGCTATGATAATATTTCATTTATATCTAGATATGTGGGTCAGCTGAACTGGAGAAGGAGTATAGCAGTTCAGTTCTAAATCTCCACATTGGCCATATTCAGGCATAGGTTTCCTGTTAATTTAATCACTTTATCTCAAGGTAATCATGCTTTTACACCTTCTACTAAAACCTCTGGTACTGAATATTTTTACAGAATGAATATGAAGGTAACTGAACCACAGGCTTGCTTAAGAATGAGCATTTTGTGTGTCAGTCAATATGACTATTTTTGATTATTTGTAAGCCAGACATACAGTAAGGAGGAAAAAAAAAAAAAAAAGAGGGATAATATTCATACTATTTAGTACTCAAAAGTAGTTAGGATTACTAATAGGAAAGAATTATTAAAAGAAAATGAGAAAATGGAAGTTGAATATCATGGGGATAGGAGTTTCTATAACCACATATATCAGGCTGTGCTTGTGAAAAGCTGGTGAAATCCAATAACTTTCATCAGTTTAAAACCAACTAAAGTAAATACACAAGGATATACTGTAGGGAAAATCCTGTGTTGACAAAAGGAAATACACAAATATGTAATTTTGGACTGTAATTTATACGTTTCTCTTCAGAAATCTAGCTAATTAAATGGTATGTTCATTTCATTGCACTATGAATGTTATTTTTGTCTTGGAGCTCAGTGTTCAAACTAGAAGTTTCCAGGGTAAACATGAAATAATCTGCTACACACAAAAACAAAACCAAAAACAAGCAAACAAAAAAAAGTTTGTGTAAGAATGTTTCTCAAAACAATAACAAAGCACTCCAAGTGGAGATCATTAGTAAGAGTTTCAGTCTCATGCCAGAATGTTTCCAACAATAAATATATGAACAGGCTAGTCACATACTGTTTGATATGCTAAAAGCTGTGCAAGTTATTTTATGTAACCTTCTTCAAAGTATTGTTGATTGAGTTAAAATTGGATTTCTGTTCAAACTGATTATCTAACATGGTAGAAAAATGTGCAGTCCAGAAACAAATTCAGATTTCTGTGGAAAATTAAACTGTAATGTGGGGCTATCCACTGAGGCATTAAATATACCTATATAATTGTATCTGTAGATGACAACTGTGATATGACTGCCACTTCAACTGGTTTGCAATGAGGACTTAGAACAAGCACATACACAAAGAACAGATACTTCCTTTGAAATATTTGGAGGGGATAATTGATTTCCACAGTATACTTTTCTTAAACAAGCACTATACCTGAAACTGAAGAAGTAGCTAAAATGTGAACGTCTCTACCACACAGACGATCTCTATCACAAAGGTAAAGAGTTCTGTTTATGGCCATTTTTAGGAAAGAGAGTAACTTAAAAGCTATAAGCAATTTTAGCTAGCACCTTTCAATATCATTCAGAGCATTTTAGCCCTTCCTTCCTTCCTTCCTTGTTTCAGTTAGGACAGAGTTAATTTTCCTCCTAGTAGCTGGTAGGATGCTATGTTTTGGATTAGGATGAGAAGAGTGCTGATAACATGCTGATGTTTTAATTGTTGCAGAGCAGTGCTACACCAAGCCAAGGACTTTTCAGCTTCTCGCTCTGTCCTGCTAGCGAAAAGGCTAGGGATGCAGCAGGAGCTGGGAGGGGACAGACCCAGGACAGCTGACCCAAACTGGCCAAGAGGGTATTCCATACCATCTGACGTCATGCTGAACAATATATAGGGGTGGCTAGCCGGGGTGGGGGGGCCGGCTGCTCGGGGATAGGCTGGGCATCGGTCAACGGGTGGTGAGCAATTGCATTTGTGCATCACCTGTTTCGTACACATTATTAGTAGTAGTACTATTATTATTATTATTGTTATTAATTATCCTGTCTTAATAAACTGTCTTTATCTCAACTCACAGGCTTCACTTTCCCATTTCTCTCCCCCATCCCAGAGAGGGAGGGGGGAGGGTGAGCGAACGGCTGTGTGGTGTTTAGCTGCCGGCTGGGTTAAACCACAACACCTTCTTTCTTTCTTTCTTAGTGAAAGACTGCCAAAATATATTGTTTTAAAACTATAAGTTTTGTTTCCAATTCAGGTCAAAATTCAAAAACTGTAAAAATTATATGGTTCTTTTTGAAAGTAAAATATTCATGTGAATTGGGTACAAAAAAATAGGATGTTTCTTATCAGTTCAACAATGTAGTTAAGAAAACAAAAGAAGTAACTAACAACACATAGTTGCTACTTACGTGCAATTTAAAAATCAATGTTCTATTTCTGATTTAATAGGTCTTTCCAAGAATTATTTTGACTGTGCATATGACCGACTGAAAGCAATGTACAGATGGACACTTCACTAGTTGTTTTTATTTGAATTATTATTTTCTGTATTTTTATATCTGCAACAGTGTAATGATGGGGCAAGCTCCTTCTAAAGTTTTGTCTCCCAACTCATTACAAAAAAGTCACGTAAAGAAATGTAACAGCAAAAAGACAAAGGTAAAGGAAAACCATGGCACTTGTTCTCCTCCTCACATAGCCTCAACATGCAATAGAAACAGTGTACCTAAACCAGTAGGATGTTCTTTCCACCCTAAAGTTGCAAAGTAGCAGGGGATTTCAAGTTGGAGGAACAGCTACCAAGCAAGATCTTAGAAAAATATACAGTCCCAGGGCAGAAGTACAATACCTTTCAAAAGATTTATAAACTTTATGGTTTTCTCAATGGCTAAGCAGGGGAATATTAGTCTTCCTCAAGGGATAATGTCCCTACACATCTTTTAATGCTTTTAGAATTTATGAGTCCCTACAGCTATTTATGTGGAGTTTATCATAAAGTTGTGTCACTCCTACACTCTTATGATGCCTGTCTTCAGAACAACCTATCATGGTGCAATGCAACTATATACAAACAGTTTTATTTTGCAGTAGTAAGAAAAATGTCTCCAATGAGTTACACAATGGGAAAAAATGATGGTGGAAAATGAACCATGAACCATGTTCCAGATGCTTCACAAGTTTTGTATAACAATTTTCTGTTGCAACTAAAGAACTAGATTTAATTCTGTAATAACATCATATAGGTGATTACACAGTGCTTATGTGAAGCCTGAATGTGACCCTTCTTCATAGTCCTGCAAAAATCTGTATGTAATGTAAAAATAACTACATTTTACAATATATTGATGGTAATATTCACTTGCAATGTTTGTATGCACCTAAAATCATTGTTATGCCATCTTTATGCAAAAAAAAAAAAAACAAAAAAAAAAAAAACAAAAAAAAAACCACCTTTTCTTTAAAGCAAGGAGAACAGCAATTATCGAAGTCTTAATAATTAAATAAAATATCTTCAGAGGAAACTCATGTGGATGAGAGTCTGGACCTAGCAGAGTCTGTTGAAATGATGCTACTGCTTTCAGCAGTCATGTTTCAGCAAGAAAATCTTGTTAACTTACAAGTGTCTCCTGCCTTCTACATCTTGAGTGCTGTTCTCCAATTTTATTTATGATGAGTAAGTCTTATCAGCTTTGTCAGACTACTTAGATTCAGTATTTTTATTAAATCAACAACTGCATTGGAGTTTCTACACTGTTTCTAAACTAGTAAAGTTATTTTATTACAGAAAAGGCCAAATTCTGCTCATTAGTATGACCTCTCATTACCTATGGAGTTGCAGTATTTCAAATAATTTGACTTTAAAGAAGAGATTTGGAAAGAGTATAGGTGTACTGTTTCTTTTCATGGTGGTGGTGTTTTTTTTTGTTTGTTTGTTTTTGTCATGCTGAATACAAAATAGCTTTAAACCATCAAAAGGTCTATGCTACAGGCATCAAAAGATCACAATAAAAGTATTTCATCGTTTAGTGTGGTTATTTATCTGCCTTGGAGCAAGAATGTATTTTAACTTTCTTTACTATTGAAACTCACAGAAAAAAATACGCTACATTTAAAAGGGTCAGATGGGTGTAGGAATAAAAATATTGAACTCTTCCAAACTGGAAGTTGTAATTTGAAAATTAAACATTTCAAAGTGGAATTTGTAATTATTTATGTAGCAAGGCCTCTCACATTTATGAGAAATAATACCTCCTGAACTGCATGATAGTCACTGTTTCTCTAAGAGAGAAGCCTTTTATGTAAACCCAGAAGAACACTGTATTATAATTATACTTCTTACTTGTGAACATCTATACTTCACCTCCAATTATTATTCATTTTGTCCAAATTGTAGTTCAAAGCTGAACTACCTTGCTTTTCCCTGTACTTTCCCCCACATGATATTTTAAAAGGTTTTTCTCCCATGTATTGTCAGGCCATCTTAACAACACTGTAAAACATTGCCAAAGGAAACCAAAACCACTATATTTGAACTGAACACATTTTTTACGTCTACAAACTTGGATCATTAAGCTACACAAATATTATTTTACAAACATTTGTAATTGCCTCAAATCCATACCGTGCGACTGTTTCCATTTAGAAATGGGTTTGAGAAGATCATCCAAGGGCAGGGTTTAAGCTGATCTCTAGTGTGTTACAAGAGCATGATACATAGGATCTGGGCAAACTACAATCTCAATGATAAACAGCTGTTAGCATGTTTGACACCATTTCTCAATTATACTGTTTTTATTAATTCATCAGGGGGGTTGGAACACCTGGTCTGGTTTTGCTGTGGTTTAACCTGGCAGGCAGCTAAGCACTACACAGCCATTTGCTGACCAACCCCACAGTGTGATGGGGAAGAGAAACAGGAAAAAGGTTAACGTTTGTGCATTAACATAAAGATGGTTTAATAGGAAGGAAAAGAAAAAAAAAAAAAAAGGAACACACAAAACAAGTGATACATAATGCTCACCACCAGACAGCCAGTCACTGAGCAACAGTAGCCCTCCCTAAGACAATTCCCCCTAGTTTTATTGCTGAGCTTGACATCATATGTTATGGAATATTCCTTTGGTCAGTTTGGGTCAGCCGTACTAGTTTTCTCCCCTCACAGCTTCTTGTGCATCCCCAGACTCCCTGCTGGCAGGGCAGCATGAAAAGACAAAAAGCCCTTGGTTTAGTGTAAGCACTGCTCAGCAAAAAAACAAAACATCAGTGTTTTAGTTGTTAATCCAAATTATTAACTAATCCTAAATCCAAAGCACAGCACCATACCAGCTACTATGAAGAAAATTAACTCTATCCCAGCTGAAGCCAGGACAGTTTTAAACCAAGAAATGTTTTATTACAAAGTAGATCAAACTATGTCATTAGGTACATACCCAAAATATTAAATGATGGCAATGCTCTTAGTCATCTCAAAATCTTGTTCTGGAAATAAAGAGGATGTAGTCAACGTATAGAACTAAGAAATTATTACTAGTTCAGATAACAATTTAGCAGTACAGACTACCTATTTGGTATAGAAATGCCTTATCAATAAAACAATTAAATTTGTTGAACATAAGCTTTCTAGTACATAGTACTGTTTCCTGGTGTTGTGCTTCCCTTCCAGTATTTCTCTGGGTCCCAACATCAGAGGTGACAGTCTTCTTCAAGAAGGAAGTTTGTCAGCATTCTGGTTTGCTCAAAATTATATTCATGGTGGGATTTATTCCTCTTTGGTCTTGAGTAGCCTGGGTTTCTATTTGTTATCACAAGCTGTTTCCTTCTCACAACTTCACAGCTGAAATCTGGAAGTGGCCCATCAGCCTTTCCCAGGCTCAATTAAAAAAAAAGAAAAAAAAAAAGCCTTTTTTTTTTTTTGGTCAAACAGCGACACCCTCAGTTGTTTACGACCATTCCCATCTACAGCACGGTTTAACTCAGACAGGTAAGGCAAAACAAAGTACTAAACTGAGCTCATAACTTCATAACTCTAGCCAAGGTGAGCCCAGATTGGTCCTCAGACCCTGCAGTGTCAGGTTGATTCAAGATCTGAGGCCTTTTACTAGTAACGATAACATCATATTTAGTGGTCTACAGTATTCTTATCACACTTGGAATAAAGAAAGACAAGATTTTTAAGAAAAAATAACAACATCTACCAGGCTGGTAGATGTTGGTGGCTTAAACTCATTTAAGCTACACCTGTTTTCCTTTTGGGAAATAGAGTAAATGCTGGTTCAAGGACAGGATAAGTCTTGAACCTATTCCCTGGCCTGTTCCCCCTGGTTCCCTGGCCATGTAGTAGTAGCCTAAAGGCTTATGAGAGCTCTGCCAAGAACTTCACTGATTCGTTTTAAAATGCATTCATTTTAAAGGGTAGTCTGAAAAGCATTTGGGAAACTGATATCAGATTTATCATACCACATCAATAATATAAATCATATTCTAACACTGGAGTGGCCACATTATTACATTGAATAGTTAAAAGTTTTATGTGTCATAAAATATGCTTTCAACAAGGAAGGTATTGAGAATCTACTGTGAATACTCTAAGTACAGGATGATTTGCATGTACTTTCTGAGAGGTTAGGGATGGGAGGGAAGAGGGTTAACATAGAAATTATTACTTTATTTTTGATAGAGAAGGGATCTCTTTCCAGATAAATCAAATAGTTAATCGAGCCTTGATATTTCCTCTCTGGAGTTCAGATTGTGTGGCTACCAGTCCAACCTTGGAAAGAAAGTCATGCTGTATTTTAGAAATGCGTGGCTAAAACACAAAAGGAAGTCAGGAAATAAAGGAAATAAATTATACTGTTTCTCAAAACAAATTTATTCAAAAAAATTAAAGTTTTTTTTTTTTTAGTTACAGAATATGTATATATATATTAATTTTATTCAGAAAAAATATTTGGGATGAAAGCCATCTGTTCAATTCAGAATGATACATAATGCTCACTAACAAAACAAACAAAAATACACACACAAAGAGTAGCAAGGAGGAGTGGAATAATTTTTTTTTATTTTTATTTAATCAATATTCTAAGGATCCAGAGTGTCTGTATGATAAAAGTGAAGATATAATTACTGATACAGCCATATTTCACAGGTTTGGCAACCTTTCACAGACTAATCAGAGCTACAGAAACTGAGCAGCAGAGCTGGTAAGAACCTGTTGAGTTTCCTGATAATGCTGAACTTTCTTATGTGGGAGTGATTCTGCTTGCATCAGACGCTGGGCAAGGTATCAACCTAGCAATGCTGACAACTGCTGATGCATCAGCATACTCTAGGTGCTGGCTACCTGAATATTTGGAAAAGTACCTCAGATGAGCAAGGCTGCCCAGCTTGGAGTTACACACACCATTTTTGTTCTAAACTGTCTAACCTCATAATTTTCCAGAATATAAAATATAATCCCAACATTAGGCCAAGACCTTTGTTTGTCTGGGCTTCTCTGTAACCCTGTCTACGTGTCCCTCTTCCAAGCACCTGCCCTATACCACCCTTAGTGCAGCTGTTTATGGTCCAGGAGTCAAGCTCTGACTTGGCCCATCTACATAAACTCTGTGGAAACTATAAGTCATGAGAGAAAATAAAGATACAGAAGGAGCTAGGACTGTAGAGGCTCTGGTTGCTCATTTCAAGATGAAGAACACAATGTGGAACAGCATAAAACAGAAAGGAAGTGAAGGGAAGTGGAAGGTGCAAATGTCATGATTTTTTTCCTGAGGGCAGCTGAGGTTCACCCTTCTCCTCCTGACTGATGTCTGCCTGACAAGCAAAGACTTTCTGCAGGCTTCTTATACATGCTCTTTGCCAGGCCCATATTCCTTGAGACCACAAACTCAACCAGGGTGTGGTCTTAACCTCTTTAATGATTTCATCTGCATTGGTAAACACCAGGTCCAGTAAATGCTTGGTTGGCTTGTCTAATACCTGGACCAGGAAGTTGTCCTCAATATACTCCAGGAGTATCCTGGATTGCTTATAGCCTGCTGTGTAGCTTTTCCAGCAGACATCCAGGTAGTTGAAGTCCCCCATCAGGATGAGAGTGTGCAAGCATGATGCTTCTTGTAGTTGAAGCAAGAAGGCCTCATCAACAGGCTCACCTTGATCAGGTGGCCCCTAGTAGAGCCCAATCACAAGTGTCCTTTATTGGCCTGGTCCTTCTCTCACTCTGTCCATGGCTGTTTCTCAGAGGCATCTCTTCACAATCAATCCATTCCATACCATAGAGGGCAACACCCTAGCCCCTCCTTCTCTGCTTATCTCTTCTGAAAAGCTTGTCACCCTCTATTACAGTGTTCTATCTCACCACCTTTCCATGACAGCAATCAGGTCATAGTTTTCTAATTGCACCTTGGTTTCCTACTCCTCCTCCTTATATCCCATGCTGTGTGCATTGGTATAAAGGCACTTCAACTGGGCTATCAGTCGCACCACTTTTTCAGTTGAACCCTTCCTAATTGCTTTGAGACAGCTCACAAGTATTTCCCTGTTGTTTCCTAAAGTGCCAATGTTCTCAGGTTACCTCCCATCACTCAGAGGTGCATATCCTTCCCCCTCTGCATCTAGTTTAAAGCCCTGCTAATAAACCCCGCCAGCTTACTGCTCAGAACACTCTTGCCCCACCTGGTCAGGTGTGCCCTATATATCAATTCATTTTATTTTATTTTTTTTTTATGTTTGCACTGCTTACTCTTGGGCAAGTGGCTACTTAGATAGTGCCTAAACTTTACCTGCATGTGATAATTAGGAATTTCTCAAAATAGATAAGCAGAGTTAAGTATGTTTTAAGCCTACCATATCAGGCCCAAACAAATTATAATAAACACAATTTATTCCAGTTGCAGGACAGGGTAGTGACTTATCATGTTAAGTTAATGCATTCAAGCTAGGTGTTCAGTTCCTTCTCTAAGAAAAGGCTCTTCCAAACCTTCTTGAAAGAATGGGTTATAACTATTATAGATTAAAATCTGTAAAGAGGATGGGACACTTCCCAATGAAGCTATACAATATTTAAAATTCATGAGTTAGCAAGAAGAACCTAGATGACAGTCCAGGCTTTATATGGGGTAGGATGAGCAACAAAATTTCAAGTCCCTGCTTTAAAGACTCTAGGATGTTTTTTTTTCAGGAAAAAAAATATATATATATGTATATATATATTATTATCTTTATTATATTATTATATATACATTACTATACGTACAAGACTTGCTTGCATCTAAACTACCTGTTCTCATGTGAATAAATACCCCAAGTTTATGAAGCTAAAGTGTTACGAGCTTTTTGGTTTACACTAAGCACATCATCTTCAGCAGAAAACACCAAACATAATCCACCCAAGAGTGTATATAAGATATTCCATTGGAAGATAACAGCAAACTATGAATTAATATCACCTACCACATCATTATATTAAAGGCAGAGGAAGTGAAAACTGTTTTAGCATGTATTTTCTTAAAGAAAGGCTTTCTGGTGTGAAGAAAGTAGTTTGTGGACACAAATTTCATCAGTTTTCAGGATGAAAACACTCATTAAAATAAGGAAATGAGATTTATGATGCATTGGCCAGTTTAGGCAGTTTTTGTCTTCACATGGCTTGAGATGACTTCCTACTCAATGTATGAGGTGAGGAGAATGTGTTCTGTAGTTCTTCCTTTTACACTGTACAGAAAGCTTGTTCCAAGACTGAGGAGTTCGATGCTTTTTCTAGATATTTGCATAGATGTTTATGGCACAGACCTTGAAAGACATCAAACTTCTGATCAAATTCCCATAACATTTTATAAATTGCCTAAGATCAAGAAGAATTTTAACAGGAACTTAGTATTAAAACAAACGCTTTCAGGATCCAGACCATAATGAAGAATAAACTCTTAAGGCGTTATAATGTTCCTTCTTATTTCTGATCAGTTGCTTATTTTTATTAATACAACAAAACAACTATTTTATCTTAAATGTTAACATTGATCATAAATATATAATAGCTTTTTATTTGTTCCTTTTTTCTGAACAATACCAGTCTGTGTCCCAGTATTCCTTTATACTGACAGTTGTTCATAATCCACTTTTCCCTGACTGTTTGGTAGATTTTTAAGTTAGACTGTAGCAAGTAGGTTTCAAGAATTTAAAGCAAAATATGATTTTATTATAAAACAAAAATCTTTTATGCTCTTATGTACTATATAAAATGTTAGTCCAGATTCATCTTTCCTGAGGTAAGTTGCTATCTGGAAAATTCCACTTTTTAACTAAAGCTAAATATATATACATGTATATGTATATGTTTTTTGTCATATTTGTAAATGTCAAATAAGGATATTTATTTTTGTCCTTCAAGATTTGTGGTAGGGTGTTCAAAGAGGATACTACTTCCCTGACTTTGAAAGCCTTCAAGATTCTGGACACCTAGATAATATTAAAGGACATGATTTCTTGTTCTCTCATAACTACTGTGCAGTCCATGGAAGAAAAGCCAATTTAATGGGTTATCTCTTTACCTATTTTCTTTTACTTCGTATCTTATTCCATGTTGAAATTTTCAACTTCATCCTTCACTGATCTCTTATTTTGCAGTGTTCAAGATCTTTTTGGAAATGCGGTTAGCATCTCTTAATATACATATCTATTTCAATTTTCTCTTTACTTTCTAATATCCCCTTATACTTATCTGTTTTACTATTTTTCATCATTCCTCTCAGATTCTATTTCATCTCTCTCTGCATTTCTAATATCCTTTTTGTCTTTCTTAGCATTCTTTTCAAGGTTTGCAATTGACAATGTTCCTTTTCATTTATAGTTCTTAATGGAAGATTCAGCTAGTAATTTTAGAGAATGTTTATTTTTATTAACTTGATATTCATATGACATTAAATTATTCAAAATTGCTGTCTATAGTAAACTTTTTAAAATACTATACTTTTCTTGTTAATTGTTTCCTTCCTAAAAATCATTGCATTTATTTATAAATCATCACTTCAACCATAGTCTGCTTGAAATAAAACTTTCATTTTGGTGTAGTTTTTCATGTCTCACTGTAAGAGATTTCAATAAACACTAATCCAGTGACCAGAGTACAATTTAGCATTTCAACTATTGTTTTATATACTGTATTCACTATGAAAATAGTAACTTTTTCATGTGCTGGTTTCCTGCTTTCCAGGATACATTGCTTCAGACTGTCCTCTCTCTTCCCAAACTCCCTGTGTTAATATATCCATCTTTCATGTTTTCATTTTATACTATGTCTATTCCAATAAATGTCTGTACTCCTAAAATCAGTCATAACCTAAACTGTATTATCTCTATAAACCATCAGTACTTATCTAAAGATATCATAGTCTTTATATTTTATAGTTTTCAATTCATAATTCACCTCCATTTGTCATTCATAAGTATGCCTGTTCTTTCTATGATACATTTCATATAATTCTCCCCCATCATTCTGTTCATGTAACAGTTCTGCCTTTAGTCCCTTAATGGACTAAAGTATAGCTCTTAAAATTCTTTGAAATTTCATTATATTATGAGTACTTTTCTTGGATTTCCATAGCTAAAATGAGGTCCCTCTCTCACTATAGCTGGCAGTGCCACCTTAAATCTTCCTGAAAATATTTGTGCTAGGTCATACCTTGGATGGTTTTGTTCATTTTTTGAATCTGTATTTTTATTTACAAAACCAGTAGAGTTTTTGTTCTCCCGACTTAAGTGCAATTGAGGACTTGGATCTGATTTGTAACTTTCCAATTCTGAAAAGACTTACACATATGCTTAATCACACAGATATGCATATTCTCACTGAAACAAATGTACAAATTATGCAAAAGGCTTTGCAGGATCAACAGCATAATTCATACATCTTCCGAAGGACCTTCATATATACTCATACGCTACGTAATACTTTGTTTACCCTTTTTCTAGTGCGCTGATCTAAACACAAATAAGCTTTCCAGTAGAATTATTTTAACACATTCATAACTGTAAATCACAGGCAGCTTAGGGACATGGAAGTATGAAGACCAGTTTGATTTGCATAATGATCACTCATAGTTCCTTCTACTGAGATGCATTTTTTGTTTGGAATATGCTCATTATCTAACTATATAAATTAAAGCAGGTTATTACTATTACTATTCATGAACTGGCAAAAGTGGTGTGGAGAATGCGCATTCTATGGTGTATGAATCAGTCTGAGTTCCTGAAGCATGAGTTTTGTGTTTGTAGCCAATATGAAAACAGGTGGGAAATGTTTACACCTGGAACTCCATCTTGAGAAGCAAGGACACAGTCAAAAGTGCTAGTTCAGAAATTTTCACCTTGTTTCACAGTGATTGTCTGATAACATTTCACAATGTCAAATATAAGGACAAAAATACCAAATTCTTAATTTTTAGGTGGCTAATATTTTGCCATGGCCAGGTGGCTTCCTGAACCAATTGCTATTAAGTCAGTGCAGAAAGGGTCAGAATATGGAAGGGAAAAAGGAAAAGGCTGGAGGCAGGAAGCTGGTCTTACTTCATCATCCTCTCAGATGTTGGTATCTCATTCTCTGTCATCATAGGTGAATGCTGATCTTAACTTTCAAAGAGTGCAATTAAATTTTGCTAAAGAGCTGAGAAACCTGAAGGCTGCACTTTCAGACACAGACACAGACACAGACACAGACACAGATTTCTAGGTTGGAAGAGACCTCAAGATCATCGAGTCCAACCTCCGACCTAACACTAAGTACTCCACTAAACCATATCGCTCGATTTCCATTCATTATTGTAAGAATGAATAACAGAAGACTTGGTCTTGAGTACATCTGAATCAGATACTTATGGACTTTTCTGAATCTCATAAGAATGTCCTATGTTGAGAATTGAGGTATATAAGTCTGGAGAAATATCTAGCTTCTCTGAGATAGACAATATGACTTAGAACCATAATGCACGGTTCACCAACTTCAGATAAAATACAAATAAACAATTTAGCCTAAGCACCTAATTTTTAGATTGCAAAAGCTAGACAAATTGAACTTATTTAGCTTAACTAACAATCTTTCTTAATATCTTGTGGTTTTTTTTTCATGTTCATTTATAAGTGAAGCAGGGAAAACGGGGGAAAATTGAGGGAATTGTTACAGATAAATGATAACAGGCACTGTAGAACCAACATTGGCCAGTTAATATATCATATGCAAGATTAGATTTTTTGCATTTAATTTTCATTTTTCCCCAGGTTCACGCACTTCCAAAAAATGTAGATTCAAAATGCACTTCAAAGTAATTAAACTTTTTGCAAAAATGTTGAGCACTGAAAATTCCATAAAAATTTCCTTCTCTGGGACAGTCATATTTATTGGGGTATAGTACTATTCTGACTACATCTGGCTAATTTCTCTTCAGAGAATGTTTATGCCCAGCAAACTCACCGCCTTCAGAAAACAGTTATACACACAAAACTATCCAAACTCTGAAAAAAAGACAGTGTCAGGAATACTTTCAGATGGTGCTAAATTTATTTTATTTTATTTTATTTTATTTTATTTTATTTTATTTTATTTTATTTTATTTTATTTTATTTTCTACTAAAAGACTAACCAGAAAATAAGATTTCTGCAAAGACTGATTTTTTTGTTGTTCTTGTTTGGTTGTGTTTTTCTCCTCCTACCTGCTGTGTCTCAGAGACTATTCAGACTGTCTGGTCAGTTTACTTTTTGATTTTTAATTCTTAAATTACAGATTTGCCAGTTATCACATAGAACACAAATAGCAATACAGATATTTTCTCCTTGTTTGAAGTTTATTATGGATGTGGCTTCAGGTTTTTATATTTGCAAGCAACATTAAACTTATGCTCATACCGTGCATTTTAATTTATAAAATAGGTGCTCCGGAAAAAAAATAAAATAAAAAATCCATAATCCATAATTATAGCCTGGATGACTCAAATAATCAATCTGAGTTCGTGGCTCATGATAGTTTGTTTCATACAGAGCATATGTTGCCTGAAAAGAATTAATAGAGGAAACTGAAACTAGAGGAAAGTACATCTAAATTTTCTATTTATACTCATTCTTCTTTCAAACAGAAATAAACTAAACCACTATGTTACTTAATCCAAAATATTTTGTTTCTTTGAATACAGCAAAATTTGAATGAGAATATACCACATGAAAACTAAAAATAAACAAACAAATAAGTAAATAAATAAAAATTACATATTCAGATTTTGCTAGCTGGAAATACCCTTTTAAATTTTAACCAATGCCTTAAGTAATTAGCCTCATTAACACTATACAAATGACTTTTGGTTTCAGAAGGCCAAGAATAAGGTTTGTTCTTGGAACCAAACGTATTTTCATTATAAAGAATATCACATCAAGCACCCTCTAGAAATGAAGCCTGTTTGATTAGCATTAGTGAGCCCCAAGAGCACTTCATGGAAAATCTGCTAACCCTCTTTTAACGCAAATATTTATCTGGGAATTCAGCGCAGTCTAAAATCCTAATGGGGTCTTGCTGTTTTTCTTCAAAACCCTTTAAAAACAACTATGCTTGATGACTCAGGATGTCAGCATTTCCAAATTTAAACATTAAGCATTTCAGGAAGACAGACTAATCATAGGTTTATTAACCTCTGCTCTGAAGCCATCAAGGTCACATACCTTTGTTGACTTATGTAAGACTATGTTTATTAATCTATTGTATAGACAAAGATTAATTGCTGATGTGTGCTGAATCCTCTTGGAAGGCAACATAAATTGACTTTATTTAGAAATATATAAATATTTTGTGAGTGTTCTATCCTATCTATAATAAGTTTATACCAGGACAAAGAAAAAGTGTCAGTAGTTCCTGTCTATATACACATATACTTCATTAAATTGTGTAAATGATGAAATATGATAAAATACCTTAAAAAATAGTGGGGAACTTGCTAGATTTGGTTTTCTGAAATTAATTAAATTCATCCCTGAATTCTAAACTTTAAAAAATATCATTACATGTCAATTTAATTTAAATCATGTATTATGTGCAATTTTAGAGTGATCAGCACAGGTATTTGAATAAGCAATGTGATGGAAACTTAAACTGGTTATAATAGATTAAATAAAAAGGAACATGGGTGCAGATAGAAAAGGAAAAATTGGATACTAAGTATTATTTGGGAGACAGGTGTCTTCCGTTGTAAAACAAAAGGAAAAACATCTTCCCTATGAAAAAACATTTTTTTCTCAGTATGATGAAGTCGTAAAAAGAAAAGCGAAATAAACCACCTTCCCCTAGGGGGTGGGAGAGGGGAAGTCAAATGAGGAGAGGGGGAGAAATTTGGTGAAAAAAAAAAAAAGAAAATAGAAAATAATGATACAATAATATTATTGCAGTATTTATGTCAGTTTATAGCATAAACAGAATATTGTATCAATTTATAGATATAATATCACAAAAGAGAAGATAATCACAAGAAAAAGTTAAGACTGAAACTGTTTAGTTTAAGAGGTTAACATAATGTTTACAAGCTGTGAAGGTATGTTCTATTTGAACAGTAGCAAGTGAGCATGCAATGAAAATGAATATTTAGTATTGATCAAAGCACTGTACTTCTTCATAGAAAGGACAGGTAGTTTGATCCTCAAAGTTATCACTCAGGTTAAAATATTATCAGGATTCAGGGGAACAAAGAATAAAATCCATGCACCTTGAAGGGCATGCTAAACTTTCTTTCAGTTTCAGCAGTTCTAGAGTTTTACCTAGTGTTGTACCTACTCCAGAAACGGTTACCCAAAATCTTACAAAGAAAAAAAAAAATATATATATATATATGTATATATTTGATGCTTTTATTTGTTTTTGTCCTCTAAATGTAAGCCAGAAAACAGAAAAAAAAATTGCTTACTTTAAATTTGATTTTCACTTTTCTAGCTGTTTATTTTTTTAATGTTTATTTTAGGAAAATAAATAGGAATCAGGGTCATTTTTCTCTTTTTCAAAGTATTTTAAATCTGCTATATTCCATTTGTGACACTACTCTTTCTAAAAGCAATCATTAAATATTCATAAAGACAGACAGATAATAATTGAGTAATATGACTTTGACAGGGAAAAACTACTCAAACTGCAAATATTTCCAAGAGTAAAGAAATTTTAAGCCTGTTGTAATACTCATCTGTGTTCATTAGTATAACTTAACTTTTAACCAATGGTGTTACACTGTGAGTAAAACAGAACACAGCATACATGTGGCACTAATAAATTGCTTATATAGTTAACATCTTTAAAATCTAATTAAAATGAAACAAGTAGTTATTATTTGTCCACTTAATGAAATGCTAATACTCTGAGTATAAATTAATATAAAAAAGCCTCATTAATACTGTTTAAATAGTTATACAGAAAACTTACTAATATCTAGCCCTTCCTTTGGTTAGTGGAGATATTTTTTTCTCTGGTAAAGAAGTGAGGGGTATCACAGTGAGTCCTTCGTGTCCCAAGGCCTTCACTAGGAAGGGGTATGACATTCATGGTGGAGGTCCCCTCCTCCTCAGTATGGAGGTCTACTTCATTTTATTTTTATGTGTTTCCTAACATCAGGCTGCTGCTGGCTGCTCCCAACAGGGTGAGAATGACCCCTCAGCCTCCCCCAGGTTCAGCCCCTCAGGGGCTCTTTGCTGGGCAGCAATTCCCTGGCTTTGACAGACCCTTCCCGTGGGAGGCACTGGCAGAGCTCAGCCCAAGGCAAGCGCTGAAAACAGCTCAACCCTGCTCTGACCAAAGGGAGTCCTGAACCTTGAGCATGAGGTCTATAGATGGGTTTTGACTGATACCAGGAAAAAAAAAAAAAAAAACTCTACGTAATATATATAATATATATTATATATTATAAACTCAATAATACAATTCCTATCCAATGCAATATGCCCTGATGTTAGCTTAGATAAACTTCAGACTCTGAAAGACTTATGAATTGCTGCACTGATAGCACAACACTCAACAGTCTTTGACATATGAATGAATGCTGTTTTCTGTAAAATCAAATAATCATAAATTCTATATAGTAATATTTTAATGAAATTTAGACAGCTTATACATGCAGAAAAGAAAGAAATTCAAAGTACTAGGATGCATCTATGTATTTTGAAATATCAAAATAGTCTTTCATTGTTACTTATGCTATCAGGCTATCTGGCATATCATGAACAGATACAACATATCACTCAACATATCAAAAAGTCTCAAAGAGATCAATTCATGACCTGACAGTTTCTGGAATTGGCTTATCTAAATTCTCAGCTCCTAGATATTTAATTTCATCAGTCTCTGAACTGTATAATTAAAAATAAAAGCATTCCTCACAAGCTTACGTATTCACCCAAAATTTCCTCTACTGTCAAAGGAAACAGATAGCTTACATTTATACTGTTAAATAATAAAGGGCCAAGAAGCAAAGTCAGCATTGAACTGCTGATCATCCATACCGCTTAGCTCTTTGTAAGCTCCCTGGCACATTTTGAGCCATTCAAATCAGTGCTTTCCTAGACATTGCCTGGGCATGATTTAGGTGTTAACATATGCTAGGGATCATTTGCCATAGATAGCACGGAGAAGACTGCACCATCTGTCTTTCTTTGACCTACAAAATATTCCAATATTAGTCTAGTTGGCTTTGTATCTTCAAATACCCATGACATGACTTCACCCCACATACCATGACTGGACCCACAAACTATCAGTTTATTACTGTGAAAACATCCTCATGATTAATTGTAACACATGTCTTCAATTTCTGGACTCACTTTGAACCGAACCATCCCTTTCACATGCACACAGAATTAGAATTATTTATTATGACTGTAGAGTCACCATATGGGCCCTGAAAAAGCCTTGGGCCAAATAGTGTACAGTGCGGATTTAGTGAGCCTCTGACAGATGGCCCCAGGGTCAGACAGTGGTGTCTGCTTGGTTTTACTTAGCAATATGACATAAGGCCCCCAAGAGTGATTTGGCCAGTCTAAGTTCTGACTCACCATCTGATGTCTATTATTCTCTTTCCACAGTGGATACGCTGCAAATGTACACAGTTATGCATACATATATATGTGTGTGTTTATATATATATATATATATATATACACATAAACATTTAGGTATATATACTATACAGTTAAGGAATTAGAGCTCATTGTGTTGGGAGTGCTTAGATAAATCAAGCTAGTTTAAAACTTAAAAGACAAAACAAAACAAAACAAAAAACAACTAAACAACAACAACAAAACTTACCAAACTGACATTCATTTACAACACATTTTGTGCTTATGGATTTTTTTACCTACCATTAAATGATATCAACACATATTAATTCTTACACATCCCTATCAGTGCATATTCAAAGAATTCAGTCCTTAAATATCATATCATACATTGCTATGAGTATATAATACCATGTAGTTGATGCTGTATAGTTAGCCTGACAGATGTAGCTCTTGATGTTCTCAGTCTCCAAGGTCAACAGACCTGAAAATTTGTCAGTGAGGGGCAATAATATGGAAACAGATATCTTTGTTCTACTACTCAAATTTTTAAATCTAATCTTTTTATAAGATGGCTGAATTTCTAGACAATTTTCAGTTCCTGGTACCCATCCTTAGATGCAACCATCCCCAGAATACATGCCCAGCCTGGATGCTACTTCCCTAGCCTAGGACAGCTGACTTATCCTGATGTTCAACTGTTTTTTACTTGTTTGTTTGTTTCTTTTTCCCTTTGCTTCTTTTCTTAAATCAAAAATGGTCTTTCTCCTGCTCTGTGTTTTTTTTGTTTGTTTTTGTTTGTTTGTTTGTTTGTTTTTCCCACTAATGATCAGAACCAGCCATTAGTGAGTTTTCAAAGTTTGGGAGCTTTCAAGCTGTTCCCATGTTTCCATGTTTTCAAGGCCTTTGCAGTTACCACTTGTTTAAAAAAATACAATGGAGAAAGTTGTGGGTTGACTGGGAGGTTGCTCACCAGTTACCATCGCAGGCAAAACTGACTTGGCTTGGGGATGTTTAATTCATTTTATTGCCAACTAATAATGGAGTAGAATAAGGAGAACTAAAAACAAAATTTAAAACACCCTTTTTCTTCCCAAGGCTCAACTTCATTCCCAACTACTCCACCTACTCCCAGCCTGAGCAGCACAAAGGGGATGGGAAATGAGGGTGTTGGGGTCAGTTCAAAACTTTGTTTCCGCTGCTCCTTTCTCCTCACACATTTTGCCTGCTCAATTGTGGGGTCCCTTCCACAGGATACAGTCCTTCATAAACTGCTCCAGGGTGGGACCTTCCTACAGGGTGTAGTTCTTCAAAAACTGCTCCAGTGTGGGTGCCCCGTGGGACAGAATACCTGCCAGACAACCTGCTCCTGTCCAGGCAGCTCTCCATGGGTACACAGCTCCTGTCACAAGCTTGCAGGACTCTCCATGGGCTGCAGCTTCCTTCAGCTTATATCCACCTGTTCTGGTGTGGGAACTTCCATGGGCTGCAGAGTGACTATCTGCTCCAGCGTGGTTTTCCAAGAGCTGGAGGGGAATAATCCCCATCACCATGGTGCCCTCCATGGGCTGCAGGGGAATCTCTTCTCCAGTGCCTGGAGCACCGCCTCCTTCACTTACCTTGGTGTCTGCAGGGTTGTTTCACATTTTCTCGCTCCTCTCTCTCACAGCTGCTCTCGGGCATTTTGTATCCTTCCTTAAACATGCTATTACACAGGCACAACCAGCTGATTGGTTCAGCTTTGGCCAGTGGTGGGCCCATTTTGGAGCCAGCTGGAACTGGCTCATTCTGACATGGGACAGCTCCTGGTCTCTTCTCAAAGAGGCCATCCCTACAGCCCCCCTGCTAAAAACTTTGCCCCATAAAGACAATACAGGGTGCCCAAGACCATTATATGTTAGAGAAAAAAATTCCAAACTGTGGTATATTTCTTTCAGACACCTTAGTTACATAGAATATTAAGATGGCTCCTGCAAATGCAAGAACAATCAAAATGTATCAACTAAATATATGCAAATCAAGCTGAAAGCTGTTTGACCATTTCAACACCACAGTTATTCTTGTCTGCAGCTTCCTTAATCCACCACTTACACCGGATCATCAAACATATAGAAATGTGTATTTTTCAACCTTTCAGTTGATGTTTTTTATGACAAAACCAAACATCTTTTTATTTATAATATTTTTATCTATACATATACATAAAAGCATTCATTAACACAACAATTGTAAACCTTCCAATTTCGGTTCCTTATTGTACTGTTTTCCCATTACTTAGGAAATTTTGTTCATATAAAATGAACAAAATCATTGACTAATAAAACTTCCTACATTTTCAGATGCCTATTTTCATTCATACTTTAAGAGTGGTTATATGTGATGAAATACTGTTTCTTTACATATCTTTTCAGAATAGCTTACTTGGAAAAATATAAGTAATCCCAGAGAACTGAATTAATTAACTAGCTCTCAGTTTCACCATTAATCATGCACTTTATTTTCATTTTGATTTTCGTTAATCAAAGACATATGCATCATTTTAATCAAATACTCGAATAGTCCATGTTCTTTAATACTTCTTTAATCTTCTACATTAATTTCACTGCAAGTCTTGGAGCAGGGAATGTTTCCATGTTCATTCAAAAGGCATATATATATAGGGAAAATTTTGTTTCACTTTTTTTTTTTTTGAATATTCCTACATATATTCAACAAATATGTTGGACAAGTCTAGAGACAGAATTAATTTTTATCTTACACTTACCGTATTGGAAAACCGTTTAATGTAGCATAAAACTGTTCACTCTGTGATTTAAAATGATCACAATAGCCTGAGTTCAGTTCTATATGTCTTGGATTGTCATGTCTGCCAGTATCATCCACATCTGATTATGTCAGACACCATAGAATGCTTTCCAACAACCACTGGCTTATTGTGCTGTCTGCATTTTTCAGTAAATTGATGGATGCACATGACTTTACCATCACTGATTAGGGTAAATTCTGTGAATGCATGATCCTGAATTCTTCACATTACAATGTATTGGACTTTGCGCAATTTAAATGTTAGTATATTAAGTTTAAATTGAGCAGATGGTTTGAGAACAATATTTCACCAGAGCTAGAAGCTTATAAAAGTAATCCAATTCTGACTGAACACTGAGATTCAGTCAGAGGATAAATCTAAGATCTATATTCATATCTGCATACCAACTTTTAATTTATAGTAGGGGTGAAGCTCTGAAGACTCAAAACAACATAACCAATTAAAATTATATATATATCTTCTAATAATTTTATAGCAAAAACATTTTTTTTGCCAAAGTTTGCAATCAAGAATAGGGCTTCATTTGTCAACATTAATGATAATTATTATAAAAATGTGAGTCTTGCTATATAAAATCTAGGTAAATCAAATATCTAGGCTGATTCTTTATCTTTAATATTTGAGCATCAGGGCATTAGAGATCAGTGGTCTTGTACTAATTCTGTGTTTCTTTCCATTCAGCACCTCATGTCTTTTCCATTAGGTACAGATGTGGTTGTAAATCCATATGAAGTCAGAACACCATGTCGCTAATCTTTGCTTTAAAAAGATGAAGCCTATTTAAACAAGTGTTCTCTTTTTATAATGCACTGAAGTGGCAGAATTTCACTGTAAGCATGAGCAATTCACAATGTACTGTTGATTTAGGGATTGACTAACAAATAATTAGAAAATCACATCACTATAAATAATGTTACACTTTTTAAAACATTTTACTTAAAGTCAGTCTGTGAAATATCAAAATGTTTCAATCGTAGTTTAAAAAATAAAGCATTTTATCACAAATTTTATTTCAGTAACTTGCTCAGTTGTCTCATCTTTCAACATTTTGTTTATAACTTAGCCTCTTTAAACAGGTTCCTGAGTGGCATTTAAAAGCTCTGTGTAAGTAGCGTTGAAAGACTTAAATAACTAACTGTATCACTTTTCAAACCAGTAGCTGACAAAGTGAATACTGCTGAGAAGCTGTAGAAGTCTTCAGAAGAATGCTGGAAACCACAGGAAAGAACAAATTTGAATGAAAGTCTTACAAAGATAGGTTTAACAAGGACCTACTAAAATACAGTAAAATCTTCTCTGTGGGTAGCAGGTTGACCTTGGCTGGCTGCCAGATGCCAACGTAACAGCTTCCTCACTTCCTTTTTTCAACAGGTCAGGAGAATACAATGAGATAGGAAAAGTCATTGGTCAAGATAAGGACGGGGTATAACATCTGACACAGATAACACCAGTTAACATCATGGGCAAAACAGACCTGACTTGGGGAAAATTAATTTAATTTATTGCCAGTTAAAATAATTTGGGTAGTAGGGAACAAAGACAAAATTAAAATAACAGCTCCCCAACCCCTTTTTCCCAGGCTTAACTTTGGTCCTTCATTCCTAACTCGTCTACCTCCCTCATCAAGAGTTGCAGAGGTTATGAGCAATGGGGAGGTTGTGGTCAGTCCGTAAGAGCTCCTCTGCTGCTCTTTCCTCTTCACACTTTGCCCATGTTCCAACATGGGTCCTTCCTGTGGGCTGCAGTCCTTCAGCAAAAAATCTGCTCCAGGATGGGCTCTGCCACACTGTGCTGTGGATATCTGCTCCAGTGTGTTCCTCTCCAAGGACTGCATAGGAATCTCTGCACTGGAGCACCTTCTCCCGCCCTTTAATGTCTGACCTGTGTTCACAGGTCTGTTTTTCACCTTTTTTTTTTTCCTCATTCTTCACTGAATGTGTAGCATTTTACCCTTTCTCAGTTATATTTCTCAAAGGCACTGACCTGTGGCTGCTGTTGGAGCCAGCTGGAACTGGCTGTGTCCAGCACAAGTCAGCCTCGGCCTCTCTCTCCTCACAGAGGAGCGCTGCAGCCTCATTTCCAGCACCCGGACAGAGACACCCTGTAGAGGATGAATAAGAAAAGGCAGTAATTGCTATGTTTCATACTATCTAGGGAATAATTATAGCAAAGAAATAATCTGTGTGCCAGATGTCTGTAGAAATGAGAAATGCATTGGTGTTCATACTGTGAGAACTATAGTGCCATACTTACAGCCATGGTAGTTACCAATGTCCCAGTATAACACAGGGATTTCTTGGCATAATTTCTAAAAACTTAAGAACCAGTTTTCTGCCTTCTTTGGTATGTAACTGCTACAAAGAAAAGTAAAATAAAATCTGCTTTGCATAGGAAGAAAAATTCAGTGTAACTCCACCAGACGATATGGAAATATAATTTGTAAGAAATATTGCAATCAGCTACTTTCCCTTCATGTTTAAGAAACATTACTTTTTTATACTGCAATGTAAAATACACATATATTTGATGTAAAATACATGTATATATATATATATATATGGAGCTGATTCTTTGTTTCTATATTGAACTGTTTCCTATTACAAACTCCTGTATATCAGGAATATGCTTGAGAAAATTGTTTCTTTCCCTTGCTTTGTTTCTGTCTCACTGGAATAAAAGACTTCACATATGAAACTGTTATGAGATGTAGTTAGTAGCATTGGAACTGATCTGATGTGCTAAGTGGGTCAATTGCTGTTTTGTTTGCTCACTCTTTTGCTGTTTTGTTTGCTTGCTCTTAATTTTCCCTTTAGTAAGCTTCCCATGTTTTCAGCATATTCCTACATTCTAAGTAATATTTATTCAACTGAATATATTTAATTCAATTGGATAATATTTATAAAGTTGCATAGAATTGAATTCTGCTTGTACAATTAAATTTTAGTAAGTATTCCAAAATGATTACTTGATTTCCCACCAAATTAAATTATAAAATATTTTACTTTGACTTGGGATCAGTTAAACAGAACCTAAGAAAGTGAATGTAAATGTAACAAATGTTGACTGCCTACAGGAAAATGATACCTTCTTGATTTAAGTCAAGTAAGGGTACAGAACTTTCTCTGATTTATTTATTTATTTATTTATTTCCGCTAGCTCAGAGGATCTGATAGAAAGATATTTGAGAATGGTTTTTATCCTTGTGTTGGCAGGGTTTATCTGTCCTTGATGTATGAAGAGTATCATAGGACTCACTAATAACAGTGTCATTTTCACTTCTCTTGCATTGTGACCACATCTCTACAAGTTTCTGCAGACAAATTGACTCTTCATGTTCATGCTTTGGACAGTCTGGATAAAATTCAGTCTTACAAATGCATTCTTATATCCATAAAGCAATATTATCTTGTCTTAGTCCACTAAGAAGCAAAACCTTTTTTGTAGACATCGATCTCACTGCCATTATCCAGGCTGTCCCCAGAGAAGAAGACTCTTTTGGACTGAGGAAGATAAAGGCCATTGTTTCTGTTGGCAAGACAGCTTTGAGATAAAGAAGACAACTTTTGTCGTCATGTGAACTAACATGACTAGACAACTTTGGTAGGAGCCAAAGGTAAAGAGGAGAAAGAGAAAGGGTAGGATATTCCAAGAACCTTGGTCCTAGACAAAGAAGTTTAGTCTCACTGAACTTTGCAGATAAGGTGCTTCTTGCAGTTCACTGAAGCTTTATGAGTTTTTGCAAGTTTTCACTTTATACTCTGAAAAGACTTCCAATGTAAGGAACCACACTATCAGATGGAAATTATGTAGGTATGACTTAATGGACTTGTGCAACCTTTCTCCAAAGCTTGTACAGCTAGAAACCTGACAATACTAATACGAAAATTAATGAAATGTGGTGTTCTAGTGTTGGAATATCACATAACATACTTTAAATAAGAAAAGTAATTGCTCTCTATTGACTGTAAATCCATTTACATCACCTTATTTCATTAGGAATCATATGATATTGTTCACAGTTATGCTAAACTAAAAGCAGACAACACTGTAATCTCTAGCTTTATTCACTGGTTGAGAACTAGGTAAACAAAATAACATTTTCTCCCTTATGTACATATTGCAATAGTATGGAAAGGCCACAAGGGGACCATGGCTTAATATTTTGTTTAGCCATTGAGTAGCATAGTGTAACTTGCTCACTATTGTAGGCTGGACAGTTTAACTACCTATCAGTTAGGTATCCGTTTTGTTTAGGTGTCTTCAACAGAATCCATATTCTAAAATATATTCATCCCCATGGATAAACTGATGATTTGGTCTTTGCTCTCAGATGGTCAAAAATGAAGAGTCCTGTTGGCAATCACTGAAAAATTTGATAGAGAGTAGAATAGTAGACTAGCTTAATTTCATATGAAATATAATGCATCTGAGAAATGACCATCCTTCTTACTAGGTCTGTGACTAGGAAAATAAAAAATATCTTTGCTTGTATGACTACATTTATTTATCAACTGGTTTTTACCAGAGTCATTTCTTCAACTTGAAAGTCCATCACATAAATAAGTGATCTTCAATTGATTTCTTTGAAAGTACTGGATTTGTAATCCCTTATATCTCAAATTCTCTATTACAAATTCCTGCAATATAGGAATACAACCATACCATGCTTCACAACAAATATTCTTGCATTTTCTGCCCAGTGAGGAACAGTCTTCATAATTATTTGTATGGGGTTGAGCAGCCTTAGAACTGTTTCATTTCTAACTAACATTAAAATATATTTTTGAAAGTTTCTAAGAAAAGCATTTAGACGAGCATGTGGTAATGCTGAACCTTGTCACACAGAAATAGGTTCCTAGGATGCATGTCTACATTCTTAAATACATTTACAGCCTTTATTTAGTCAGATTACATACAGGTGTCTGTCAAGAAGATATTGCAGTTTTAGCAGTCAATTAAAAAGATATATTGAACTTTCTGTTTTTTCTATCTTCATCTTCCAAGGTCAATTTTGTTTATTTTAATCAGTTACTGAAAGCTAACAATGTCTTTCTCTTGTCAACACCCAGCTGATATTCGTAATTCAAACAATTCTTTTCTTGTCAGGAAAATAAAAGAAACAAGTTACCTTTGATTCCATAATAAAAGTAAGACTTATCACTCAGCAATGGAAAAGAAAATAAGTGCTGCAAATTGCAACATCCAGTGAGGCTTTTTTTATTATTTTTTTTACTTTTTTTTAAGAAGAGTAGAATTATATATATATATATGTTTGCATAATGAAATAAGCACTAGTTTTGACTTAATGTCATATTTACATATTAATAAATATATATTTTTTTTTTTCAGTGGAAAAACTCCTTTTAAATTCAGTTAGACAAAGATGTATTCATGTGCTATATTTTTCTTTTGGGGTGAATGGAGTTTTGTTCTTGACTCTAGCTAGGTCTTTCAGAATTAAGAAGGGAGTGATGATCACCTCATAATAGAATGTACTACAATCTTTCTATGATCAGTAGTGTAAATATTTTAATCCCAATGTGATTAGTATGAAAAGTCTGTTCAAATACATAGAACAAAGAGATATCAAAATGTCCTATATATTGACATACAGTGAGCCACTACTTTTCTGTTATCTCCAGAAAACTGAATAAAACCAGTGAAGTGAATGGAGTTACTCTGCTTTGCACAAGTATCAAAGAAAGCAGAATTTGACTTGATTAATCTAAACCACTTTTCAACTTGTGAAAGTCTTTTTAAAGGAAAGCTCCATTTAATACTTAAGAACAAGTTGCTGTAATCAGAACTACTGCTATTAACTCTCCCATTTACCAGAATACAGTTTAAGGTCATTGTAAATTTATTTCTAGAACTTTTAGAATAGAGATAAACAGTATGTAGATAGGATTGTTGATTGAAACAGAAGATTGAGAGAAAATAAGAATGCTAGTTAGAGGTCTATGATTGATTTAGTAAAAATATACTAACATCATGTAACCATTTAGTCAAAGCTTTACTTGCCTGAGTCTTCGTTTCCAAATTTGAAATAGTTTTGATAATATCACAAGAATATTGGGAGGTACAATAATCATTTACAATGTCTTTTTTTTTTTTTTTTTTTGAGTATCTGAACAATATGTTAGCATTACTGTAAAAATTTACTGTAGTTCCAAGGGGATATTTAACATGACCCACATTCTCAAATGGGAAATGCAAATCTCTTTCCTGTCCTTTATCGGCCTGATGAATAATATGAATTTTTATTATTACTATTTAGTTTCTGTTCCTACTGTAAAATGAAAGAAAGAAAGCTCCCTATGAAAATATTCAGTCTACTGACACTGATGGTCAGCTTACTTCAGTATTTGTTAGTTTTTCATGGAAACACTTTTTGCATCAGATTTTTTAAAAAGTTAATTTCTGCTGCTATTTCCACAGTTTATCCTAGTTCCTCCAATACTAACACTGTGATACTGCTGTTCATGTACTTTGTGTATGTGTGTTTGTGTGCATATTGTGGTATGTTGATTGTTCCTTGTAATGTGCGATTTCTGAAGCTTAGTTTAGTAGCAATTTATGGATTGCTACTAGACATGGTGGACAGTGAGGTATACTGAAAACTGGCTGAATGACTGGACCCCAGGGTTGTGATCATAAGCTCAAAGTCTACATGGAGGCAAGCCTCTAGTGGTATGCTACAGGGGTCAATACCGGGCCCATACTCTTTAATATCTTCATTAGTGACCTGTATGATGAGAGTGCCCCTTCTGCAAGGTGACAGATGATACAAAACTGGGAGGAGTGGCTGATAGACCAGAAGGTTGCGCTGCCATCCAGAAAGACTTGTTCATCTTGAAGAAGTTGAGGTGGATCTTATCAATGTGTATAAATATGTATGGGAGAAAAAGTATATGAGACAGTTAGGCTCTTCGGCTCTTCTCAGTAGTGCCCAGTGACAGGACAAGAGGCAGTGGGCAAAAACTAAGAAGTGCAAAATTCCATCTGAACAGGATGAAATTTTCTGCTGTGAGGATTGTCCAACACTGATACTGGTTGTCTAGAGAGGTTGTAGAGTCTCCATCAGCCAGTCTTCTCTAGCTGACCCTTATTGAGTAGCATTTTGAAGCAGAAGATGTCAAGAGGCCCTTTCCAATGTAAAGCATTCTGTGACAATGAATTTAATGATGTAACTACTCTAAAGTGTCTACACTATGGGGAAATATGAGGCTGAAGTGCTGTAATGTAAAAGTGCCATCTTTCACATATTCTGTTAATCTAACAGACATTTACTGCCCAGAGTTTCCCAGATATCCTTACTGAAAAGTAGATAGAAACATTAACGTTTTGTTGGTACAGTTGTTACTGAAGGGACAGCTAACTACTGCTTACTTCAGATAGCAGATTGTTTTAAAAGGTGAATATGATAATGAATTATATGAAGAAATAAATCTGAAATGTTTTCTTTTCTGTTTTTGGAATATAAAAGCAGCAAAATATTCAATAAGAGATGGATGTTATTAGCTATCCATTTACAGGGTGGTTGAACTATGGAATCCTATTAATGAGAATAATTACTGCATAGTCTGACTGCTTTCAGGATTGTACTTAGGCAGAAATGGAGTATCACAAGTAGCAGCCTTTTTAAAAAGACCATGACAACGGCTCTTTAATATATCTTATTAGTTTAAATTCTTTAAGAATAACACTGAAGAATGGATTGATGTGAGAATTAAAGTAAAAGAAATATTAATTTCTGATATCTTCAGTGATGTACACCCCTTGTAGCTCCTTTTCTGATTTTAACATTCATACAAGGTTTGTAGGAAACAGCTTCACTAGACTGCTGAGGTATAAGTAGCTGTTGTACATAGATCTGTCGTGCAAGGATAATCGTGATGGATGTAAGGCAATGCCACTGAAGATTGTTGTGATGAAAGCTGATTGTATCTTATCTTATTCAGGACTCAGGGAGCACTAAAACAGTGCTTTTCTCTTGAACACATATTAGAAGCAAAACTGTACCTGGCAAATGTTGTCAGTCACTTCATTTTGAAATCTTATGCCCACATTTTCTTCCTTCACTCCTTCCTCCTCAGCTGCATCTCTCCCCTCTCTAAAATTCATAGTGAGAAAAAAACACTGGCAAAAAGGTCTGTGAATTCAAGTTATAGTAGAATTATATCTCTTGTGGTGCCTCAGCATGCCATCTGCCACAGCTGTGAATCCGCATGGCCAGATCTATTTCTATTGACCAAGAACCTTGTGAAGGAGAACTTGTGAGATTTCCCATGGACCTCTCACAGTCATGCACTTTACCTCCCATCTGAACATCTCTGTGTCTTGGTCCCTTTTTCCAACTGGGGAAGAAATTAGCCTCACTGCTCTGTACTGCAAATTCATTCACTCAGTCTATCCTTGATCTGATTTAACATATGCTCATCTTCCCCTCCTGCTCTGCCAGTGCACTTGCAGGAAAAGATGACACATTGCTATCAGCAGGGGTGGCATCTTTCCGGATGCCACTGATGATCAGTCCTGTGCATATAACTGTGCCAAGAACTTTTTGCTGGTACAGTGTTTGAGGGTTCAAGTGTATTATTTTGTTAGGTACTAAGTAGTATGTATACCTTTCTAGTCTTGTGAGCAGCATGCCAAGAAAGAGAGAAAGGCTCTTTAATTAGGGGTTGAAAAAAAGCTTACTTTCAATGAATACAGTACATTACTTTCTCTTTGTCTCTGTAGACATATACATTACATAATACTCCCCCAACCCCTACTATGATTGATAGATTTCTCTTTTACTTACCACTTTTATGAATAGAATGAATGCATGTGTCATGCTAAACAATATTTTTATCGTTATACATAACATCATGTCTAGGCTTTATGCCTCAAGACTTGCTTTAAACATGAAGTCATTTTTATGAAGAAATTTTTTTCAATGCAAATTTTGTAAATGTATGATTCAGCTACTGGCTTCCCTCAGCCAGTAATAGAAAACATCTAACAATGTCATCTGGGAAAATTAGTATGTCTTGAAAAAACTGTAGAATGAACTGATATATGATCCTTATGTTAACATGCATAGAGGTTTTCTCTCCTTGTAAAGAACCAAAATGGATTGTTTTCACTGTGCTACTTGTTCCTACCATAAAGCACAGCAGAATTCTGTCTTCATTGGGTTTTGATTAAAAAAAAAAAAAAAAAAAACAAACAGAAAATAAATAAAGTCTCAAGAGTATTTCTTTTATCACTTTCCATGACTTAAGGAAAAATATTTGCAATCATGCTGAGCTTACTTTAATCTCATCTAGATCAGATACAGTTTGCAATTACTATATACAGGGACAACAGTTCATTATCCTGTTAGTATAATTTTAATTCTAGATTCTTTTGTATTCTAAAGAAAACGGATTCTATCACTATGGGCATAATTCTCAAAATCTTGAGGTAAATTTTCTCAGATCTGTATAATATGTAAACAGACATGCTTTCTCTTTTGGTGCATAGGACAGCAAATAAAGAACACAGAGTTGAAAACTAAAACACCTCTAAAATAAACCCATAAGGATTATAATTAATGGGTTTTTGTTTTTACAAATCAATCTCTAAGTAGAGAGAAAAAAAAAAAAGTAAAGGTATTCAATAGTTTTTGTTTGTTTGTTTGTTTGTTTGTTTGTTTTCTTGTGCTTTCCTTAAGATCAGACTATGTCTCTAAAACTGCAGGTTCTGAGATAACCAAATGAATAAAAATATGGTACTCATCTGATCTGAATCATTGTTGTTAAGCTATTTACACTGAGCCCTCCTTAACCATGCCTTGACAGAGTGAGAAAAATTTGACATTGATGTAAGTGGGTGCAATTCCAATGACTTAATTTAAATTATGCTCCTTAGGTGAATTTGGACAGCTCATTTATGCATGGGAAGAATTAATGACTTCATGGCATCAAGTACAATAAAAACAATTTACTACCGTAAACCCAGTTCAGTGAACACTTGGAATTCAGCATATGACTCAGTAAAGAGTTGTTTTTGCTGACATAGCTGCATAGGCCTAAGTCTTTCAGAAGGAAAAAAAAAAAAAAAACAAAAACCTTACCATGCTCTCTGATGAACACGTACCATGGTTTGGTAGTCATCAGAAGATAACACTTTTTTTTTTTTTTTTCCATGTTTTATTTTGGTGGAATCCTCAGAGAATTCCCTATTAGCTTCCATATAAATTTATGGGTTCCTTCATGTTAATTAGAATCTAAGCTAGAAAACATGTCAATGAAAATAACTGTAGAACCTTAACCTGAGCAGTGGCTTCTTTTCTTTCTTTTCTGTAAGCTGTTTGGTTTTATGAATTGTAGAGAAGCTCTTTAAATAGAACAGAAAACAGAGTGATGCTATCTTATTATTTTTTATTTTTAATATTTTCTAATACCTTGTGTGGTATTGTTAATTAGAAAATTGAAGTTAATGAAAACAACTCATTGCCACAGATTTCATACAAATTTGGAGAAGCTACAGTCTTTATTTGTTCTTCTGCTGTAGTGTGAAAGCACTATTCATTTTAACGAAGAGAACAGGAATATGTTTTCTGAACATCTTGTAGAAGAGTCATTTTGGACTTGGTCAGGATTGATGTGAAACGGAGATCATCAGGAGTAATTTTATTTTCCTCAGAGCCCTTTAAAATCTATATTGAATGAGCAATTCTAAATACGCTGTTGAAAAAAACTTTTTTGTTTCATTTTCCCCAATTAAAAAAAAATAAACTTCATATTTCACCTTTTAATGACTAGTTACATGATTTTGTTGCCTAAAATTGCCCAATTCTGTCAGTAACAGTGCACAAGTTGTAAATTAATCCAGAAACAAAACCTTTGCCTATTATTACATTCATCCCTGTAACTGCTCGATTAACTCATGACACTGATGTACAGTATAGGTCTCAACAAAACCTCTCCAGAGTCAATTCTCCAAGGACTTGAAGTTCAGCTACTTGCAAGGAATGAAAGGAATTCATTGTCATTGAAATCATACTGGCATAAGGAGTATTAATTAGTTAATTTGACAAAGCTGCTTGTTTATAGCTTCACTATTTTTTTTTCTTGATAATAATTTGCACAACAACTCTCTGATGGAAGTTAAATTCTATCAGACTTAATTCAGTGAATTATTGACTCATATTATCAGCCTAATACATTTCCCCTAACTCTCCATGGGTATCTTTTACCCTTGGCTAGCTCTTGCAGTAAGATCATCAACTATCTATCTTCAATGTTTTCAGTTTGCCTTATGTTACTGTTTTTGCTATAACCATCTTTGCTTGTTCAGAGGAAGCTGCCTTTATAATCCTACATTCATTTTTTTTGGAGAGACACTCACAGATCCACAAGTGACTTTGGAAAACAAATAAGTAATGCTCTCATTTGGAAGAAGTGAGAAAAATACAAAGCTAGTGTTCATGTAGAATTTAACACCAAAACCCTAGGAGCTTGGACTCTGAAGTTGAGAGTGCACTGCCAGCATAAAGGGCAGACACTGTTGAAGACTGAAGGTCTGGCAACCTGTTTGCACAGGGGCTTTATAGAGATATATGTGAAAAAAGCAATAATATCAGAGAAACTCAAACCCTAAATTAAGGTGTTTGTGTGTTTGTTTGTTTGTTTGTTTGTTTTTGAGCTGATTTAAATATACAGTTTATTCATACCTAGGCAGCTATAGCTCTTTAGGAACTTGAAAATATTTTTGAGGTGGGAGCCTAGAAGCTGATGCCAGACATGGCTTTCAGAATTACAAGCAGATTCTTTCAGTCAGTAATTTAAGTCTTTAACATATTTAGGTCCTCTTTTTCCATGGACCACGCAATGGAAATTTCCATCAAATTTCCACTTTCCATGGAATTTCCATGCTATGATACTGAATGTGTCCACTATCCATGCAGACAGTAACACTTGAGAACATACAAGTACAAAAAAAGACAGGGATCTTCTGGAAAGAGTCCAGCGGAGGGTCACAAAGATGATACGGGGCCTGGAGCACCGTCCCTATGAGGAAAGGCTGAGAGATCTGGGTCTGTTTAGCCTTGAAAAAAAGAAGACTGTGAGGGGATCTTATTAATGCTTAAAAATATCTTAAGTGTGGGAGACAGTGGGATTTGGCCAACCTCTTTTCAGTGGTTTGTGGGGACAGGACAAGGGAAAATGGCCACAAAATGGAGCACATGCGAAAGAACTTTACAGTGAGGGTGATGGAGCACTGGAACAGGCTGCCCAGGGAGGTCGTGGAGTCTCCTTCTCTGGAGATATTCAAGGCCTGTCTGTACGCCTACCTGGGCAACCTGCTTTAGGGAACCTGCTTTGGCAGGGGGGTTGGACCCGATGATCTCTTGAGGTCCCTTCCAACCCGTACAATTCTGTTATTCTGTGTTTCTGTGATACCCAGTCAATCAGGTGTCTTTATTAATGATCTGCATATGCAAAATATTTAGTGAATGTTTAATAAATTCATATGGCAATGTTATGCTTCACAACAATGTCAGATTTACCACATGGGTGCCGTGTACTAACTATACATGGATTTTTGCTTGAAACTACCTCAAAGTCATGGAGCATCGTACTGCAAAAGTCATAAGTATGCTTTAAAAAGCATGCCTTCAGGCACCTTCAAATGATCAAGTCTTACACTATTCACAACTCTTTTTATGATACCGGACTTGACTACCATGAAAACCAGAAGTTTGGAAGAATGGTAACTTTGTGGTCCTTGATCTTGAGGCTGAAAGAAATTCACGTCTTCAGGTTACTCTACAACAGAAAAGCTTAACCTTGTGGTAGAAAAAAATTCAGTATGTGAGAAAGGAGATAGATGTATGAAGGAAACCAGAACAGGCAGTCAATATGTGAGAAGTAGAAAGAGGATCAGACAAGAAAACCAATACTTTTACTTTAGATTGAAAAATAAGCCCAAATATTTATAGAAAGCCCCAAATATATCACTTTTCAGGCAATGGATTTAGGTATTCTCTTTAACAGTTCTAAACATGTACTTTTTTCAAGTCCTAGAAGACAGAATCAAAATTTATTTCAACTCCTGTGACACTATCTTCTTTGGATTATCACTACTTTCTAGTAAAAACAGTAAAGATATTGGTTTGATTAAAAACAGTGACAGCTGAATAATGTCAAATTATAACTCATTATGATTTGAATGAGTTATAAGCTCAGTTCTGAACAGAAGCAATAAAAAGTTAAGCTTATTTTGATGTTATTGCTGTATTTGTCTATATAAACAAGAAGAGCTCTTCATAAAAGTCATATGTGCAACCTATTCTTTTAGCTTACCTGTCAAATGGAAACATATTTTCAATATATATAGGCACTGGCTTTTTAAAAAATAAACACTTTAAAATATATATTTCTTGTGTTTTCAGAGAGGAATGCCCAAGAGATAATGCAAAGAAATTAGTTTCTGAGTACACAGAAATGTGAAGAATGGGAAGGGGGGGCGGGGGAGGAGCAATCATTTTTCCTAATCACTAATAAATACTATTTCATTTCATTTTATTTCATTTATTTCAGGAATAGTTCCAAAAAATGTGTAACACAGAATTACATAAGAAAACCAATCTTGTCTTCTTCACTTTTTTTAAGATTACAAAGACAAGCTTATTTTCAGGTCTGCTACTGCCAGCTAACTTTGGGCAAATAACTAGTATGTTTCTGCTTCTGTTTTTTTCCCTTAATAAAATTGAGCTAATCACAATGAACTTTTAGTACCTTATGTAGAATATTCACAGTTATAACAGCTGCTTCTTGCAATCAAGTGCCAGGAATGCCTTCTTTTCAAGAGGTGTCATTGAGATCCTTTAGATTGTGAAGTGCAGTATGACTTTAGTTACAGGGACATAATCTTTGCTGACTTGAGCAAATCAGGCACTATACTATAATCAACATCTAAATAAGAGATCTAAGTTTTAGATCTCTGATAATACTGTTTTGTTATAAGCTGGGACAGTGCTTAATATCATTTCACCTATATCTTTCAAAAACCTGAAAATTAAATTAGACATTTGCATGTTTGGCAATATTGGCCCTTTTTATGAATGGACATTTTGAAAGTGTCAGGGACCAGCAAGTGTAAGCTGCTCTGTAAGGAAAGAAGAGTAAGGAGCTGGAGATCATAACTGGCAGGCAGATCAATGACACCACCAACAAGAAACATAATCCCACAGTACTCATACATGAAAAAGAGAAGTTTGGTGGCAGTGACCAGGATCAGACAATAGCTCTGTGATTGTTAGGGATGTCTGGTCTGAGATGAGGCCAGGAAGCCAAGTCAGTGAGACCAGGTCAGGGACCACAAGGTGCAATGCCAAGCAGAGGCACAGCTGCAACAAAACTCACACAAGGACAAGGGCCTGAGCTTAAACACAGCTCCGATGCAAAAGGACAGAGACCCCACAGGAAGCTCTCCACACCTCTTTCTCACAGCTTGCCTATTTTCACAGAGCTTTGATCCCAGGTTACAGAAATTTTTAAGAATACTAAAAGTGGATATCAAAGTCCATGGGCCCTGATAGGATACACTCATGAGTGCTGATATCATTGCCAAACCAATTTCGACAACGTTTGCTTGATCATGGAAGATGGTGGAAGTTCCTGAAGACTGCAGGAAAGCAAAGGTCACTGCTATTTTCCGAAAGAGCAAGAAAGAGAATCCAGGGCAAGAAAGAGAACCCAGGGAACTGCAGGCCAGCCAGACTCACACCCATCCCTGGAAAGGTGATGGAGCATCCAGTCCTGTGAACTGTTTCCAAGGCACATGAAGGATAAGAAGTTCATCAGGAGTAGTCAGCATGGATTCACCAAAGGGAAGTCATGCTTGACCAACTTGATAAATCTGAATGAAACTTCAGTTGTTCCCAATGACAGGACAAGAGGCAATGTGCAGAAACTGAAACACAGGAGACCCTGTCTGAACACTTCTGCACTGTGAGGCTGACCAAACACTGGAACAGTTTTCCCAGAGAGGTTGTAGCATCTCCATCCTTGCATTCAAAAGCAATCTGGACATGGTCCAGGACAAGAAGCTGTAGGAGGCCTTGCTTGAGCAGAGTTGTTGAAGCAGATGACCCCAGAGGTCCATTCCAACCTCAACCATGCTCTGATTTTGTGAGATGCACAATACCATTTTTTCCCCAGGGGTTGGTGCTGGGTCCAGTCTTGTTTAACATCATCGACGACCTTGATGATGGAATTGTGTCTGCCCTCAGCAAGTACACTGATGATACAAGGCTGGAAGGAGTGGCCGACACGCCAGAAGGCTGTGCTGCCATTCAGCGAGACCTGGACAGGTTGGAGAGCTAGGCAGGAAGAAACAAAATGAAGTTTAACAAGAGCAAGTGTAGAGTCCTGCAGCTGGGAAGGAACAACCACATGTATCTGTACAGTCTGGGGGATGACCTGCTGGAGAGGAGCTCTGTGGAGAAGGACCTGGGGGTCCTGGTGGACGACAGGTTGACCATGAGCCAGCAGTGTGCCCTGGTGGCCAAGAAGACCAATGGGATCCTGGCATGCATTAAAAGAAGCATAGCCAGCAGGTCAAGGGAGGTGATCCTCCCCCTCTACTCTGCCCTGGTCAGGCCTCACCTGGAGTACTGTGTCCAGTTCTGGGCTCCCCGGTACAAAAAAAGACAGCAATCTCCTGGAAACAGTCCAGTGGAGGGCCACAAAGATGATACAGGGCCTGGAGCATCTTCCCTGTGAGGAAAGGCTGAGAGATCTGGGTCTGTTCAGCCTTGAAAAAAAGAAGACTGTGAGGGGATCTTATTAATGCTTAAAAATATCTTAAGTGTGGGAGACAGTGGGATTTGGCCCACCTCTTTTCAGTGGTTTGTGGGGACAGGACAAGGGAAAATGGCCACAAAATGGAGCACAGGAAGTTCTGCACCAGCATGCGAAAGAACTTTACAGTGAGGGTGACGGAGCACTAGAACAGGCTGCCCAGGGAGGTCATGGAGCCTCCTTTTCTGGAGAGGCCCGTCTGGACGCCTACCTGGGCAACCTAGAAAATCTGGAAAAGCCAAATACAAAGACTGTTTTTTAAGTAGTAGATCTAGAGAGAAAACAACATCTCCCATTGACATTTTTGCTTTCCAGACCTTCCAGCATTATCTTACAAAAAATTCCCGTTTCCCTTGAGAAGTTTTGTACAGAGACATGGGAGTTCCCCCAGTGAGTTCATACCCAGTGAATTCAGAGAAGTCATTGCCTTAGGTGTGGGAAAGCTTAGACAGCAGCATTGATATTCTGCTGTTTATCAGATTTTGTTGTCCATTCTGAGGCTCCCCTGAGCACATTGGAGCACTCACAGGAGACAATGACCATGTATAAAAACTGATCCATAAGGGATGAAAACAAATCCAGTGCTGAATGATGCCATTTAAATTCCATGCACTGAAATTCCTTATAATTCATAGCTGTTAGAGGGTCTTTTGGTAACCTAGTATGACATAGTCTTCGTAGTAAGAGCCAGTGGTAAGCGATTAAATAAATAGTACTGAATCAGTTAAATTTCTTTTTCTTATGTGATTTCACCTTATGGTTTGGACTCCCAATGTCAGAAGAACAAATTTAGGAGTTCTGTCTTTTGTGCAAGTTCTAGTTCTTTGTAGTATATGTTTTAAATGTTTTAATTACAGTTTTATTTAAGTCAGTTCCAAAATCTGTTGCAAGATGCTTTAAATAAGATTTCCCACTTAATTTGGTGCAGTAACTCTCCTTCCATGTGGCAGATAAAAAAGAATTGTAAATGAATATGCTGCTTTCCTATAAATGTTCCCTTACATAAGCACTCGCAGTGAAGGTGAACTGGAACTAATATTGTGCATAGGTGAATTGGAATTTGTACTTTGCATGCTATCAGACCCTGCTTCTGAAGGGACAGAATTTAACTTACCGAAGGTCACTCATTGAGACACCAGTTTAAAAGCATCCCTTTAGTAGACATTCTCTGTAAATACTGGGGGAAAAAAAAAAAAAAAATTAATATAGATTCTTGCGTTAGATTTTTTTTTTTTGATGTCATATGATACTTTCACTGCTTAGTAAAGACTGAATTATGTCTTAACTGTATTGTCTGTTGATACATTTGTTGCTTGATATTTTGATCTCAGTCACACTATCCTTGTTTTCACAAGGGTGTTCAGAGTATAATTACTATTCAGATTAACTCAGAATGAGTTATTATAAGGCTGATAGTATGTTATGAACAAGAACTTCCCCTGAAATAAATGTGAAGTGTAATGATGTTATATTTCTTAACATAGATGGTAGTAAGCCAGTCATTACAGCATAACAATTTACATCTAAATCTACTGAGGCGTGTAACTGTGCAAACACTGCTAGTCAATAATATAAAATTTTGAGTGTTTTACTTCATGAGCCAGGTTGCTCACCTGACATAAGATAACTTGCTGCTACTTGGTAACTTGGTTAATCGTGGTCATCTGTCAACAGAAAGTAATGATTTCTGCAGAAATCAAAATATATTGGTTGTTCAGTCACATTCTATTCTGAAATCTTTGCTGAACTAATCTTCAAATAGAATAGACTTCTTTCAGACCTGTGGGAAGAGGCAAAGTGCAAATATGGACCTATGACATCTATCAGCTGTGTTTTGTTTTGTTACCTATCTGTAATTTCACAGTACTTCTACTGTAGTTATAAAGTTTCTAATGGATTTACTTCTGGAGTTGGTAAAAACATAATTTGGATACCTAACTATAATGAATTCATGTGTGACCATTTTATTAAAAGTGTTCTTTCAAGTGTGATGAACCTGAGAATAATTCATTAAGACGTTTCTAATGCTTAGAAAACTGTTTTTTTTAAAACCTTGGACAGAAAATGCTATAACAAAGGGAAAAGGTATAGACATCTGTAGAAAGCTGAAAGATTAAATAAAAAATACATTTTCTTGTCTCTGACATATTAAAGTTATATATATTTGCAGTAGACAATGTAAAACTAATAATAGCTTCATAAACTTGCACTTTAGGTCTTTGAAGCCAGAAAAGGTTCAGATGAATAATTAAAACATTAAGACCTTCCCTAAAAAAGTTACATATTCAAAATTTTTTCTTCATTATATATTTTGTAACATCAAAACATCATGACTTCTATTTCAGGCAAAACATCATCTCATTCAATTGGAATGTTTATGTTAATAGCTTATATAACTGTATTTTAAGAGATTGATAGCTTGCATACTTTTTTAAAAAATAGTAATTTGAAGATTTTGTATTTTATTTTTACAAACTACATCTGAGCACAAACAGCTGGCAGACAGAACTTATACAAAAACTAGTAAATTAAATCAAAAATGGTGTTCAAACTGAATTTATGTGTCACAATCAGTAACTAAGTGCACAGTATTCAAGTTGAAGTATAATTATGCCAGTTTTTTTTTTTAAAAGGCAGAAAAATACTTGATTATATCACATGTTGTCTGCTCTATTGTCTTCAGTATCTTTGGATCAAATCTGAGAAGAAAACACTGACTCTAGGATGACTGTGTTAACTCAATTTCTAAAGCAAGTTGGGGCTAATCCTGAAATTCTTCCTAGCCAAACCATGAGACGAATACTTGGTATTATATAATGATAGCAAAAATGTGTATTGACAACGTTGACCTGGTAGAATTTAATTTGTTTTCTCAGAACCAGATGGTGAAAGCAGTCTTCATGAACTCTTCATGGTTCTTACTATTCTTAAAACAGTAATTCTCATTTTAACCATATTATCTGGAAGCTTGATGTTCATGAGACATGATAGGTGCTCTGAAAACAAGTATCTTGACACAGATGACTCCTGTTCTTGCCTATGGGAAGACATAATTCCTACCCCTTAGTTTCCAAGGAGAACAGGCCTATAACTAGCTAAGTATGCAGCCAGACAGATTAATTAAAAGATATTTTTCAGACGTATAAATCAGTTTAGGGTTAGAAAATAAAATATCTCTAAAGAAATCATTAGTAGTACTGAAAATAAGGAAGACCTCCTGTATATGATGTCAAAGACAAACCTAGGTTCTGAGCCTTTAGATCTTTACACAGATAAGAAAATCCACTGAAGTCAAATTAGGTAGTCATTTGTTTTTAAGTGAAGTGTATTAATGATCCCATAATATTATGTCTTTGATGTTTTCAGTTTATAAATATTTATGCTGCACAATTTACATACTTCTTTATTCCTCATCTTCTGTTTAACCCTACCAAGTAACTTCTGTTATTCCATGCTTTAAACTGCATCAAAATAAGGCCCTAGAGGAAAGAGATCCCCAAGAAAGCTGGTTAATATTCAAGGATCATCTTCTCCAAGCTCAAGAGCAATCCTTTTCAACAAGTATGAAGTCAGGCAAAAATGCTGGGAGGTGTGCGTGGATGAACAAGTAGCTCTTGGCCAAACTCAAACACAAAAAGGAAGTATACAGAGTAAGGATCAAAAAGCTGGGAAGAAGACAGAGACTTCGTATGAGCATAAGAAAAGGAAAAATTAGGAAAGGTTAGCAAACTGAAAGACTAACTGAAACTGAATCTGGCACGGGCTGTTAAAGACACCAAGAAGGGCTTCTGTAAGAACATACCTGACAAAAGGAAAGCTAGGGAAAGCATGGGTCCACTGCTGAATGAAATGGGAAACCTGTTTACACAGAACTTGGAAAAGTACATTGTACTGAATGCCTTCTTTACTAGTAAGACCAGCCTTTGGGAATCCCAGGTCCCAGGTCCAGGGGAAAAGGCTGGAGCAAACCTTTGTGAAAGAGTATTGGGTCTGGGAGTACTTCAGTAAACTGGACATACTTGAGTCTATGGGCCCCGATAGGATTCACTCACAAGTGCTGATGGAGTTGGCTGTCGGCACTGTGAGGCCACTTTCAATAATATTTGATCAATTATGGTAATTGGAAGACTGGAACACAAATGTCTCTCCTATCTTCAAGAAAGGCAAGAAACATGGGGAACTACAGGCCAATCAGACTGACCTTGATCCCCTGGAAACAACTAATGGAATAACATTTCCTGGGAACTGTTACCGGGCACATAAAGGACACGAAAATCATCAGGAGTACTAGCTGGTATCTAGACCTAGACTTCAGTAAGGTCTTTGACACTGTGCCCTATAACATCCTCACAGACAAGCTGTTGAAATATGGGTTAGATGAGCAGACAGTAAGGAAGACTGAAAATTAGCTGAATGGCTGGGTCCAGAGAGGCCTGCTGATCAGTGGCACCATGTGTAGCCAAAAGCCAGCAATTCGTGGTGTACCCCAGGAGTCAACACTGGGTTCAATCCTGTTTAACACAGTCATTAATGAACTGGATGATGGGGCAGAGTGTACCCTTACCAAGTTTGCTTGCGACGCAAAACTGGGAAGAGCAGCTGTTACTGCAGAGGGTCATTCTGCCATCCAGAAGGACCTTGACAGGTTGGAGTAATGGGCTGACGGAAGCCTCATGAAATTCAATGAGGATAAGTGCGAAGTCCTGTATCTGGAGGGGAGGAACCCCAGGCACCAGCACATGCTGGGGGCCAAACATCTGGAAAGCAACTTTTCAGAAAAGGCCCTGCAGGTCCTGGTGGACACACAGGTTAAAAGCGCATAAAATGTGCCCTTGATGTGAAGAAGCCTAACAGTATCCTGTAATGCATTAGGTAGAGTATAACCAGCAGGTCAAGAGAGGTGATTGTTGCACCCTACCCTCAGCAGGGCTGAGACACATCCAGAGTGGTGGGTCCAGTTCTGTGCTCACTGGTACAACAGACTAGAGACATGGACATACTAGAGCGACTCCATCCAAGGACCACAAAACTTATTAAAGTATTGGAGTACCTGACATAGGAGAGGCTGAGAGAGCTAGGACTCCTCACCCTGGAGAAGAGGAGACTCAGGTGAATTTTACAGATTTGTATAAATACCTCTTGGCCAGGTATAAAAAAGACAGAATTAGAGTCTCTTCGGTGGTAATCGGTAAGAAGAGAAGAGGAGGTAGACACAAATTGAAATATAGGAAATTCTGTTTCAACATAAGAAAAAGACTTCTGTACTTTAAATGTGATGACAGTGGAACAGACTGCCTAAAGAGGTTGTGGAGTCTTCTTGGAAATATTCAAAACACAACTAGATACAGTCCTGAGCAACCTGTTCAAGTGATCCTCCTGACCTCAGCAACTGTGTTGGACTAGGTGATCTCCAGCACCTCTATCATACTGCGATTTTTCAGCTAATTTTAATTAAATATTTCAATACTGATTCAGAGTTATGATTCTACAAAACCATGCTCAAAAGGTTTACATATGTGGTATTAAGATTTAGACTAAAAAAATAAAATAAATAAAATAAAATAAAATAATCATTTTTTCTAAAGCTATTGAATTCAACTATCTTTTATTTTTGTGCTTTCTGTCCACCATTTCTCTGCAAATATCTTGATCAATGAAAGTAAAAAAGAATAAGGAGCTTGGATGTCCCCACTTTGGCAACAGTTGCATCTGTTTAAAAGAGATACTCTTAAAAAATATAAATGAAATCTTATTTCAATTGTGGGAAACGTATTTATCATCTTTCTTATTTATTTAACCTTTGTATTGTTTACTATATCCATTCCAGTTATTCTGTATTGTTCTCAGTTATGGCTGTGGTAAATAGCTACTAAGAGTAAGTTCTCTGGGAATCCTAGTTAAAAAAAATAAATAAGTCATACATGTAGTAAATAATCACAACTTTGGTCAAATAAAATTGAATTTATTGTCCCTGTGACCACAATTTCTTTGTTCTATAAACGTAAGCAAATGTCTTGTATCACAGATTAAGGCCATGTTTTTTTTTGTGTGTGTGTGTGTGTGTGTTTGTGTAGATTCCCATGAGGGGTCATTCTGACCCCAGTAAAAAGCAATATAAGAAAAAGAAAAGCAGTACAATTCCATCATTGAAGATTAGAAAAGAAAGAAGATTAGAAAGAAAGTGTTAATAAATAAATAAGTTAAATATCTTTATATTTCTTTCTTTCATTCATTTTTTTCATGAATCAAAGAAAGAATAAATTCCCAGAGCACACACTCAGTGATCACAAGTTCAACTAAAAAAGAGAAAATATATTATTTGTTTTTCATTACTTCCTTTCCTTTAACCACTCCAGGGGCTCCATTTTACTCTTGCAGTGAGGAACTCTCTTCAACCCCTTCTCTATCATGCATTCTCTCTATCACCAGCTCTCATCAACCTATTCTCTCTATCATCCTGTAGGAGAGAATGGAGTCCCAGGAAGCCATAGACAAAAGAAAAAGAAAGGAGCTGGTGACATCTGAGTAAAATGTAATTACACTCTTTGACCTTGCATACCATTATTAAAAAAAAAAAAAAAAAAAAAAGCTAGGAGGAACAAAGAACTATCCCTGAAGCTCCCTCCTCCAAACATATGAAAGCACTTGTATTATGTTACAAAAGATTCAGAATAGAAACAACTCAGCTGAATATAATCAGCTGATGCAAAATCATTCTTTAGCAAGACAGAATCTCTTACAATGAATCATATGACTCACTTTCAGGTTTTTCTTTTCAATTAAGTAGGTTGAATTTGGACCTTCCTAGTGAGTTGGATCCATGGAGTGTCTGGATAAATTTCATCAGGTGAACTGAAAGAAATGTATTAGCTTGCATGTCACCTCTGTCAAGAACAGGCAAGGACTTTAATTTCACCATGATGTCAACTTTTCTTAGCCCATTTCTGATCAGAGTTCACAGCTGTGACAGATACCTTCTCCAAGTCCAGAAATAAATACAGAACCAAAATGGAACCTTTTATCTGAAACTTTCAGAACTTTGGGGATTATTAGAAAGTATATTTCAGAAATAACAACTTTGGGTTTTATTTTTTGCTTCCCCCAAAAGATTGAGGGTTTGGTGCTATAGAGACCAGCAAAATGGACAAATTTTAAATTTGTCACTGAATCTAAGTTTACATATGTGGTTAGCTGTCCTACCACACTGGAAAAAAAGCACAAGGAGAGAACTGGAGCACCTTTTTGTTGTTTGTTTTTTTGTTTGTTTTCCTCTGTTATTGGTCAAATGACTCTATCATATTTTCAACTCCAAAATGTAAGATAATGAACCATTTTGCATTTAAAAAAGAACCAACAACAGAACACACACATAAACAAAATTGGCATGTCTGGATATGATACCATATTGATCTGTAGCTGTTGGATGGTATTAGTAGCATGATAATAATAACATGATTAAAATATTCTAATATTGGCATTGTTTCCTTTCACGTGCAAAGAAATCTCCCTCAGATAATGCTGGAATACATTAACTCTTTAGCTGGTATCTGTATATTTCTCTTACTAATCATACCAGTTCTAATGTGTCTAGGATTTATCACAAGTTTGTAAAAACACCAGCAATCTGCAGAGGGATAGTGAGCTTTGATCTTTGATGATCAAAGAAAATATAGCAAGTGTGGTACATTCAGAACATCAGATTCCATATATATACACTATGGAGTGCATATGGACCAATTTTTGTCTGTGAAATCCCTGTCTTCAAATTAAGTGAACACATAGAGTTTCAAGGTTTCTCTACGATAACTTATTTTTTCACCTTCAGGATAGGGATAAATGAAGAGGAAAGAGTAGTTTTGTATTAGCTTAATTTCCTTCCTCAGATCTTGGAGCCAATAGGTCAAGAATACAACTCCCAGTGCTGGCCATTGTAGTTCTGCATGTGGAGCATGTTATAGAATAAGTTTAAAGAGAAAATAACCAGCAGCAAACTGTTGCTGAGACAAAACTAAGTGAAGTCAGAGAAAGACTTTCTTAATAGTGTAGTCAGTATTTAATCCTGAGCAAAACTAATAAAGCAATCCTACACCAAGTATGATGATCTGAAACATTTCCTTGGATGCTGAAATGGATTCCCTTTAGTTAGGTTGTGAGTTTGTAAGAAAAGTGTATGATAAAATACTTGCTGGAAATTTGTAGTGAGCAGAGATAAACACACTGTAACTGAATTCACACCTGCAACCTGATAACTAATTCAAGAAAACAGTCCTTTTAAGGGCAAAACAAGCAAACAAACAAAAACAAAACAACAGATCTTTTATTATTATTTCATAACAGTGAAATGCGTTTTCAGGATTAAGCAAACACTTACATGGGACAAGAATCTTAGCTATTTATCTACTCTAGCTATTGATAGAGAAATAAGAATGTTTCCTAACATTACTAGGACATTTAAACTACTGTGGTCATACAAACCAGGAGGAGTTTAATCCTGTCTGCACCTCATTACAAAATTTAAAAATGTGTGATAACAGCAGACGATTTTCTAAGAAGGGTATTTCAACCCATGCTATTGTCTCTTTTAACAGTCTCTGAGTGTTGTTTTCCTGAAGAACCCACTCTGCTGTTCAATTTCACAAGCACCAGAAGACCACAATTCATTCAGGTGGTAAAGAAAAAGGTATAAATTGTCCAGTTATATTCTATTAAATCAGCTATAAAATAAAAAGTGGAAAATTTCCAATTTCCTATGTGGGAACAGATCAGAAATTTAACATGACATTCAGTCTTACATATAAATGATTTGGGGTCCCCTATATGTCCTTGAGAAGAAATAAGTGAAATTTAAATGTTAAATATAGTCTCTGTGGCCCCTACTGAGCCACTGACTAATTAGACGTTATTTGACAGTGTAGCTAACTGATCATTTTGAGGTAATGAAATAACCTTTCTTGTGACAAGCAACACAAAGGCAAGGTATTCCCTTTCAGAACTTATTCACTGAACTGTTATTCAGAACATTCCACTGAATTCTTCTATCAAAGTTGAATAGGAAAGGAATGTCATCACGAGGCCATGCCAAGGAATAAAGAAATTGAAAGGTTTCATTGTATTTACAGCAGTCATAGAATAATTTGTGACCAACTGTTTTAGCAACAAAGAAAGATGCAATATTAGATCAAATCGTTAGATATTTTTTATAACTATATCACAGCAGAGGAAAATGCATTTTCTCTTCCTGTCTCTTGTGCTAAATGTCACAACCTTTTGCCATACGCCGTCATTTATTTTTTGCTAATGATAAATTCAGAAAAAAAAAATCATTTTGGGGGGAAATAGTAAGGATACCATGGTGACAAAAATCCTTTTTAAATCCAAGATGGTCAGACAAGAGTGAAAGGGCCAAATTATTTCTTCAACAGTAATGTGCTGGTGAAAGACAGTAGCTGTGCCTGAAGTATAATTAACTCCCTAACAAATGTTGCTTAGAGGCAATGTTATTTGTATACTTAGCTACTAAACTATAGGTACAATACTCAGTTTGTACTTGGGGACTGGAAAAATTTAAGGGAGAGGCCTTTGAACAATCTTGCTGTAGTCCTTCAGTAAAACTAAGACTCTATTTGTCCTCTGTCTAAAAGCAGTAGATCTAGATGTGCAAAAGAGCTCCCTCCATTTGGAGTACTGCATTATAAGAATGAAATGAAAAAATTTAAGACCCAAACATGCATAGTTTGCCTGCCCAAATCCCAAATCTGCACTGAATGCACTAAAGCAGAAGCATCAAGCTACTCTCTTTTTAAGTTATCTCTATATCACAACAAAGAGTATACAGTTGCTTTCTCTAAATACCCATTTTATGTTTTCTATTGATGTACATCTGCATGCAAATCTAACATCATGTCATTTAATTATAAAAAGCCGGGTAATAGGTGTGAAGATAAATATTTCACAGACCTAATCAAGAATTATCCTTTTAAATCACTATTATGTGTTGAGAACTATACTCAGCAATCAATATCAGGCAAAGCCATCTAAAAGATAATTAGAACTGTGCAGACTATAGCATGCCCATTTTAGATGCTGACATTATGTCTAAGGTGTCAAAAAACTGTTAGCAAATAATATTGGTTTTGTACACATTGCTGTGTTTCGTTTTCAGCTGCGTAAAATATAGCCTTCTTTATAATACTCTCTCTCTTATATAAGGTCTTTTGAACTTTTACCTACACAGAAGCTTAGGCAATATATATATTTATTTTTTCTTCCTATCTTTAATAGTTCATCATAAAGTGAAATATTTCATGGTACTAACAGAAGGAAATTATAGACATATAAAACTGTTTCTACACAACACTGTGCTTTTTATTCAGTGCTGCAATATAAGCATAATCACATTTGTAAAATATTTTTGCCAACTAATCCAAGTTTTATTTTCAGAATAATGTAATAAATCAATTACAATAAAATAATAAATCCAATTCAAATGTAATATTAGGCAGTTATGAAGTGTATTTTCTGATTTTCAATAAATAAATAAATACATAAATAGAAGAGGAGGGAAAAGTCACGTGGTAGTTTAGAAGTGTTCCCTTTTTCCAAGTCCTTTACATAAACGCTTTTTAAATGTATTATCATTTAATGGTGTGGTTTAGTGCTAACCTCCAGGGAATGAAAGAATTCACATCTCTCTAAGGGTATGCATTCTTTCTTCAGCAGGCCTCTTCCCACTGGGCCTGGTGTAGACTGAACCTTGAAACAGACTTTTCCATTTGAGGATTTTTCTTTCAAGGAATAAGAGTCAAAGACCCTTAGCTTAGTTGTTGACAGGAACTCTATTTGGTACAATTTACAGTATGTTGCATTTTCTAATCAGTTCTTAAATGATGCTTATATGTAACATGGGTTTAGAAAACAGACTTGCCTAATATTTAAAAAGGAAGAGAAGATCTCAAGAAATGTGAAAGACACTGCTTTCACTGTCTGAAAATAATGGGTTAAAAGTCTGCCCTGATCTTCAGCTTCAAAAGACTGCTCATAAAATTATTTTCTACACCTGTCTTTGGGTTTAGAAAGCAAAAACAATGTGGAAATATTACGGACTGAAGCAAATGAAACACGGCTTTTTAAAGGAAATTACTAACCTCAATAAAATGTTACTTTTAGTAGGTTGAATGGTGAACATCTCAAGTGTTACAGTGTTCACTAATGCAATGTTTACACATTGGTGAAGATCTGCATAAAACATGCCTTGGCAATAATTAGATGCTTAGTAAGCTAATTATTTTGTGAATAAAATCAAACAAAATCAAGTAATTAAAAAACAGGCAGAGAAGATGTTCAGACTTGCACTAATAATTGTTGAAATTCTGATTTAACAGTGTATTTCATGTGTAAATAATGTAATGTTGTATGCCAGTAAACAGTGAGATCAATAAAAATGTGTGTATCTAAGGTCTAGAATACAAAGACATTTGCTTTCTTGATAGTATATGATGCTCCATTTTGTTTTAAATGCTATAGTTTTATGTAAATGCAGAGAAAGAAGTTAAAAGCAAGCAATTTTATTCCAGTGAATTTTAAAATAATTAAAAAATATATAAATTCTTACAGAAATTACTTTAAGACTTTGTATCCTATAATGCAGCTATATCTTATAATGAGGTAAATTCTACCTCAGGACAAGTGTAATTCTGTAACATTCATAACACTCATTAAAAGGATGTAATCATAAGATATTTTTAAAACAACAATAATAATGAAACACATGGTATTGAATCATGTGTTGACACTGACAGGTTTTTCAAGTGTGGTATCACACATTATCCATTGTTATTCCATTCTGTGACCATTGGAAGACTAAGCAAAATACCATATGATAGTGTGTTGATTCTGTAACAATAATAGTGCAAACAATTGCTTCTAAAATTCTCTGTGTAGCAAGCTAATACTTACAAAGTTGCTTTGATCTTTGCGTAATATGTATTGTGCAGCAATTTTCATACTATTTTTGAAGCTGATGGTGGCTTTGATTTACAGATTCTTTATTTCTGGAAAGAGCAGACAGTATTGTCAGGAGTGTACTGCTGGTTGCTGTTTTGCTATTACTCATTCTCAGAAGCTATTTTAACATGTTTTGCTATTTGATAAACTTGCTGAGAAAGTGCATTTGAAATTTGATCTCATTTTGGTACTGTTCTTTTGCAAGACATGCAGTACAGCAAATTCAAAAGTGACAAATTGTGAAAAGACTGTTTAAAACAAATCTTACATCCATGTTTGCAAATGTTCACAGTTGTGGCAACATTCTACTGGATGACAGAATGAAAGAAAAATATAGGTATTGAACCTAAGGAAAAAACCTATAAACACTGAAAAATCTGATGTGATGCTAAGAAAATAATTTAGAAAAGCTAGGTTGCTTATAATAACCTTCTGCTCCTACAGTAGAAATTTCGTAATATAGGAGGTACTTCTTCACTACAGTCAAAGTGAAAGAAGACAAATTAGCCCATACTGAGTTTTGTGCTGTTGCAGTTAGAATGAGGCTAATAAGCTGGCTATACAAAAATGTTCTCTGTAGATATACACTCACAGGGTTATCTTTAAGTGAAGAAGCATCTATTGTTGCCAAGGCACAAATTCCCCTGTGACATATAATGATATAAATTTGGAGTCATTCAAATTTATTTTGGGTTATTCTAGATCTGTATGAAAGCAGAAATTGGCCTTGCTGTATAGAATGCTTTGACAGCAAACCAGAAAAATCAGTTTTATACAGCTAGTGCCAGTTAGGTAGGATGGAGAAAATTTAGCATATGTCAAGTGGGGAAAAGACAATTGACAGGGACTGAGAAATTTAGATTCTCTCAGTTGCGAGAAGACACTGAGAAATGACAAAAATAGATTATGTTTACTGTCTAAAGTGTTACTGGACAGAATAAAAGGTATTTTATCCTGAAATACTAGCACTTCTCGGGTGGCAATAATGAGATTTAGACTTATGCTCTTCTCCCACCTCTAGTTCTAGGCATGAAAATATCTCCACTTAGTCCATTCCTAGTTTGATTTGTTGTGGACAGTAACTATGGTTATAACCTGCTCAAGTGTAAATAGCCAGTTTGTTAACCAAAACTATGAAAGAAAATTTCATAAAGTAATGAATGGTTGAAAGAACTCAGAAACAAATACCTCAAGTAAAGAGAATCCAAGGCGAAAGGTAGGGAACATAACCCAGAAGTACAGAGATAATCACTGGGATCCACATGCGTGAGGATACTTCAAGCAAACATGAAGTGTGAGGACCCACAGAGAAAGGTATCAAAAAGGTTTGCAAGAAGGAATATGAAAGACAAAGGACAGGGCCCAATAGTTAAGGTGTTAAATTACTGTAGTGTGGCCTGACACTCTAGACAGAGAACTGAGTCAAAGGTAAGAAATTTAAGCACCATAAAATTATGCAGTTAGTTTACAGATTGTAGATTACATGTAATGTCAGATTTATAATGACAAACCAAGAAACACTGAAGATCTATATTTTCCCTTTGGAATTTGAGGAAAGTGTTAATTAAAGAAATATCAAACTAAGAATAACAGATGTACATAGAAATTGCAGGGAAAAGAAAAAGGGACAAAGAAGTGACGAAGTGATGGGTAAATAAGAGACTCCCTTCTCAAGCAAGTCTCTACAGAGACATTGAAAAAGTTGAGAAAGATTATGTTTTAATTATTGATCTTAATAAATTTTGTGTTTTATGGAAACACATGTGTAAGTAATGAACTATAATTGTAATAATGTTTGTATTTTTTTCTTTGAAGTAGTCTTAAAAATATAAATTAGATTATTAGCCATGAAAAAAAGACTCCTATAGGCAAAATTCTTTACAGTTCTGAGTTACATCAGAATTTGTTGACTCAGTGAGTGGCAGTTTCACCTTATCTTTCTTTCCCTGCAATACCATAATATATGCTTACCCTTCTAATTATATCTTTTAATAATACAATACAATACAAGATAATAATATAATATAATATAATATAATATAATATGATACGATATAATATAATATAATAATATATAATAATATATTTATAATAACAATAGATATGATTGTGTATATAATGCATAAATATTATATATAATTATACATATGATATAATATTATATCTAATTTTATCTTTATATATTCCTGTGTGTTCCTGTGTGATCTGATCTAGGTGTTCTTGCTTTGGCAGGGGGATTGGATTAGATGATCTTTCAAGGTCCCTTTCAACCCCTAACATTCTGTGATTGTTTGATTCTGTGATATTAAAATCCAAATGCTTTTCACAAGTCGGGACTGATCTTTGCTTTATGCACCTTTGCTTTTTTTTTTTTTTTTTCTTTTTTCCCCCCAGGAGCACAGAAAATAATGCTATATATACATTAAAAAAAAAAAAAAAGTTGCTTGAATCAGGATAAATGCAACTTGGGAAGCTGTTTTTTTTATTATTATTATTATTATTTATTATTTTTCTTTATGTTTTGTTTAGCTAGATATGTTTGTTAATGGGTAAATTAAATTGAATCACAGATTCTCAAAAAGGTGACAGTCTCTTCATCCAACAACTTTTGTCTTTGAGTTCAGACACCCTTCTGCTTAAAGCTGTAATGATATTGTAATTGCATTTTCAGCAAGTTCTGGGGCATTCCTGTATCTCACTTACTGACTTTGGAACTGAACTAAGAAACAGTGAAATAAGAAAAAAAAAAAAAAAGGCAAAAAAAAAAAAAAGCTTGCTTTCTTTTCTCTGTTGAGTAAGAAGAGCTCCTTTCTTTCTCTTGACTCAACTTAGCCATAGTAGGAGAATTTTTTGATCTTTGAAAAATGTAGTGCTGAGATGCTCACCCCAAAACAGTGTATACTTTCAAGAGATTTCAATTAAAATCATGAGAGTCAGCTAGACTAATCTAGGTTATTAACACACACAAAGACAGAAAATTAAGTTTATAATTTTATTGTGTCTTCCTGTTCAAAAGGACCAGTGAGTCTCGATACAGGTTTTTATCTGCCTTCTCTAGGATGACAGACACCTAGAAACTAGGATTATTACTGTCTTTCAAATTGCAAGCACTAAAGAGAAGGACAGCAACAGAGATACAAGAAGCAGTATCGAACTTCAGTTTCTAGGCAGATCGCCACTTACACCATTCCCACTTTTTTCTTTCCTTTTTTTTTTCCTAATTTAAATTTTATTTTATTTTTTCCAGATAAAGGGTTAAAGGAATAATAGGTGTTGAAATATTTCAGAAGGGCGAAGTGTTATGGTATTTTTCTTCTTTTCTCCTACTTCCATTAAATTAGCAATCACTAACTTGTAAAAACAATTTACCAATCCATCTGCTTAGCAATGGAGCATTTAAATCCCTGCAACTGCCTTTCAGACAAGGGAATAATTTATGCATAATAAAGTCAGTGGGTTCCTCCATGTTTTCTGTGAATACCAACAGAAATCAATGGAGAGTAGGAGGAGTCATTGAAAAAAAATGACTCAGAGCTTAAAGTATAAAAGCCTTGGCTGTATTGGCCAGCTTGTCATTTTGGTCCAACAGTCAAAAAGAAACTTTCATCAGGTTCTGATGAATTATGTCAGAAAGGTTTTGTGCCATCAGATCTACTGATGTGACGTGGAAATTCAGAAGTGCTATCTAGACGTCCAGAATTTGCTCATGTGAGACCAACATAGAATTTTTTGGATATAGTCCAAATATGTTAATGTCTGTCCTGACTATGAACACATTGCAAAGCAGACAGGTGGGTAAGAAATGTGTAATTAAGACCAAGGCACAATGTCTTTAGCTAACATAAAAGTTCAGTTTAAGGAAAGGCAAAAACGTAGTTCGAAAATTAATCTCAGAGCCTAATAACTGATGGCTTACAGATAAGCAGATATTATAATGCCTGTCTGAATGTAAACAAAAAGACTCATTCAGTCTATAGCTTTGGATTAATAAAACATATGAAATGTTTCATTTAATTAGACTGAGTTTACAGGATAATTCATAATTAACAGACAGATAAAAATTATCCATCTCTTCCCAAAATATTTATTTATAAATTTAGGTGTAATACTTCTCCAGATAATTAATTCCAAAACATTTTGCAGTACCTCCTAAAAAACATCGATGGGAAGGAAGAGGAGAAAAGACTTAAAGTGCTGTGGTCCAGAAACTTGTTCTTCAGAATTTAAGTGCTTTTTATATCTCCATAATTACAGGCAATCACTGCTAACCAAGATTTCATCAGAAAAATATGTTCCAAACAAAATTAAATGATGTTTACGTCATAGTTTTTCCAACTCTGTTAAAGCTCTTTTAAGTAGAGTTTAAAAAGCAAGCAAATTCAAGTTCAGGTAATGTTTCTAATGGAGAATATATATCTAGAGTTGAGAGCCACTTAAAAGTACAATTCCGGTATGAATACCAATTAAATGTTACGGCTCTGTGTGTTCATATAGGAATACAATGAAGATTAAAACTCCATCCTTTCAGAGGACCAGGCCAGTAGATCATTGCATCATAGCAGCAATCAATAGAACTTTAAAAGGAAGTCTGCTTATATGAGTGTCAAGATTTGTGTCATACACGCCAAACTGATTTGCCAAAATTTACACAGATGAAAAGTCTCATTGGTTTCAATGATTTGATAAAATTACAAAAGGAAGAACAATTTCCAAAACTGTAATGTAAGTATGTTATTAGGAGGGATTTTGAACACATATTTATATGAAGCATATAATGTACCTTTTCTTTATATGTCTGGTAAACGTGCATGTCATGCCAGCTGTTTGTCATGAGTTTCTCTCATCTGACTAGCTACAGGCAAGCAACATTCTGTTTCATTTCTCAGACAGGATCAAGAAAGGGGATATCACTGTCACTTTTATTCCAGCTATTGGAAGAAAGAATGTCATGGTGTTTCTCCTGACTGACAGATAAGTGAAGTCAACCGTGTCCTGTGATTCAGTTTATTTCTTTCAGAGAATATCAGAATATCAGAAATCAGTTCTTGCTACAGAACTGGCATAAAATAATTCAGAAATGCTATACAACAGCTATAATTCTTTGCTAAATTTGGCAAACTAAGAGTCCTATGAGACAGGCTGTTTCCCTAACTACCTGAAATATCTATTTATTCCTGCTGGTGCTCTCCTACTTAATTCAAGTGTGTTTGTGCTCTATCTTACTGTCAGAGAACTTCCTCATCTTGAAAGAACAGTTTTCTCCTCTATTACTTTTAATTCCTATTGAAATTTCAAAGGGTTTGGAATTTTGGAATTTTCAAAGGGTTTGGAGAGGTTCAAGGAATACTTCTCTATCCTGGTGTTGAGTACCTTAGTTATGCCTATGGAATTGAGTACCTTAGCTATGCCTATGGAATTATGTCTTCATGGACATACAGTTCAGAAAGTAAAGAAATGGTAGTTAAAAAATAAAATGAAAAGTAATCCAACCTCCTACTCAAATGTCAGCTGAGAAGTCAGACCAAGCAGCTCAAGGCTTTATCGAGTTGGGTCCTGAAAACTTCCCAGGATGGAGAGAAACTACACTATCACTGAGGAGAGCCTTTTCCACTGGCTTCATGGGGAAACATGAAGACATATATTTTTTTGATATATCTTCAGTGAGATATATATCATAGAATCATAGAATGTCTTGGGTTGGAAGGGTCATCTAGTTCCAACCCCCCTGCCATGGGCAGGGAAACCTTCCACTAGAACAGATTGCTAAAAGCCCCATACTATCTGGCCTTGAACACTTCCAGGGATGAGACATCCACAATGTCTCTGGGCAAAATTCCAGTGCCTCACCACCCTCATGGTAAAGAATTTCTTTCCTGTAACTAATCTGACTGTACCCTCTTTCAGTTTAAAGCCATTACTCGTCCCATCACTATACTCCCTGACAAAGAGTCCCTCCCCAGCTTTCCTGTAGGCCCTATTTAGGTACTAGAAGGTTGCTATAAGGTTTCCCTGGAGCCTTCTCTTCTCCTTGCTGAACAAACCCGACTCCCTCAGCCTGTCTTCATAGGATAGGTGCTCCAGCCCTTTGATCATCTTTGTGCCCCTCCTCTGGACTTGTTCTTATAGGTTTATGTACTTCTTGTTCTGGGGGCCCCAGAGCCCCCAGCCCCCCAGATATTAAGTGGGGTCTCACAAGAGCAGGGTAGAGAGGGAGAATAACCTCCCTTGTCCTGCTGGCCATGCTTTTTTTGATGCAGCCCAGGGTATGGTTGGCTTTGACTTTGCCTTTGTCCTTGGTGAATCTCACAAGGTTCCTTTTCCTCATTCCTCCAGCCTGTCTAGGTCCTTCTGCTCTCAAACAAACTAGGCCTCCCAATTAGGTGTCAGCTGCAAAGATCTCAAGAGTATATGCCATTGTCTCCCCCAAGTCATAAAAAGTGAATTTAAATAGGACATAAACCCAGGATAGTTACTACCCTTGTGGTAGTCCACTTACCAGACTACAGGTTGAGTAAAATCCATTAAGCATGCAGCACGACCATTCAATTGATTTTAATCCTTCTAATTATCTACCCATCCAGACTATAGTATCCTTGTTTGGATATCAGAGTATTGTGGCAGATCCTGTCCAAAACCTTGTCCCATAAATAATATCTACTTGTCTCCCCTCATCCAATTATTCAATCTTCAGGGCCAAGTCAGTGGGTGAGGCAAAACCTATGCCTGCTAAATTATGTTGACTGTTCCCAATCACCTTCTGCTCCTTCTTGTGCTTAGAAATGTGCTCATAGAGGTCTCTGTAGTTTTCCCAGAGACCAAGGCTCACTGCCCTTTAGCTCTTCTAGTTTAACTTTGTGCCTTTTTGAAGATGGATTTTTGAACATTTCCCTCTCTCCAGTATTTGGAGTCCTTCTCCAGTCTCGATAACTTTTCAGCTATGGTGGAGATTGGCCTTGAAGGACATCAAACAAAACAATTCTTTCAGTGTCCTTGGATACAGGCTGATATAGCATATCTCAGTGCATAATTTCCCTTCCTTCAATCACAACGGAGAGATGTATTTTCTGTTTTAAAGAAATACTGGTTCCAAACCAACCGGAGATTAGAACTTTCTGTCATGAGGGACAAGAGAATATTGTTATGTAAAACCCAAATCCTAAATTATTATAATTGGGAAGCTAAAATGTAAACTTAGACAATAAAACATTTTTAACAAAATGAAAATCTGCAAGATTTCATGATTTTTCAAGAGAAAGTAGAGAGAGACCCTCATCCCCACAAACAGTCCCAGAAGCTAGAGAATTGAATTTAACATGCAGCCTTGCATTCAAATGCTTTAAACCATTGTATTCCATTCTCAGAAAAAAAATAGGTTAACATTTCTGCCTTTTCTGTTGGATTCTTTCAATTTAATTTACATATCTAGTGGAACTGAGGCTTGGTCTTCCCAATTCTAAATTAATTTCCTACCTACTAGTTGTTGTTGTTGATGCTGTTATGTTTTTGTTTTATTTTTTATTCATTCTTCCAACTCCACCCCTGGGAAAATGAGGGATTTTAGAGTTAAAATTCTCTAGGGCTATGTTATGATCCGAGACCACTATCAATTTTCTAAATGAATCTGTTATTTTTTGGTTTCCAGGGTCTCCTGGGATGGTTGAAATGATCATTGTTATTTATTTCCTTTTGAAAGGAGAATGTTGAGAATGTCAATAAGTAACTTTCAAATGTATTTTCCATATGCACTGTAATAGTTCTGAAAAAAATAATGCTGATAAGACATATTTCTGCTGATTAATATTCTTAAAATGCAGAACCAAAATACTCAGCCTGCAAACATGAAACACATTTTAAAACCCTCAGGTTTTACTTCTCTCTCATAGGTCATAGCATATAAACTGGATGTTAAAAGATTGAATTAGTACCATAGTATACCAGTCACAACCATTTCCAAATAATAGCCCTTCTCAAAATAATAGTATTGCATAATACCTGCACAATATCTACAGCTGCACCTGTTCAGTGTTTCTTCTCTTCCTGAAAGCAGATGTCAGATTTATGCCCATAGCATGACCAAGACTACAAATATTAATTCATCTTTTACAGCTAGTGACTGAATGAGCTTGACTGGCATGTAAAACACCAGCAAACACAAGCTTTATGGTAAGTAGCTTCTCAAAATCTTTTTGGCAAAAGCTGGTCAAGATGCTGAGCACTTGAACACTACCTGAATAGAGACTGATCCACATGTTTTTCACTTACACTTTGTTACTTGCTACACTGGGCAGTCAAAGTATACATTTTAAAGAGATGACTGCATTGCAATGTTTATATGATGAGATTTTTGCTTTTGTGTTGTTGTGTTATATTGAAAATAAAACTTTTGCTCATTTAATTATCAATGGGTTACTTTCATGGAAGACACCAGTCATCCAGAAAGCAAAAGTTACTGGTGGATTTTGTGGGAAATGTGAGATTTACCATATTACATGTATTTAATAATGTCATGGATACTTTTATTACGTTTTCAAACTGGTTAAGCCTTTCTACAGAGGCAGTTAGAGAAAGCAAAAAGGAAGATAAAATAATGAAAATAATTGATTGAAATCTACCTAACCTAGGCCACAAACTTGTGCCAAAATTTTAAGGTCCTAGGCGTGCATTCCTCCTAAAGCACATGCCTCTGTGCAAGATAAAGTATAAAAGGCATGTGAAGGAATAGAAGAGAAGATCTTGTCTGCCTAATTTAGGGGCCTGAAACTAATCCTACCCTGAATATACATCAATGGGTAATGAGAGTGAAATTTGGATGCAATAAACAAACAGTTCATGCACGCACATGGAAAAATTACAAAATCCAGAAAGGGTCAAAACTTTAACAGTTTTTTATTTGGTAGGGAAGATGAGTCTATCATCAGAAACTGTTTGTGAGAACACTGTTGCAGGCATTATACCTATGATTCTGCTGGAGACAGGGAGTATAATAATCTGGGACCTAGTCTGAGCAAAATCAAGAGCTTATAGAAACTTCTACCACACAGAGAATGGCTGGGGGACAGTGAAGAATGATCCAGGAACAGCCTGTTCTTAAACACACCTATACTGTAAATAGTGGTTCAGCAGCTGTAGTGACATTTCCTTTAGCAGATATCTGTTATATTGGAGGCAGAGCTATTCTTCAACTAGCCCAGCTCATCATGTTGCTCTGCAAAAGAATGATAACAAACATGGCAAAGATTAGGTGTGTGCAAACTCCTGTTCATCAGAACTTGATAACCTTCCCATGGAGAGAATTGAGATACACCTCCGCCCCCCCCCCCCCTTTTTTTTTTCTTCCATTGGAAAAATTGGGTCAATTTGCACAGTTTCATGTGACAGAACCATTTGGCCATGTTTGAATCACTGAATTCCCAGTCAGACACAGAACAATAGACGCACATCTATCTTGGAAAGGGTTATTGCTAATAAAATGAATGGCTATATATGTTCAATGGGTCATTAAATGTAAAAGTGTTTGAATTCTGAATGATTATTACAGTATATTGTGTTGTAAAATTATATGGAAATTCATTTGTCTCTTTAAAAAACAATGAAAAAAATAGAGAAATTATAGGTAGTACACATCCAGATTTAAATGCCTTTTGCTCAATTTTCCCTCTGCCTAGAAAATTTCACTTTGGAGATGTCTGTAGTATTTTATTCAACACTAGTGACTTCTCAGAAGGCATTGGCTGTTAGAGAAGCACTACCGAAATAAAATAAATATCTTGTGCTACCTTGCATTTTCTGTGGTGAGTGCACTGCAGCTGGAGTGTAAAACATGGACTAGGAGCTATTTGTCACCTCTGAGACTTTGATGAGTTCTTTCACCGTGGCCACCAACATTCTGGGAAGCTATCCATATTGTGCTTTCTTGTAGCTGAATAATCAAATCTATAGTCATTGACTATAATAAGAAGGTCTCTGTTAAGTTACAGGTTCATTAAATTGTGTTGTAAGACAGAATTAAACCTTCTGGGGTCCTAATACCCCAAACTGCTGAGTGCACTGTCCAAATTATCAAGCTGCTGAAAGTAATGAAATGGAGAAACATATCATCCAGACCTTGAGAGAACTTTGGATTCAGGTAAAAAACTAATTCCAGCTTGGAAACAAAGAATTCAGCTTTTACTAAGAAATCTTCTTTCATTCCATTTAAATTATTAGTTAGCCCAAAATTGAAAATGGATATATATCTTTACTCTGTCTTCCTTAAGTTACCTGTCAGAGAGCAGAGGCAGCCTCAAACTCCTGTGACATTAATGTCCAAAGGGAATAGCAGCAGCCATGCTTCCAATGTTTTGTTGTTCTCAGCTTTTACTTTTCACTCCTCTATTCATCATTTCTCTGTCTTGTTTAATACTCTGCACTGATAAACTTTAACAGTAACTCTTTTATATGTCCTCTACCCTTGACTGACCTTTACTCATCTAAGAGGATGACACGATGAAAATATAACTGGTCACAAAGAGGCAGCAAGAATGCTCATGGAACGATTTGTTAGGTAGTCAGTCTCATAGATTAAGAAATTGTGATCCAGTCTGAGGGAAAAAAAAAAAAAAAAAGTCTCTGAAAAGTGAAAAGCTAATTAACAAAGCTGATGATCCTGTTTGTGACCTTCTATCCTCCACACTATATACACAGTACTTGTGCATTTATATAATGATTATTTCTTAAGTCTCTGTTTGCATCCCCTATTACACTGATTCTTACTCTTTGTCCAAACTCTAGCTTCCTCTTTTTGAGGACAACAACAGGTAGTAGGGTATGGCTACACTTGTTCAATTACATAGAACAACATTAAATATGGCTAAGTAAATGTATTCAGACTCTGTTTTAAGAAACAACCCATTTTCTGTATAACATTTAGTCTACAATAAAAACATGGTTTTATATCCAGGCAGATGGTTGCTCAGATATGATGAATGTCATACTTGACTCAGCTACATGGGAACTATTGTTCCTGTATTGCAGGCTAATCCAGGAGAGCAGGCCCTTATTCTTTTGATGTTAATATCAGTGAATGTCTGTATGAATATAAATGTCTGAGTAGTTGCATTGCAATGCAAAAGCAGTGTCGTTGCTTTTGATGAGAATGAGAGGCAGTTATAATGTACAGAAATTTTTCTTTTTCTTGATTACAGGTAGTAAGGAAATTTCACAGAATCACAGAATCACAGAATTGTAGGGGTTGGAAGGGACCTCGAGAGATCATCGGGTCCAACCCTCTGCCAAAGCAGGTTCCCTAAAGCAGGTTGCCCAGGTAGGCGTCCAGACGGGTATTGAATATCTCCAGAAAAGGAGACTCAACAACCTCCCTGGGCAGCCTGTTCCAGTGCTCCGTCACCCTCACTGTGAAGAAGTTCTTTCATATTGGTGTGGCCCATGATCCATTTTGTGGCTATTGCCCCTTGTCCTGTCCCCCACAAACCCCACAAACCAAAGAGGATGGCCCTTTGTCTCCCACACTTAATGTATTTATAAACATTGATAAGATCAAACTTGAAATGTATTAGTCAAGAACCAAGACTGCATCATTTTAGATTAGATGCCTGCCCTAACAAAGATAAGGTAGCCTTTTTTTTAAGCCTTCTAACATGTTTGATGCCTTGTTAATGTATTGGTCCTTATCATTAATGATGTTTGCTGCTTTTAAGTTACCTTAAACTACATTTTCCATGATATACCCAAACTAAAAAATCAATTGTATCCTTTATTACATGAAGTACCCAAACACTTATAAACACATATGGATATTATATATTTTCATTTAAAATATGTTTATTTCTTTAAAACACCGTTTGAAGCAAAGCTTTAACTAAAATTATAATATTAATTACATAAAAAATGCACAATTTTCAAAATTTACACAAAGACCTTTTAACAAAACTTACAGAAATAATTTTATACTAAATTGTTGAAAGACAGAATCATGAGCCAGTTCTTTCAATAACTAAGTTATAAGAAGCCATTGAGTGAAAAGGATATGAAACACTAATGCTGACAGACCCTTAACTATTGCATTGCAAATGATGACACTCTAATATGGCACTTATCATCATATCATTCTTCAAAACATAATGTACTGTAAATTAGATATAATAACTGAGAAGCCCACTTCAACATAAACCAATAAACTAATAAGCTTGTTAAAAGAAAATAATTACTTGGGTGCAGTCGTTGAAGAGTTTCTATTTATTTTGAAATCCTCTGAAATACAAGAATGGAAAAAAGGAATAAATTGTAGCACAGGAATCAACCTTCCCTCCTGAATTTCATGACAAATTAATGATTAGCAAGCTGCATATATATGAGACTATACTGCTAAAGGCTTAAAAATCAAGAAAAGGCAGTTATGCAACCTTGTCTTTTTCTTCTGACCTTCTTTAATAAATACAGGTTTTCTTGAAATATTCATGTGTTAAACGAAAGAGAAATTTTGCTATCAGGTTTGAATTTCTGTCTTTCCTGATCCCTATACTTGTTGCATCAGCAAATTTATCTTTCCCATTTATGTTGTAGGGCTGGTGAATATAAACCAGAAACTAGCTGCTGGGACAGAAAAGTATTTTGGATAAAACATCCTCCATTCATCCAGAATTTAAACTAGCAAGAATGTTACACCAGGGCGGATTAAATGGCTGCTCATTCCATGGAAAGTAATATATTTGTTTGTAGATGTTCCTCATTCTGAATAAATTTGGCAATAACATGGGCTAAATCTTCAGTATCAATTTTAATTGTAAAGCCCACAGATACAAAATATGGTCTTACAAAAAATTGTTCCAGAGGAACAGCAAGCAATTTTTTGAACAAAGCCAACAAAGCCAAATTTCCAATGAATGTGTACTTGTGATTGTTAGGGCTGCATCGTAAATTACTCTCTCTTAGACATCAGACCATCCAGAACAGTGGGAGTAAGAGTGAGAGAGGAAATGTTGCCCGAGGAACAGATTTTCTGGTGTCTGATAAACACAAACTCCAGCTCAAGCTTCCTTTCCGAGTCTGCTTAGCAACCCTCTTCTACCTTCTCTAGGTATTAAGGGTTGAGCTAATGGTCTATTCTTTATCTGAGGTAGAACCATAGTAGAGTCCCTCCTTCCTATCTTTCTTTTCTTTCTGTCCAGTGAAATTTTGCATTTGTGATGTCATATTGTGGGAAAGGAATTTGCAGGGAGCTTCGTGCTGTTTTGTGGGAAAGGAATTCGTAGGTGGCTTTGCGCTGTTTCACATGTCCCTGAGTTAGAGATAATGAGGAAAACTGGTAGAACCAAAAACTTGAACGAGGTCGAGATAAAGTAAATTGGCTACAGTGTTAAAGATGAGTATTTTGGGCAGTGGCCAATTGCTGGCTGGCTCAAGGCGCGTGTCTGAGGGTCTCTAACCAATTGTAAGACAGATTCGGGCATGTGGACAGCACGTGGGGCTATGGGGAAAGTATATGTAGTAGTGAAAAATGGCAATAGACGTCTCCTGTTCAAGAGCCATCAGGAGACCGTGTCGTGCATCCCTTCATCATATCTCTTGTTTGTCACTTTTGTTAGTTTCACATAGTTTTATATTTACTCATTCTGTATATTGCACTCACTCTAACAAAGATTTAACCAAATTTACATTGTATTCGTGTAAGACTATATTGTTAAAAGAGGATGCAGCTCATAACTTCCTCACTTAAGCAAAGAGAGTTGAAATAAGCAGAAAGCATTACTTGTGCTGTTTTCAGGCCCAAATAAAATGCTATTTCCTTAAAGAATTTTTGAGGATATCTTGATAGATAATGCCATTCTCTGGTGAGTAATTGCTTCATAATTGCTTCATAATTTAATCTATAAATAAATAAAAGGTAAGGTCTGTGAATTCAGTGTATTCCTTTTTTTTTTTTTTTTTTTCCAGTGAAGTGTTTGCAGTACTAGGATCTATGATTAATATTAGAGGGTGTCTGCATATTTCATTATCTGGAATATAAGCTCCTAACCAGAAAACATTAGAAGAGTATATTCATGAGCAGATAGTCTAAGTATAGTAAATGTCAGTTAGTGAATTACATTAATAAAGTCATGTTGATTAGTAAGCTAAATTAAGTGTCAATCTTTTCCAGCAATACACGTGAATCTGTGTATGACAAGTTTTGAGTGGGTGTCAGAACAATGAAACCCATTCTCCCATCAGTATGATCAGAGGGAGATTTTTGGAAGTATCATAGAATCATTCAGGTTAGAAAACACCTCTAAGTTCCTCTAGTCCAACCTTTAACCCTAGTACCAAATTCCACAGCTATACCATGCTATTGAGTTCTAAATCGACATGTTTCTTGAAGACCTCCAAGGATGTTATCCAACCACCTCCCTGGGCAGCCTGTTCCAATACCACACAACCTTTTCAGTAAAGAAATTTCTCCTAATATCCAACCTAATCCTCCCCTGGTGCAACTTGAGGCCATTTCCCCTCATCTTATCATTTGGTGTTTGGGAGAACAGCCCTATCCCCACCTTGCTACGGACACCTTTAAGGTAATTGTACAGCAAGATAAGGTGTCCCCTGAGCCTCCTTTTCTTTAGGCTAAACAACCCCAGTTCCCTCAGCCACTCCTCATAAGACTTGTTCTCTAGGTGCCTCACCAGCTTCGTTGCCCTTCTCTGGACATGCTCCATCACCTCGATGTCCTTCTTGTAGTGAGGGGCCCAAAACTGAACACAGTATTCGAGGTGTGACCTCACCAGAGTCAAGTACAGAGGGAGAGTAATTCCCAACAGCCTCTCTTGCCTGTAAATTGGAGGTATTCAAGCTCTTCTGCCCACTTTGCATGATGCTTAACATTTTAGAATGACCTTTCATGAAGACCCAGAAGGAGAAAAGATGAATGAAACAATAGCATATCACTAGATCCAGACATAGAACTGATATTTTTAGTTATTCAGTAAGAATGGAAATATGAGAAGCTAGCAACTTTCAAAGGCAAATGATAGTAAATAAATTGGAACCTAATGGGCATGCAGACCTGAATTCATGCCACCTAACAGTGAGTACAAATCTAAGAGCATATTGACTGTCAATTAGCTCTAGCCAACAAGCATTAATAGGTGTTTCTAGCAGTCATTTAATCTACCTAAAATGTGAATTATCCTGAAATAAAACATCTTCCTTTATATTGAAGGTATAAGAAAGATATTTAATCATTTCAGTTAGGCTTTTAAACCATATAAGATCAATATAGACAGAAGTGGTTTTATAATTATTGATAAATCTGTAGTATACTTAAACCTTATATCATCTAGCATGCAGGAGATTATTACTGGACAGAATATTCCAGGTCGGATAGGTTACTGTGTACCTGTGAAGTTTAAAATTCTGTGCCATCACAATATATTCTTACAGAACACTAGATTTTTACATTATACAAGGCTAGACACAACAAGAACCTTTTGGAAAAGCTCTATAGTACTAGAATGACCACTAAATTCAGAATAAACAAAATGCTAATCTAGAAATTTAGATCATTATTCTTAGATGTTTTGTGCTTTTTTGAAGCTACAGAAAACAGAATATGACAAAATTATAGAATTGTGCCCGGAGCAGACAGTCCATCAGGTGTGGTTTATTCTTATCGATCTTATTTATTTTCATTTATCTATTTATCTTATTTATCTCCATTTTAATTTTTAAGGTGTTTGAGTGGCAGATGTTCCTCAAATCATTGAAGGATTTGATTATACTTAGATTAGCTACTGATCACACCCTGTTCAGAATAGAAAACAAATGCAACAAGCCTGTAAAATGTATGTATTCTACTTATGGCACAGACTGATAGAGTAACTGACTACCTAATTTCTAAAATAAAATTCCTCTCTCCAGCAGCAGTAAGCTCGAATTTTGAACCTCAAGTGTGTGACAATAATATCACCCTTTCACCCTTCACAGCCACAATCCTCTGCTGAAAATATTTCTTAAGTGTGACAGCAACAATGCAATGGAAATTGGACTTCTTTTACAGACTTGCATATTACTCTGGGAAAGGAAACAATGTTATTGCTCTCCTAAACAGAACATTTAAGACTGAGAAGGTGCTGTGATCACAAATCTTTACATCATGAAAGGATTCTGTTCTTTCAAAAGAGGATGAAAGCTATGGAAAATGATTCTGAATTTTTCTTATACCATTTCAGTAGCTGGAGTATGCTAATAGATGCTGTTTCATATCATGTCACATAGTCAATATGGAAGATAAGCAAAGCTTGCTCATCTAAATTATTACAAAATGTTTAATTTAGAGCTTCAAAATGCTGATTTCTTCCATGTGGCTTATTTGTTCTTATATAATACTTAAATATTTTTCATTTAGTGTTTTTACGTTCCTGGGGGTTGAAAAGTGAAGTGATCATGATGAGTCCTCCCTTATACTAAAGTAGTAGGAGAAGCAGTGGTCTGTTAAAACTTTCAGGCCTAAAAAGTTCATACCGTTGGGTCTTGGTGCTCAGTAGTTGTCAGAGTCAAAGAAAATAAAGAAAAATATTATATGAAAGTTAAGTAATGTAACCAAATATAGACCACTTTGTCTTCTGGAGACTTTAAGTTAACTATAGCAACTATTTTGCGTTGTCAAGAAAGACAGCAGTTTCATATTTATAGGCTGAGTAAATAGCAGAGTGCACTTAGGGCTTTCAAGTATAAAAATAATAATAATAATATGGGTCCTAATGCCCATATCCCAGTTCATGACTGAAAACTCTATACTACTTCTTTATGCCAACCATTTTAGCTTGACAATGAAGGATGACAATGTATGAACTGGCTAGGTATAAAAAAGCAACATCAGGTACAATGTGTTTAAGCAGAGCAGCTCAGTACTAAGGCTCAGAATTTGTCCAGGTCTTAAGAATATAAACAGACAGATAAGACTCTAAGCTTGCTTTAAAAACATCTGAAAAACTGCAGCTAATGGAACATCCACATCACTTGGCATCTAAAATTATCAAAATTCTGTCTATTGAGCACTGTTTATGTTTAAGCACTGACACTACTCTGAGCCCTACAAGAACTCAGAGGCCCTGAAGACAAACTTTAAAACAGAAACAACTCTTTTGCAGGTGAATGCAGGTTCTAAAGAGAAGATATCTTTCAGATCCCACAGGAGAAAGGTTAAAACCAGGCCCTATTGTGTAGACAGGCAACAAGATGAACAAAAAATGTAGGATAAGTGTGAGAAGGAAACTAAGTACGCAAAGGAGAAGAAGGGAAAGAGTTATGGTCTTATGATACTAGCTATACATGGAATTTAGTTTTACTGAAAGAGAGATTTAGACCTGTTATCACTCCAAAAAGGTTATTTACTGTTATAGCTGATGTAAATCATGGCATTTATCCTAAATGTGCCATACTAGTTAAGTTTCTTTATATATAGGATGATGAAAATGAAAGACTTATTACACAGAGACGTTTCTTGCTAAGAAATAAATGAGTTTAAAAAATTTCATAACATGTCAAACACTAGACACCTACAGAATAAAGGAATGTTTTCATAAATGAAGAATTGTGATAGTGCTTAGAAGACTGAAAAGACACACATCTGATTAATAGTAAAATGTTGACTATGTTGGCATTATAATGACAAGACATTCCTTTTTTTTTTTTCTTCTTGGCATATCTCTAGACCTGGGTAATAGCACACCTTCACAAATGCATTAGTCACGAGCCTATATTCCAGAGTATTAAATTGTAGTTATGTGCCAAACGAGCTGCCAGAGCTGAGTGCTGCTATCAGATCCAAGTACTTCCTTCCCTGAAAGGGACCTTGCTACTACCTGAAAGATAGATCAGGACAGACATGTGGAAGGCAGTGGGAAGCACACCAAACTTCTGAAGATTTCTAGAAGTCTGACGACAAGGTTTGTTCACCTTATGTGCTTCAAGCAAAGAAAGGACAGCACGCTCAAATGGAAAAATTTAATATTCATGAGTTATCAGTCACATAGTCTATGCCCAGAAGTGGGTTTAGATGCCTATGATGGAATTTAGGTATCTCAGGTTCAGACTCATCTACCCTAATTTAGTATTTAAACTTCTAAATTAAAATTCCACCAGCAGGTAGTAGAAGAAAGAGGAATTTCAGAGGGCAAATCCTCTACAATACCTGTTTTCCACATAAAGGGTGGAAAATATCATTACATAATGATAATTAATTATATCATATCATTAACATCCGGTACGTCTCAGGTAAATAATTTCCTGGTTTAAAAATAAAATAAAATATAAAATAAAATAAAATAAAATAAAATAAAATAAAATAAAATAAAAAATACGTAAATGTTCTCCTACAGTTAAAGTTTGAATATATAATTCAATGATGTTTTAGTATTTGAAATGTGCTGTCTTAATTAATTTTCTTCCCCCCCCCCCTTTTTTTTTTTTAATGTGAAATTATCTCACATGTGGTTCTTAATAACAACAGGAGTAGGATAGGGAGAGAACTGGCAACTCTGGATTGCCAGGAATAGGATGGGGAGAGCTGGCAAGAAGACGAGTTTATAATAATTAATAAGATTGTATATGTTTACTGTGCCTATTGATTTTACCCTTCCAAGAACAAAGACATTAGTCACAATTCTGTCACACTTACTAAGAAAAAAAAATCTATTGAGAACTCTACTTGGGTATGGTGAAATATCTATAAACCTATGAAACAAACTCATTGAGAAAAAGCAGATATAAAAAACAATTTTTGTTTATAAGGTTTTACATTTGAAGGAAAACAGTATCATATAAAAATTATATTGTTTTTTAATAGCTTTACCAAATACATATATATACATATATTCACATATATCTTTTAATAAGACCACACTGCTATTGGATTATAGCATCACAAGTAACTCAGACTTCCTCTGTGATCTGGATGTGATCTGATACCATTGCGTGTTTATCTTTATAGATCCCAGTCATACTCCTAGCAATTTTTTCTTATACAGATACACAAATTACCATCATAAAAAATTTTCAGTAAATATATCTGGTCTTCCAATTGGTCAGAGAACATCTCATATGTACATATTTAGCCAAAAATTTTTCAAGTTCTAAAAAGTTTCCTTTTCTCATATAAGTTTTGGTTAAAAATAAAACTGTACTATTAAGTACTGTACTAAAAGACTAGTGGTTTTGCTTCTCAGTAGTTTCCTCGGAACTGGAAAATCATCTTGCATATTGTAATTCAGCAAGATACCTTTTTAAAAATCAGCTTATTTCTATCTCTGTTACTGATTACAGAACTTCTTGTTCAGAATATGGATCTTCCTTTCATTGCCTCTTTTTTCCATTGCAATAGGAATTCATATTAAAACAGAAGATTCAAAAGAGATTTTCTAAGAGATAATTAAACACAAGGGGACATGCTTACTAGTTTGTTACTCAACTTTAATGCTCATGTATTTCCACTAAAATCAATTCAACTACTCCAGTGTAAGAGAATAGTGCTGCTGTAGTTATTCAGAAGCAAGTTTTTAGTTTTTCATCTACGTTGATATGTGCATATTCGCTTTTTTTGAATATCATTTGAAACCGATTAAAACATTTGATGTTATGACCCTTGCAGAGTAACAGTATTTAAGTATGAACATTCTTAATGAAGTGATTGAAAACATTCAAAATCACATTTCTTGTAAAAGATAGTGTATTATAGAATGCACCACTTCCTTCCTAAGACACCAACCAAGTATGTTACCATAATTCTTAATGGAATGATGTCACTGAGACTGTATTTTAGCTTTTTTGTGTAAGTGGTTCAAATGTACTGGAGGATAATATGTATGGTAACTTCAGGGTTTAAAATATACCTGTTTTTCTACATGAAAAAAAAAAAAAAGACAGAATTTATAAAACATACTTAGTAAAAGTAAATAGGTCTCATGACATTAACTCCTGCTCAGAAAGGTCAGATCTGCAGTTGTTTTGTTTGCCTTTTTATCACATATGTAAATTTTAGAAGAGACGAGCAAACTTTGCACCCCAGCAATCTTCTGGATGAAAATTTAAATCAAGGTTATACAGCTTCATGAAAAATTTGGCTTCATTATAACAGAAAATTTCAGCAAAAGTGCATTTTCCCACAAATATTTCAGCCAGCTTCCTGGACAGTAACAGTGTTTATTTTCTTTTACAAATTATTGGTAGCAATAACTTTTTGTTTTATTATTATTATTATACTTCGAATTCTGATCTTCTACAAAAGGTGCATCACATTAAATCATGAAAGAAGCACTTTAATTCTGATCATTTATCAAATCGATGATACCTCTTCACAAAAAAAACTATTTATCTTTGGCCTGGAACAGTGACTGGCAAACTGCCAGTTTATATCACCTGTTTCACAGCTCACAGAGAAGATTTTATAAATACCTTACACTCATCTTCTCAAATCATTCATTTCATGATATGACTGAAAGTCATTCCTGGAATTATAGTCATTGTATTACACTATTTAACTGTTCCACTGAGTCATTATATAAAATGCCTAAAAGCATCAGGCATTTCATGAAATGGCTGGTGCCAGTGATTTAGTCATATTGTGAAACTTAGCATTATGACGTTCTATTCACTACTGCTGTGAAAAATCAATTTTGTCCAAAGGAAACAATAGCCTGTCAAAGCCCCACTGATGTAAATAAGCAGACATATTTGTCATATACTCCTTACATCCCCTCAGCTGCTGCAGGCCTTGGACCAAATGCCTTTCCTGACCTTGTTCAGAATTCCTCCTTGCAGACAGACACCTCCTCCATTTTTGCACTTCTTACTCTTGGGTGTTTATTTCTCCATATTGGTCATTTAGAGTAAAAAGGAAAATCATGGGTATTTAGTTTTTGTTGTTGTTGTTATTGATTGTTTATTTTATTTTTAAAAATTATTATTTTTTAATTATATATTTTTAAATAAATACCCCCACCAAAGCCTACAGTCAAGCTTGCCTATTAAAGAACAGCACTTTTGTCTAATGCGAGATAGCAGAGAGCACTTTTGTCTAATGAGAGATAGTAGAGAGTAGAGGTAATAAAGCCACCCACTTCCTTATAATTGATCAAGGCAGAATGGGTCCAAGGAACAGTTTAGTGTCATAACAGACATAGATGAAAAAGGTCTGAATGGGATTGGTATGAAAAGTGAAATCTGTCCTGGGAAATATTCTAGCAATTAGTTGGATTTGTGTGCCAAGCAGCTTCTTCAGGGGAGGAAATTATTAAGGATAAGTTTGTGTGACTGTTTTGGAGCTCTACTGCTGGAGACATGGATTTTGTAAATGCTGTGGAGGCTGAAGGAAATGTAAAATAAGTAAAAGCAAATGTTACAAAGCACAACTGAATAGTTGATGTTCCAACTCTGAAAACAAATAGTTATTCAGTGTTACCATATGGCTGTAGATTGAAATATGAAAGACTTCATGATTTTAGAAATTAAATTATAATGGAAATACTTTAAAATATTCCTTTGGGTAAATATACATAATTAATCAAGGATTGAACATTTCTTCTAATTGTACTCAACACAAACCAACAAACAGCAAGAGAGCAATAGATATTATTTTGAAGAGAAACTGAAATATTTTATATGATGTACTTAGTCACTTGAAGACCCTTGAATACTTACAACATTTTTCTTTTTCATATAGAACTGTCTTTTGAACTTTCCGTTTCTTCCATGAGTCAAAAGTAGAAAATAGGAGAGCAGGCATGAGGTGATTAATCTAAAAATGGGAATTTATAAAAATTAAAAAAGAAAAAAAAAAAAGAGCATGTAGATGGGCCTTGAATTCCACTGACTGATGGGAAACAAACAAACAAACAAACAAACAAACAAAACTTTTTACCATTAGGCAATGGAAGAACCTACACACAATTATATTTGTGAGTTACTCAAAAAAATAAGTTCTAGCTCTCATGAGGCATTTTAAAACTTTTTGTGTGTATACTGACTAAGAACACTGCCACTGAAGTCACCTCAGTTGCTTATCATAATCTCTTCGCATAATCCAACTGCCTTTATTCATTCACAGTAGAAGGAAATTGAGGTGAAGAGATTTGCACAGTAGGAAACATATATAAGCAGACACCATTTTACAGTTGTTGCACTAATTTGGGAACATTTGCAGAAAATATCAGGTATGACTTTTGATATTGTTATTTGATGTGCATTGCTCTGAACTTTTCTGTTGTGAGCGAGTTAGCTGAAGACGCAGTTTTGCAATTTTTATTGTAGCAACTTTTCTTTGCAGCTGATAATTTTCCCTGCACTAGCATGGTAGGATGGGATCCCTTAAAATAAATAAATAAATAAATAAATAAATAAAATATCCAGGAATCTACTTTTTTGTGTCTTTCTGTCTCTGTTCATCACACTACAAAAATTGTTATGAAATGTCTGTTTCAGCTTTTAGCTTTTTGTTAGCTTCCTATGGATCCATTTCCACAGTTGTAGAAGTCAGAAATCTCACTGGTTTTACTAAAAGAACTGAAGTAGTGGAAATTGCAGGACTTGCCTGTACAGCACTTAGATTTTATCAGGTTCTTATATCACATTAGACCCTATGTATTTGATTATCTTCCAAAAGGGAATAGAAAGGCCAAAGTCCTAACTTTTAACTCCAGCTATTTAAAAGTATTTATTTATATGAGTTCTGTTGTTTCTTGTTTGTGTTGGGAAGTTATCTCAAAAACTCAATCAAATCATTGAGGAAGTTTCTTGTCTTTGACTGACTGTCACTATTTAAAGTACAGGTTTTTTCTTGTTTGTTTGTTTTTGTTTTGTTTTGTTTTGTTTTGATGGCTCTGTATTAGCTTGCTATTACCAGCTACTATTACCATATTTACTTCACTTTCTCCAAAAATAATATAATCTAGGAAAATCCATGAACAAAGTCCTCTTCTCCTCTATTATATGTTGAAGAGGAAATAAGAGATCAAAATTCCTGAGGACATACAGGGGATAGTGCTACCAGCACTTGGCAGCCCAAGCACTTTACATATACTAAGCCGCTTTTACTTCTACTCTCATGTACTACAAAATGACTGCAAGACTGGAGTGGAAGGCAAACACTGCAAACATTGTATTGCAAATAGCAGGCATATCTGATCTCACCACCAATCTTGTGTGCATTCTGCCTACAAATGTCAGGAGTAGGCATTATGCCTTTGTCTTTGCAATATTTCCTCCTCCTTTCTCAGAGCAGAATGTGGCCTGCAGTCTTGGCTCAGCATGATTATCATGTAGCACACATGAGGCAGTGGCAGCAGTGACCACTTGGGGCCATTGAAGACCACCAAGGGCCATTGGGCTGCGCTGAGGGGAGTGGCCCTGCTCATGCCCTGGGCTGCCTGTGTGTGGAGCATGGCCACCCATTCACCTCACTGCCTGAGGAGCCCAGTGTTCCTTGCAGAGTGGTGGATACCCAGTGAGGCCTTAGAGCACTCCAACTGCTGCGTATGGGCCTGAAAGCTTGAAATGAACCATTTGCCAAGGTGTAGGGAGTGTCTGGAGTGCCACAGGGGTTGTAACATGGGTAAGGTATACAAAGAGTGATGAGTGATGACACTGTGGCAGGAAAATATTTCTGTGCCTCTCCTCACTGTGGAAGAGCCTGGGGTTCTTGCACGGAAGGCTCTCTGGAAGCATTTTGTTGGGGACAACACAGGGGAGCCAGGCGCATTTCAGTGGTATCCAGTGCCAGGACAAGAGGGAACGGACACAACCTGGAACACAGGAGGTTCCATCTAAACATCAGGAAGCACTTCTTTACTGTGAAGGTGGCAGAGCAGTGGCACAGGCTCCCCAGAGAGGTTGTGGAGTCTCCTCCTTGGAGATCTTCAAAAGCTTCCTGGACGTGGTCCTGGGCAACTTGCTTTAGGTGGCCCTGTTTGGACCAGAGGTCCCTTCCAACTTTAATCATTCTGTGAAAATAAATCTGTGTTGTCACTGGGGCTGCCAAGACTATTTTAGATCACATCAAGGTTCAAAGCACCCTGGTAAACCACATTAAATTATGCGTATTTTTTGTAAATGTCATGATAACCTATTTTACTACCCTTTTCTGCATATATTCATGTAGTCAAACAATGCAGACCTCAAGAAAGACAATGAAACCTGCATTTTCAACTCTGCCCAAACAAGATAATAAAACTAAGTCTAGTACTTTATTATGGTACTTTCAGCACAAATACCATTTTTATGTATTAATTGCAAAGACAAAACAATATTCAGTATGACTGCAGTGCTCAAATTAAGTAAATTTGAAATTTTTCTGTTAAGAATTGGTAATGGATGCTTACGTAAAAGTTATTTTGAAAGAAATAGTTAAAAATAAATAAATCTATTATTTTACTGAATATGTACACATTCACTCCTACAATGAAAGCAGGTTAGATCTCAAAAGCCCATAAGACTGAGTTCTCTTCCTGTATGTTCCTACACAAATGGAATTAGGCACATTTCTCTAGAGGAAGAAATCAGCTACCACTGTGCTGCCTGGATAATTAAATGGAAGAATAGTATATCTGGGGAGAAAAGAATGCCTTTACATTTCAGCAGTAGAGTTCTTAACATTTCTTAGCTTAGCATTTGTGCTTAGTAGCAAAGCTTTAGCATTGTTCAATTGTTATTTAAAAAAAATAATAATAAAAAAACGTACTCTGCTTGGTTTCCTCAAAGAATGGGCCACTTAGCAAAATAATGCTATAAATGAACAAATAAAATTGAGCTACTAATTCTACAAATGATCCTCTGCCACTGCCAAGTACTCCAGAAAGTTGGCACAAACCTGCAAAGCCTACTAGCAGGAAATATCTCTGTGTGCAATAGTTCCTGAAGAATGCCAGCCAGTGTAGAACAAAGAGGAGTCTGAATGTGTCATGAAGTGGTTTGGAGCACAGAGGGCCCTATAAAAGGCTATGAAGTTACACTAGGGATACATTTGGCTCAGAGTTTTTCTACTATGTGTTAGTGATTTCACTCAGAGAGCTAAGCATAAAAAGCATCTGGTTGTTTTGGAAAGAGGCATTAAGCAGAAGTGCCCCAGAAGACATTAGTGAGAAAAGCTTTTGCTCTTAGCAGCCTTGTGTTAGCTGTACAAATTTCTGTTCAGGTTCCAACCACAAAAACTGTATGCTGGTGAGTGGAATTAGATTGAAATAGAACGTATTAATCCTGCATCTGCTGCCCATGCATTTTCTCTCCTTTGAAACAACCAACTTTCCCAGGATACAGTACAATGTCTGGTTCATGTCATGACAATTTCATTAGATACACAGTAAAGGCCCAGTTTGCAAACTGAGAAATCAAAAGGCTAGCTAGGAGAAAAGCAAAGCGAATAAATGTCCAGAATATCCGAAGGGAGTGCAGCAGACAGGGAAACAATCAAACTGAAGCTTTGGGCAGCAATAAAAAGTTAAAAGCTCAGCAGGTATATGAATGAGTGCAAGAAAGATTTGATTCAAAGAGAGCATAGAATAGGAATAGGTGGAGTAATTTAATGACAAAGCTTTGTAGAAGTACTTTGATAATCTTTCCAAAAGCTCTTCTTGCTACTTATCCCTACTGTGTCCTGCATTTACAAACATGCAGAGAGCACTGCATTCCCTGCCCAGCAGACCGCTTTAACTCACGCTTACTGCTTTGTGACTCATTTCTTAAAAAAAAAAAATTAAAAAAAAATTCTATGCAATATTTTCTGCCTTTTTTATGTTCTGCAGAAGACTGTGTATCTTCTCTACTTTTTGTGTACTCTTTTTCCAGCAGAAAGATGGCTACCACCAATAGGGAGGGGTGGCTTTGATTCACCCCAGTTGTCTCGGGGCACTGGGAAATGTTTCTTCCTCACCTTAGCAACACAGGGGAAGACCATCAAGAGTCAGTCCTCTGACTCTTCCTTCGTATTACATTGCCTCTCCTTCTCTTTCAGCTGCTTAAAGGAATTGATGGTTCTGCCCATCAACTGTCAATCAACTATATAAACAAAAAAGAGGAATAACATTAGAATGGCTGTATATGGATATATTTTGTGAGCTAAGAACAGTTTGTTCCTGTTTGTCTTCTCACTAGAAGTGTTTTGATGTATTCTCAACAATTAATGAACAAACCAGTTGGATCTTCACCAAAGCCTTCTCATCCTACATTTGTTCTAGCTGGAAAAGGAAAAAAGAATAATTGAGATGCCATAGGAAAAATCCAAAAGTACAGAATTATTTCTGCTGAGTCTGGAATAACCTCTTAGCTTTGTAGGACTTGTCCGTCACAACATTCTGAAAGAAAATCATGAATAATTGAGCAAATAAAATGAGTGGAAAGAAAATACATTAATAGAGCAAATTTTAGGTCAGATGGTCTGCGGAGTTATCTCCTCAACTTAATGGTGCTCTCTGCTTGAGCCCCATTTTGAAGATTTAGGTGAATCAGAGGCTCTGTGCTTGATCCTCTTTATCAGGCAGAATCTCACCCCTTTATTCATGCCTTCCTCATGAGACTTTTTAAATTGATACTCAGAAATCACTCAGTCAGAGAACATGAGAGAGAGTTTTGATCAGCAGTCTTTGACATTAATCAAGCCAGAGTCAGTGAGGCATTGCTCATTAACAAGGCTGATTTTTTACTGCTCCTGCAACACTCCATTCCTCTTTATGATCATTCAAAGAGCATGTAGCCGGTTCAGGTACTAACATGGCATAGAAATTAAAAAGAAAAAAAAAAAAAACTTATGCAAGAATCAAAATAAAGAAGCACTTTTTAGAGTTATTTCATTCAGAAAAGCTGATTCTAAGGAAGGATAATAGCTATGGCTGACTCAAGTGATGAAGGAATAAACAGCATTATGTAAAACACTGAAAAGGCATAGGAACATCAGAAACAATATATCAAACTGTGTTCCAACTCTGAATTTCAGTCTAGTTCTTCTAAGAATTTAGAATGAAGTTAATACTTTTAATACCCTTCAGTTGGTCACCTGGAGAGAGTAATCCCCGCTCTGCAGATTTGAAGGACAGAAGGGACAAATAGGTAATAGTATCTGGATTTGTTTGTAACACAAATATAGAATCTCACCTCTATAGAGGTGAAAACACCTTTATAGAGTGTTTCTCTATAAAGCCTGGTAACTTGTGTACCACTAAAGCAGATCTTGTGTAGAAGTTCACAAATATCAAGAAGTGCTTCCTCCTATACTTTTGGGCTTGGGCCAATTAGAGGTGTTAGAGAGAAAAAGTACAGTCAGAAAAGAAAAGAATAAGCCAGAAAAGAGTAAGTCAGAAAAGAGTAAGTCAAAAAATTCAGCTACATGGATTTATGTCCTAACATTTTTGTTGTATTTAATATCTTATTCTTACTGGTACAATTAAGCTATGTAGCACCACCAGAAAAATACAGATTGATCTTAAAGTTACCCTTTTGGCAGCAGAGGAGTTCAATACCTCCTTGTCTAGTTACTTTACACAAATTAGTTGTACTTAATTCAGAAATTAAATGCAGTTTTAATCCCCAAATAGCTGCATACTTGCTTGAGGACCAATAAAGCTGCAAATTAGGACAACCTTGCAGTGACTACATCTGACAGTAGAGGCCAGTTTTGCCACTCTGACAATCTCAGGATCAAGGAAAGAGGCTCTGATCCATCTTTGCTAACAGTTCTTCCAAGGCTGTCAAGCTCTTGTCATGTTGTGTTTCTAAATTGTTGTAATTAATATGATTTAAAGAATGAACTACGCAATTGAAGCAAATCACATAACACTCCTAAATGAATATTTACAAAGACCATTCTGCTTTATTCAACATTACAGATGGCATTAAGCAGCTAAATTCAATGGAATTGAACCAAATCATGGAACCTAACAATAGGGGCTTACAGGGTTTTGGCAGAATCTAGATGTCTAGAGAGCTATTTAGGTACCAAATCTAGATACTAACTTTAAGCTTATGCTTGCCCTGTGTCAGCAAACTCATCACTCAAGTATTGGGGAATGATTAAGAAAGTTATCTCAGATCCCTTGTAATCTAGCTGCAGTCTTGGCCATATATCTCATCTGAATTAAAAATATGTCTCACCATCAACATTAAAAATTAAAATGAAAAGAAACATCCTTCCAAAAATGGCCTCAGCACTGAAGGACTCAAGGAAATGGAAATTACAGGTAGTCATGCTACAAATACCCTAGTCCTGTCATCAAAGGCTGCATGAAGGAATATAGAATCATAGAATGGTTTGGGTTGGAAGGGACCTTAAAGATCATTGTCCTGGTTTCAGTTAGGACAGAGTTAATTTTCCTCCTAGTAGCTGGCAGGGTGCTATGTTTTGGATTAGGATGAGAAGAGCACTGATAACATGCTGATGTTTTAATTGTTGTAGAGCAGTGCTTACACCAAGCCAAGGACTTTTCAGCTTCTCGCTCTGTCCTGCTAGCGAGCAGGCTAGGGGTGCAGCAGGAGCTGGGAGGGGACAGACCCAGGACAGCTGACCCAAACTGGCCAAAGGGGTATTCCATACCATCTGATGTCATGCTGAACAATATATAGGGGTGGCTAGCCGGGGTGGGGGGGGCCGGCCGCTCGGGGATAGGCTGGGCATCGGTCAACGGGTGGTGAGCAATTGCATTGTGCATCACTTATTTCGTACACATTATTATTATTAATACTATTATCATTATTATTATTATTGTTATTGTTATTATTATTTTCCTGTCTTAATAAACTGTCTTTATCTCAACTCACAGGCTTCACTTTCCCGTTTCTCTCCCCCATCCCAGAGAGGGAGGGGGGAGGGTGAGCGAACGGCTGTGTGGCGTTTAGCTGCCAGCCGGGCTAAACCACAACAATCATTTATTTCCAATCTCCCTGTCATGGGCAGGGACACCTCCCACTGCATCAGGTTGCCCAAGAGCCCCATCCAACCTGGTCTTGAACACTTCCAGGGGTGGGGCATCCACAACATCTCTGGGCAAACTGTTCCAGTGTCTCACCACCTTCACAGTAAAGAATTTCTTCCAAATATCCAATCTAAATCTACCCTTTTTTTTAATTTGAAGTCATTACTCCTTGTCCCATCACTATACTCCCTGACAAAGAGTCCCTCCCCAGCTTTTTTGTAGGTCGTCCCCTTTAGGTATTGGAAAGTTATTATAAGATCTTCCAGGAGCCGTCTCTTTTCCAGGCTGAACAACCCCAACTGTCTCAGCCTGTCTTCATAGGAGAGGTGCTCCAGACCTTTGATCATCTTTGTGGCCCTCCTCTGGACTTGTTCTAGTAGGTCTATGTCCTTCTTGTTCTGGGGGCCTGAGAGCTGAACACAGTATTTCAAGTGGGGTCTCAAGAGAGCAGAGTAGAAGGGGAAAATCAACTCCCTCAACCTGCTGGCCATGCTTCTTTTGATGAAGCCCACATTTGGCTTTCTGGGCTGCAAGCACACATTGCTTTCTCATGTTGAACTTCTCATCAACCAACACTCCCAGGTCCTTCTCCTTAGGGCTGCTCTCAATCCATTCTCTGCCCAGCCTGTACTTGTGCTTGTATGTATTGTACTTTGATTTTTTTCTGGGTCCTGCTAATGAAAACTCCAGACAAATTGTTTGGGAATACAGTTCTTAAGAGTCAGACAGCAGATGACGGACAGTCAGAGCTAGATACTATTCTTCTGCAGATAGGTAGTGGTCACAATTAGCTGCCTTCACTACTGTGCTAATAGTTTTTATGCTCCTAGGAGAGCAACAGGGCTTCTCTCTGAAATTTCAATTCACAGATCAGGTGCAAGAGCATGGGGAGAATCTGTAGCACTGCATAAGAGTTTGTCTTCATCTTGTCTCAAGTCTTTCAGCTGCCCGAATTCACCATGAAACTCAGTGCAAGGACTGGAGGCACATAATCTCACTGTATGTGATGGAACAGCAGCCAGTGCCTCATGTTGTGGCAGTCACTTTCCTCCCAGGAGAGCAGATGTATCAGACCACAGCCTAGGTTCCAGCTGACACTGTAAGTGCAGCTCTTAGTAAACTCACAGGGATAGACAGAGAGTGAAGACTGAATATCAAACTGAGCCAAGGCTGAAGCCACACTACAGGACATCCTGAATCTTAATCTTTGCTCCTCTTACTCAATTGCATTTTATACAATAATTCTTTAGTATATAAAATACATGTGGAACCTGTAGCAGAGACTGGACAAGCTTAATTTTTTCCTCATTTCTTACACTTTCCTACTCTGCTTTAAACAACATGTGAGGATCAAGATATTAAAAACAGTTACACTGCAATGACAAGGTGCAATAAATAGTATGAATATTCTGAACTTTCCTGCAACACAATTGCAAGAGCAATATCTCTTCAACAGTAAAATTAGTAACATTTTACCACTGCAAATAACTTGTACTGTATTGTTTGGTTAATTGTTAGAAGAATAATATTAACAGAGATTACATGAGGAGCATTATCAATATCATTATAGATAGGAAAAACAACAACAAAACTGCTGATCAGAACAATCAGCTCACTGCTGTATGCAGTCCAAGTCCTTCCAGCTGTCCAAGGGTGTTTGATTTAGCTTTTGAATCTCTGGTTAAACTGAAAGATGTGCAAGAACTCTTGTACCCAGACAGGTTTTTATTAGCTCTACATCTGAGGAGACTCAAGAGTAAAAATTAATCCTTCCAAAGTCTATTTTAACTTACGCTCATTAAATTGGCTCAAGATTATTCTACGTGAGATAAAAGCATATGACTAACTTAAACATTTTGCTAAACACTGCTTCTTTCCCTACTTCCTCCTTTTCTTTTTAAAAATCTGTTTGCTTTAGTCATCAGCTCTCAGAGCTGCAAGAGTAGACACATCTTAGACTTGATTTTTCGAGGGGGGACAGAGTTCTGATGCTTCCAGGTGTGTGATATACTACTACATAAACACTATTTGATCCTGCAGTGTCTCTTATCTGACTGGAGAAAGGGGAATCAATGTGGATGAAAAGCAAAGCAGAAGAAGTTGTGCAGCATCTGCAGGTGGATATCCAGTTACTGCCTGTTCAAGAAAGTTGTTGCTAGTATTTAGTGTGCACTCAGAGCTCTTAATGTTTGAAAACAGTGGCAGAATACAAATACTGGCACAAGTGAAGGCCAATGAAAGCAGAATGAGTACTGTCATGGAGGCAGGTGAAAGCAGGAAGTGATACAGACTCCTTTCTATTTTTCCTGGATAATTTCTGATGTCTGGATGACTCTATTTTCTCCATGATTTCTCTCTGCAATCAAGATTCTTTAGAGGAACATTTCTGAATAATATTGAACCCTGGGGGCTGTCTTGACAGCTACTGCTTCTTCTAGAGGGGTTGCTATGTAGCATAAAGGCAACATCAAGCTTTGAATCTTGAAGAATTGTATAGATGCTTTTACTGATATTGATATTGGTGAGTATAAAAAGATGCGTTTGGATGAATCATTTCATTTAATTCAGTGAAACAAATCATGAGTCTGGTCTGTATAGTCTGAATACGCTTATGTCATTAGATGCCAGTAAGATGAAAATTAATATCTGGGATTAGATTTGTATCTTCCAATGCAAAATATGCCTTCTCCTACACCATAATACAACTAGATGTGACGAACTTGCACAAAGAAAAAAAATTAAAAAAAAAAAAAAGTTTCTCTATGCCTTCAGTACTCAAACTGAGATGTTCTCACCTGGTGGTAGTGATCTAACCATAGCTAGTTTATAATAACTAATAGAAGAAATTACTAGTAGAAGTTAATACTATAATATTTTAATGCAGAAAACCCTATTCTTGCACACTGTCCTGGTTTCAGGTAGGACAGAGTTAATTTTCCTCCTAGTAGCTGGCAGGGTGCTATGTTTTGGATTAGGATGAGAAGAGCACTGATAACATGCTGATGTTTTAATTGTTGTAGAGCAGTGCTTACACCAAGCCAAGGACTTTTCAGCTTCTCGCTCTGTCCTGCTAGCGAGCAGGCTAGGGATGCAGCAGGAGCTGGGAGGGGGCAGACCCAGGACAGCTGACCCAAACTGGCCAAAGGGGTATTCCATACCATCTGACGTCATGCTGAACAATATATAGGGGTGGCTAGCCGGGGTGGAGGGGGGGCCGGCTGCTCGGGGATAGGCTGGGCATCGGTCAACGGGTGGTGAGCAATTGCATTGTGCATCACTTATTTCGTACACATTATTTGTATTAATACTATTATTATTATTGTTATTATTATTATTATTATTATTGTTATTATTTTTCCTGTCTTAATAAACTGTCTTTATCTCAACTCACAGGCTTCACTTTCCCGTTTCTCTCCCCCATCCCAGAGAGGGAGGGGGGAGGGTGAGCAAACGGCTGTGTGGTGTTTGGCTGCCAGCCGGGCTAAACCACAACAGTCCATTTGGCTCCCAACGTGGGGCCCAAAGGGTTGAGATATCGACAGATTTGACCAGAGTGTGTTAAACTAAAATTGGTATAAGTATTCGACCTGCTTAATAGTTGCTAGTCACAATGTTGGTTGCCTTAATCTCAAGTCTGCTGTGCCTGTTTCCCAAATTGAGTTTTATAGCACGTTACTTTCTGTATGTGCTCCCTGTCATGCTGTTTATCCTTTCCAGGCCCTGGTTTAAGATTGTTATGGTAGTGTGTGGTGTAACGATGGCTTATGAAATGATGAGATTTCTGGTCATGACTCTAACCTGGTATTTGTACTCAGCACTGTCGTTGACTCTATACTTCGGAAACCATATCTCAGAAACTATTAGCAATTACACCTATTGCCTTTTTTCATCAGGGAGTCAATCTGTGGAGGGGACAGGGGAAGATATTTTTTCCTACCTGTTCACTCTCCCTTCCTCCTTCACCACCCTCTTATCCCCCGAGCTAGTTACGGTAGCTCTCCAGGATGTTGAATATCCTTGGGATACTCAGACCAGCATGTTCTTGTTGTTATGTCTCCTGAATGCGCTTCAGGTTTTGTTTAAGGTTAAACAACTACTTAGGAATCTCATCCGGAGATCTGTCTTGAGGCGGGATAGTTGCGAGTGGCAGGGAGTGTGGGAGGATATGGGCAGGTTTCTAGAGCAGTGGGCACCTCCAGTGTTTTGGACATTCACCCCTGAACAACTGCAAAATCCTAACAAACTGGTAGAATGCTTGAAAAAAAGGTGTCATGACTCTGGCAGTTCCAAAGTGACACAAATCACTGTGGCGTGCTGGGGTCTGGCTTGTGCCTATCGAGCTGCAATTGATGCTACTATCAACCTAGTGACAGACCCTGCAGCCGTTCCAGTCCCGGCTCCTGCAGCCGTTCCAGCTCCAGCTCCCACAGTCGTTCCAGCTCCAGCTCCCGCAGCCGTTCCAGCTCCAACTCCCACAGCCGTTCCAGTTCCAGCTCCCGCAGCCATTCCAGCCCCTGCAGCTGCTCCAGCTCCTGCAGCCGCTCCCACTCCTGTGGCTGGGTTAGAGAAACGAACTGTAGCAGTGCAAGTTGTCCCTGCAGAGGGTATTCCAACCCCTGTGGCAGACCCTGTGGCTGGGTTGGAGAAACGAACTGTAGCAGTGCAAGTTGCCCCTGTAGACAAGGTGAAAAAATGGTATAGAAACTCCGGTCGTTTAGAACGCAGACAGTCTTCTGCTAAGTCTGGGTGTGGAGAAGACGGGGCTGGGCCATCAAACGTGCAGGAGGTTGAAGATGAGGATGAGGATGTCGAAAAATCAACAGTAACTACCCGAACCCTATACCAGCATGAGCTACGAGATGTGCGAAAAGATTTTGGTTGCTGTATAGGTGAACAGCTTGTCACCTGGCTGCTCCAGTGCTGGGACACTGGAGCCAATGGTGTGGAATTAGAGGGCAGGGAAGCCAGGCGGTTGGGATCCCTTGCTCGAGATGCAAGCATTGACAAAGCGATTGGAGATGGAGCATGATCTCACAGCCTCTGGAGGCGTCTCCTGTTAGCTGTGAAGGAAAGGTATCCCTACAAGGAAGAACTTGTATGTCTACCAGTCAAGTGGACCACCATGGAGAAGGGAATTCAGTACCTGAGGGAATTAGCCATACGGGAAGTAATTTATAAGGACCTAGACGACGCACAAACATCCACAGATCCAGATGAAGTCCAATGTACTCGACCCATGTGGCGGAAGTTTGTACGGAATGCACCATCATCATGGGCCAGCTCATTGACAATAATAACCTGGAAAGACGGTGAAGACCCCACAGTGGGTGAAATGGCTAAACAACTCCGGGAGTACAAAGGAAATCTCTCCTCTTCCCTACAGGCCTGCGTCTCGGCTGTGGAGAAACTCTCTGAAGAGTTCCACCAACTTAAAGAGAATTTATCTTCCCCCCCACCTGAACAAACCAGTGGCCACCAACTAACAGAGAATACTTTGGAGAAACTTTTTGAAGAGGTCCACCAACTTGAAGAGAATTTATCTTCCCCCCCATCTGAACGAACCAGTGGCCACCAACTAAAAGAGAATACTTTGGAGAAACTTTTTGAAGAGGTCCACCAACTTAAAGAGAGTTTATTTTCTTCCCCACCTGTACAAACCAGTGTCTCGGCTATTAGGGGTAAACGTTCATCCGTGCAAAGAAGACAATATGGTGGGTACACACCCCGCGCCACCCTGTGGTTTTACCTACGTGACCATGGACAGGACATGAGAAAATGGGATGGAAAATCTACTGAGACCCTAGAGGCACGGGTACGTGAGTTGCAAAAGAAAACAATCGGGAGAAAGGGGTTCTCTGAAAAGTTTGCTGCTCCAACTTCCAGCAGGCAGTCCTTTAAACACAGAAACGAAGATTCTGACCAGGACTAGAGGGGCCCTGCCTCCAGCCAGGGGGAGGAAAGGGACAATCGAGTTTATTGGACTGTGTGGATTCGATGGCCTGGCACGTCTGACGCACAGAAGTATAAGGCTTAGTAGACACCGGTGCACAATGTACTCTAATGCCATCAAGCTGTAAAGGGCCAGAGCCCATCTGTATTTATGGCGTGACAGGGGGGATCCCAGCAGTTAACTGTATTGGAGGCTGAAGTGAGTCTAACTGGAAATGAGTGGCAAAAGCACCGTATTGTGACTGGCCTGGATGCTCCGTGCATCCTTGGCATAGACTATCTTAGAAGAGGATATTTCAAGGACCCAAAAGGGTTCCGCTGGGCTTTTGGCATAGCTGCCTTAGAGACAGAGGACATTAAACAGTTGTCTACCTTGCCCGGTCTCTCAGAGGACCCTTCTGTTGTGGGGCTGCTGAGGGTTGAAGAACAGCAAGTGCCAATCGCTACCACAACTGGGCACCGGCGGCAATATCGCACCAACCGAGACTCCCTGATTCCCACCCATAAGCTAATTCATCAACTGGAGAGCCAAGGAGTGATCAGCAAGACCCATTCACCTTTTAATAGTCCCATATGGCCAGTGCGAAAGTCTAATGGTGAGTGGACACTAACAGTGGACTATCGTGGCCTGTATGAAGTCACGCCACCACTGAGTGCTGCAGTGCCAGACATGCTAGAACTCCAGTATGAACTGGAATCAAAGGCAGCCAAGTGGTATGCCACAACTGATATTGCTAATGCATTTTTCTCCATCCCTCTAGCAGCAGAGTGCAGGCCACAGTTTGCTTTCACTTGGAGGGGAGTCCAATATACTTGGAATCGGCTGCCCCAGGGGTGGAAACATAGCCCTACCATTTGCCATGGACTGATCCAGTCTGCGCTGGAGCAGGGGGAGGCTCCTGAACACCTGCAGTACATCGATGACATCATTGTGTGGGGTGACACTGCAGAGGAAGTTTTCGAGAAAGGGAAGAAAATAGTCCAAATCCTTCTGAAAGCCGGTTTTGCCATAAAACAAAATAAAGTTAAAGGACCTGTACGAGAGATCCAGTTTTTAGGAATAAAATGGCAAGATGGACGTCGTCAAATCCCAATGGATGTGATCAACAAAATAACAGTTATGTCTCCACCAACTAGCAAAAAGGAAACACAAACTTTCCTAGGTGTCATGGGGTTTTGGAGAATGCATATTCCAAATTACAGTCTGATTGTAAACCCGCTCTACCAAGTAACCCGTAAGAAGAATGCTTTTGAATGGGGCCCTGAGCAACGACAAGCCTTTGAACAAATTAAGCAGGAAATAGTTCATGCAGTAGCCCTTGGGCCAGTCCGAACAGGACCAGATGTAAAGAATGTGCTCTACACCGCAGGCGGGGAGAATGGTCCCACCTGGAGCCTTTGGCAGAAAGAACCTGGGGAAACTCGAGGTCGACCCCTGGGGTTTTGGAGTCGGGGATACAGGGGATCTGAGGCCCGCTATACTCCAACCGAAAAGGAGATATTGGCAGCATATGAAGGAGTTCGATCTGCTTCGGAAGTGGTCGGTACTGAAGCGCAGCTCCTCCTGGCACCCCGACTGCCGGTACTGGGTTGGATGTTCAAAGGAAGGGTCCCCTCTACACATCATGCAACTGATGCTACATGGAGCAAGTGGGTTGCACTGATTACTCAGCGGGCTCGAATAGGAAACCCCAGTCGCCCAGGAATCTTGGAAGTGATTATGGACTGGCCAGAAGGCAAGTACTTTGGGATATCATCAGAGGAGGAGGTGGTCCGTGCTGAAGAAGCCCCACTGTACAACAAGCTACCAGAAAATGAGAAGAAATATGCCCTGTTCACTGATGGGTCCTGTCGTATTGTGGGAAAGCATCGGAGATGGAAAGCTGCTGTATGGAGTCCTACACGACGAGTTGCAGAAGCTGCTGAGGGAGAAGGTGAATCGAGTCAGTTTGCAGAAGTGAAAGCCATTCACCTGGCCTTAGATATTGCTGAACAAGAAAAGTGGCCAGTTCTCTATCTCTATACTGATTCATGGATGGTAGCAAATGCCCTGTGGGGGTGGCTACAGCAATGGAAGCAGAACAACTGGGAACGCAGGGGCAAACCCATCTGGGCTGCTGCATTGTGGCAAGATATTGCTGCCCGGGTAGAGAACCTGGTTGTAAAGGTACGCCATGTAGATGCTCATGTGCCCAAGAATTGGCCTACTGAAGAACATCAAAACAACCAGCAGGTGGATCAGGCTGCTAAGACTGAAGTGGCTCAGGTGGACCTGGACTGGCAACATAAAGGTGAATTATTTATAGCCCGATGGGCCCATGACACCTCAGGCCATCAAGGTAGAGATGCAACATACATATGGGCTCGTGACCGAGGGGTGGACCTGACCATGGACACTATAGCACAGGTTATTCATGATTGTGAAACATGTGCTGCAATTAAACAAGCCAAACGGTCAAAGCCTCTTTGGTATGGAGGACGATGGCTGAAATACAAATATGGAGAGGCCTGGCAGATTGATTACTTCACACTCCCCCAAACCCGCAACGGCAAGTGCCATGTACTTACAATGGTGGAAGCAACCACCGGATGGCTGGAAACATATCCTGTGCCCCATGCCACCGCCCGGAACACTATCCTGGGCCTTGAAAAGCAAGTCCTATGGCGACATGGCACCCCAGAAAGAATTGAGTCAGACAATGGGACTCATTTCCGAAACAACCTTATAGACACTTGGGCCAAAGAACATGGTATTGAGTGGGTGTATCACATCCCCTATCATGCACCAGCCTCCAGGAAAGTTGAACGATACAATGGACTGGTAAAGACTACACTGAAAGCAATGGGTGCTGGGACATTCAAAAATTGGGATACACATTTGGCAAAGGCCACCTGGTTAGTCAATACTAGAGGATCTGCCAACCGAGCTGGACCTGCCCAATCAAACCTGTTATGCACTGTAGAAGGGGATAAAGTTCCTGTAGTGCACGTAACAAACATGTTGGGTAAGACAGTCTGGGCTACTCCTGCCTCAGGAAAAGGCAAACCCATTCATGGGATTGCTTTTGCTCAGGGACCTGGATGCACTTGGTGGATAATGCAAAAGAATGGGGAGGTCCGGTGTGTACCTCAAGGGGACGTAATACTGGGTGAGAATAGCCCATGAGTTGAACTGTAGTATGTTAATTATCATATAACACTGTATGTCATCACTACCATGGTTGCTATATATCATAGATGAAAATGGTGATTAATTAGAAGGTATTGGAAAGAGTGTAACCTGAGCATGACATAAATGGCATGGAATAAGGGGTGGATATCTGTCCTGGTTTCAGTTAGGACAGAGTTAATTTTCCTCCTAGTAGTTGGCAGGGTGCTATGTTTTGGATTAGGATGAGAAGAGCGCTGATAACATGTTGATGTTTTAATTGTTGTAGAGCAGTGCTTACACCAAGCCAAGGACTTTTCAGCTTCTCGCTCTGTCCTGCTAGCGAGCAGGCTAGGGATGCAGCAGGAGCTGGGAGGGGACAGACCCAGGACAGCTGACCCAAACTGGCCAAAGGGGTATTCCATGCCATCTGACGTCATGCTGAACAATATATAGGGGTGGCTAGCCGGGGTGGAGGGGGGGCCGGCTGCTCGGGGATAGGCTGGGCATCGGTCAACGGGTGGTGAGCAATTGCATTGTGCATCACTTATTTCGTACACATTATTACTATTAATACTATTATTATTATTATTATTGTTATTATTTTTCCTGTCTTAATAAACTGTCTTTATCTCAACTCACAGGCTTCACTTTCCCGTTTCTCTCCCCCATCCCAGAGAGGGAGGGGGGAGGGTGAGCAAACCGCTGTGTGGTGTTTGGCTGCCAGCTGGGCTAAACCACAACACACAATGCAATACTGCAGTATCATGTGTTTGTTGTATCTAGTACACAGTGACACAATGTATACTAATTGTGCTCAGATATGATCAGGTAAGTCAACCAGGAAAGTGAAGCTAGTCAAAGAATAATGACAGGTCTCTAGGAACAAACAATCACTTCAGCTGGCATATCTTTCCTGTTTTGACAGGTGATCTCAAAAGCAAACAGGTTTCAGAAGAAGAAGCCTAAGTGTTTTAGCAAAATGTTTAAATTAGTCATATGCAATCATATCAAACAGAAAAAGTTTGAGCCAAGTTATTCAACGTAAGATGCAATTGATTTTTTTATTTTATTATTATTTTTTTAATCTTCAGTTATGTCTTCCTATGTAAGATGGGGAGGTAATGGAAATATGTACAGGTATTAACGTTCTCACACACTGGGAAAAAAATAACATTGAATTTTGGGTCTTTATCTACAGCCAGACTACAGTCATGGAACCTTGACTCCAAAATGGTGTAGTACCAAGTAAAATCTCCTGATCATGAGGCTGATACCAAGTAAGTATCTGTGGTGGAAAAAAAAAAAAAAAAAAAAAAAAAAAGGACAAAAAAAAAAAAAGGACTTTTAGCACTTACTGCTTGAAAGATATTTTTTCTTTTTCTTTTTTTTTTTTTCTTTTTTCCATGTTTCTTGGCTGTACTGACTATATTTGCTACCACTCAGTTTTTGATGTCAACTTATCTCTAATTTTGATTCTTTTGACTATTCCTAATGACTCCTCCTAAACAAGCCTTCAGCATCCTGCAACCCTGTAGCACTCACTTCCTACACAAAACTCCATGGAGTGTAGCGCCTCAGATATATTTAATCCTTGTTCTGTTAGAAAAACAGACCAATTAAAATGGACTGGCCTGTTTTTTTGAGATTTATTTTTTTAATTTTTTTTAGCCCACACCTTCTGTTCCTTGGGTACATAAATCAGTTACAGGACATAGACATAATATTTTATTTAACCATCATATGTAATATATTTACGTTTATAAATGTAAACCCTTAATTAATTTGGCAGCTTAAGTGTGTTGAGATCTGCCTTACTTTTGGCTGTCTTGCATCGAAACAAGATAAACAAGATATGGGAAAACTATGGAAGCAAACTTGTTGGAATTCAGAGAGGCTTTGAAGGGAGTACTGTTTATACTTTAGTAATCTTCAGTTTTCTTTAAATATCTGAAACTGAAAAAAAAGGAAATATACCTCCTTCTACAAAAGCTTACAGAAGACATACATTTCAATAAACAAAGAACACACACACACACAAGGATTCCTCCACCAATAAAGCCAAATCTCTTTCTTTGTTGAATCTTGTGAAGGACTTACTACTCATATAAGATTTTTTTCCATATAACACTCTACAATATTCTTTAATTAGATAAAATAATGTAAGATGTTGATGTTGGCATAATCTATATAAGCTGTATAAAGTTCCTTTATTTCTTCCTCCGTCTCTCAAAATTTACATATTTCCTCATGGTGCAATAAATATTTTAAATGGAGCAGAAAGACATAAACATAATTAAAAGTACTGTTACACCATCTCCTTATAAATATTTTATAAGTTTTTACATTAAAATAATATGAGTCTGAACACAATGAATTTGATGGGTATTAGGAGCATCTGTTGAATACTTGATAAAGAATAAATTCAGTTTCATTGAACCATAATTTACAAAGCATAATGCAAATCTTTGGATAATAACGCATATTTCAGTATACTACATTGCTTTTTTTTTTTTTTTTTTACCTCAAGGAGATGAGACTGTCTGTTTTGTTGCATTTTGTGAATTACTTCATGGGTCATATTGTGGGAAGATGGCACTTGAAATTTTCTAGGCAAAAAGTTTACATCAATAAGAAGTTATTAGTGCATAATTTATGATAGTATGTTTACATATTAAAAACTTATGATTATGTGTGAGGCATTTCATTGTGTAACTTAGACACATTCTACTTATATCATAATGAGAGAGACTTAGTGAAATTTACAGTGTATTTAACAAAACCTCCTGATTGTTATGAAATCTAAAATCAGAATAGAACAGACCTATTAAAACTCATTTTCAAATATCCTGGATCCCTGGCTCCCACAGAACAGTGTCAACACAGTTGCACAACTAATTTCTGCAGACATAACTGCATGAGCATCTTATATATGACAAGATTCAAAAACAAACAAAAAAAAACAAACAGTCTGATGTCAACCAAATTATCCAGATGCATAAATTAATGTATGGTTCAAAGCATAGCTAAACAGACATAAAGCAGTATGTCATGGACCTGGGGCTCTTATTCATTTGCTCTTCAGTTCAAGTCAAGAAATGTATTCAATCAGATCAGCAAAGGTATATTTTCCAGTGTCAAGTCCACTCTGACATTTGTTTTAGACAACCAGGAGGAAGAGGTGGTCATCAGGCCATGGATATTAAATATTTTATTTTATAACTTTCATAGTTAGCAAAAGGGTATCTAGTACATTGGAGGCCTTGTATTCTTTCAGGCGATTTGTTCCTGGTCTGCAAATGAAGAGGGATCTGTTGGAAGCATTGTTCTGGGAAATTATCTTTCAGGGTAAGTTCTTCTTCCAAGTTATATCTGTGTCTAATATATCTGTGTCTAGGCTGTATAATGTACACTTCAATACGTTTCAGATGGTTCTTGGCTTTAAACCAGTATGGACATCACTCCACAAGCTTATCATTATACTGTAGTTACAGGTTATATATTTTTTTTTTAATTTTTATTTTTTTTGCATTTAATGCTAACCATTGTCTCTAGGAAAATAGTTTTGTAATATTGCATTTCAGTATAGATTTAATAGTTGTTAATTTTTGACTGAAACAAGAAGCTTGCAACTCAAATAGTTGTATGCAAAAAGTGAAGGTGTCATTCATGTAGCCTTGATGCATCACGGACTTTGAAGTCCAGCATTAGTGAGGCCATGCTTTGGGAGCAGTGTCCAGTTCTGGGCTCCCCAGTATAAGGCAGGCATGGATATACTGGAAAGAGTCCAATGGTGGAACACAGTGATGATCATGGATCATTGCTCCTCTGAGGAGAGGCTGAGAGACTTGGGACTGTTCAGCCTGGAGAAGAGGAGGCTCAGGGGGTATCTTATAACCCCCTATATAGTTTATAAATAACATCTATAAATATCTATATAATATATATAATATATATATATGTATCTATCTATCTATCTATATATATATAATATCTATAAATACCTAAAGGAAGGGTGAAACAATGGGGAGCCAGGATCTTTTCAGTGGTGCTAGGACAAGAGGCAATGGGTACAAACTGGAACACAAGATAATTCATCTGAACATCAGGAAGCACTTCTTTACTATACAGGTGACAGAATACTGGAATAGGTTGCCCAGAGATATTGTAGAGTACCTCCTTGGAGGTATTCAAAAGCTGTCTGGACAAGGTCCAGGGAAACGTGCTGTAGGTAACCCTGCCTGAGTAGTGGTTTGGACCAGATGAACTCTAGAGGTGCCTTCCAACCTACCCATTCTGTGATTCTGTGAAATTCTGTTAATCAAAGTGGCTAATTGAAAGTTTGGCATATGATGAGGCAATCATTAAATATTTATTGTTGAAAGTAACTTTCGCATGGGTAAGGATGAAAGAGATGAAACTGGTGAGTAGTAAAAGTTTCTAGGCAGAATGTGTCTACAGATGATGACTTGTATCATCATAATCTGGGGTTCTGATTTACAATTTGATTTAGTTCATACTTGTAAGAGGAACAAAATGCATTTAGTTGTGCGGTTTACAGAGGAAGTCTGATGTGCTTTAAAACAAACTCTATTAATGTTGGTTTTTGTTGTTGTTTTTATTTATTTATTTATTTATTTATTTACATTGGCAGAGATTGTAATAATGGCTTTGTGAGTACTGCTAGTTCTTCACAGAGGGTGTAAAAGTCAACTATTTTAGGCTTGCTTAACAAAGATGTGCAGTATAATGATATATTTTTCCTAGAGTTTACCTGGAAATGGTTTGATGACATCTCTGAGTAATGAGAGCTGTAGAAACTTTTTAGCATTCCTTATAAAAGACTGATGTATAAGGTTGGCATGCAGAAACAAACAAACAAAAAATATTTTTTTTTTACTTGCTGAGATATTTCAGAGTACCTTTGGGGTCTTTCATGGACACACCTAAGATTAATTATTTTGTATTTGTATCTTCTATATCTGTAACTTTATTATGGGCAGAAAATTTGCAAAGTTTATTAAAATCTTTTAGAACTGAAATAACAACATCAATATTAGCATTCTTCATATTAAAAAGTAATATTAGAAATGTCTTTTTAAAACTTAGTAATTTTTCAAAATTAAATGTCTTCTTGAGCTCTTCAATGTTTCAGTCCCCTCATATAAGCAAATCGAATTCTTCATTGACTTTTACCCTCTTCATAAATCAAATATAGTTAATACTTATTTTTCATTTAAAAAACAAACAAACAAACAAACAAAAAACTTATTTCAATTCCAACCAGTCTGTCCTCTGAGAATTCCTTATCTACTCAAGAGAAGTGACAAGGATCTTTATATGCTTTATGTTATTGCATGCATGCTTGTGTAGGAAGATGCAATGACACAGACACCATTTTTATGAAAATGAAGGCCATAACAAATACTATCAAGCATTATAAGCTACTAAGAATACAAGATTTAGTGTTTTGGACACCCAAACTGGGGATCAGACACATCTACGCATCAGTAGCGATCAGCAGCTAAATGAAAGATAGAAAGACAGAAATCATTTCATACTAAGTAACAGATTTGAACTGAAGGAATACTTCATTTCTTCATCACTACTGCCATCCTGTACCTGATAACTAGCTGGCATAAGAATTCCCTAATTGCTCAGTTACAGCACTATTTGGAAAGACAAGTCCTTTAGCCAAGTCCAGGTGCAGCACAGTTGCCATGCATGTACAACACAAAGAAGGATCAAAAGAAAGAAGCAGCATTAAACAGAAACATCAGCCTTCCTTTTATCATTAATGAAATGACCCATATTATGTAAGAATATGTCTCAATAATTTGTGATTCAACCAGATATATGTTTTTTAACCCTCAATAACATAATGTCTCTGATGGTTTTGTCACATATTTCTAGCTTCTCGACATTCTGTGCTGTTTGCCTCCTTTACCATTCTGAACTATTTGTGAATAAGCAGTGCTTCTGTTTAAAAATAAATAAATAAATAAATAAATAAATAAACAGGTCCTTGTGTTGCAAAAGGTCTGTAGCTTAAACTTTATGTTACAAAGGAAACTCAGAATTTCATTCCTGAGGGAGGTCACTTGACACTGCCGCTTGAAACCCTTCATCTTATAAATCTCGTATTAAATAAGACACCTCTATATTTGGGAGAATTGCCTTTTATGAGCCTACTGTGCATTTTTAAGTATAAGTGCAAGGAGCAACTAGCTGTTAAAAATGATTCTGTAAAACATTACTAAACTCTGGAACCAGGATAATGATTTCAGACACTAACAGAAAAATCTAACTGCTTTATCTCAAAGGAGATTTTCTTTAGCAACTACTTGCTACATAAAAATACCATGTAAGACATCTGATAAATATTTTATTGAGTATTCAGTTCCTAGAATACACGAAGACATCAACACAAATAAATGAGTTTTCCCTATTAGTATGTAATATTCAATATTGGATTGTTTTTTTCATACTATATCTAAAATCAAACACATGGTGAAATAAAGTGAAACAATGTTCTTGCCTTTGTTAGTTATAGTATTTATAGAAAAACAAATGTGTTCTATTCACCAGTCATCTCCGACAGCCAAATATTCTGCTATCAAATCATATCAAGTTTGGGGGGAGTCAGGGAGCATTTTATTATTATTATTATTATTATTATATCATATTATATTATATTATATTATAGGCCAAAAGGATCCCTGAAAAATCCTATATGGAAACAAACACAATGAACCACCAACTTGGTGTCTAATTTAAATTTAAGACGGAATTTTCATTCAATTAAGTTAAATTAACACTACCTTAGTGAATACAAAAGAGTAAATATCAATGTTTCATTCTTCACATGCATATATTCTTACAAAATCTTAATTACAGTTATGGCCTATATAATTCAGACGCAACTATAAAATATATACCAAGTCTGATGGTAAATATTCAACTTTTCAAGACACCTGAAAGTCCTGTAAAGTGTTGCCTGCCACCATTGTCAATAGCTTGATTTAATCCTCTACAAGAACAGCATTTCCATCTCCAAAGAGATCCTATCTCATTATTAGGCAACCATGTCACATTTTAACTAGTGTATATAAAAAAACAACAACATAGCAGCACCAAGAAAATAAGAAAAATATGTGCAGAGTGAGGTTTAGTATGATCACAATAAAGGTTTGAAATTTAAGCACTTGTGGTTAATGATGTCCTCCTGTCTTAAAAAGTATTCCTTTTCCAGACCACCTGACTGAAAGTAAATATTTTCCTCCATATCTGCTGCCTCTGATACAGATTCTTTTTGATTCACTGACTCATTACCAATGCTGCAGTATATTCATATTTTTTTCAATTCTAAATATCAATAAATATTATTTAAATATTTTAATATTAATTACTTCAAATGCCTAGTATGCAAATAAAATCACATGCTCATTTATCAGAACATGTTGACTATCATAACTAAAATTCACTCATAGCCCATTTTTCAAGGCATTCACTACCTTCCAAAAGTTTAAGATATTATTTAATTTATGTTCAAAGTTTAGGTTTCAATCCTACAAGGGATTTGATCAACCTTGAACATTGCACAGTACTGTCAGTTTACCATGATTAATTTGGGAATTGTGGGATTTTGTCAAGGTTGTCCTGGATCTTAAGTTGTCCAAAGTGAATGAAAATAGCAGAAGAGCAATTAACCTCGTTGTAAAGAATTGTTTGTATAAAAAAAAAAAAAGGAAAAGGAAAAGGAAAAGGAAAAGGAAAAGGAAAGGGAAAGGGAAAGGGAAAGGGAAAGGGAAAGGGAAAGGGAAAGGGAAAGGGAAAGGGAAAGGGAAAGGGAAAGGGAAGGGAAGGGAAGGGAAGGGAAGGGAAGGGAAGGGAAGGGAAGGGAAGGGAAGGGAAGGGAAGGGAAGGGAAGGGAAGGGAAGGGAAGGGAAGGGAAGGGAAGGGAAGGGAAGGGAAGGGAAGGGAAGGGAAGGGAAGGGAAGGGAAGGGAAGGGAAGGGAAGGGAAGGGAAGGGAAGGGAAGGGAAGGGAAGGGAAGGGAAGGGAAGGAAAGGAAAGGAAAGGAAAGGAAAGGAAAGGAAAGGAAAGGAAAGGAAAGGAAAGGAAAGGAAAGGAAAGGAAAGGAAAGGAAAGGAAAGGAAAGGAAAGGAAAGGAAAGGAAAGGAAAGGAAAGGAAAGGGAAAAAAAAAAGCCTAAATTGGGTCAATAGCAGTCTGACAGGGACAGGATTGCATCACTATATTCTTTTGATTACCCGAACACTGAATACAACTTTGTTGGTAGACATAAAGTTTTTGCTATTAGTCATGGAGATGAAAACTGATGACAGTCTCTAGACGGTACATCCCTGAACCTAATATACTTGGAAGAAGACAAAAAGATTAGATTTGGCTGAAAAATTAAGTAAACTTGGAAATAACTTTTTTATTTTTCTTTTTTTCTTTTTATTCAACACTTTATTCCTGTAATGCCTACAGATGTATTTTCTTTTTTTGATTTTCTCTTTTGTCTCGTTAAAAAGTATTAGGAGTTTGAAATCAAAGGAACTGAGGTATACCAGACAATCAGCTCTATCTACTTCACATAGGACACATGACTTTTTAAACCAGGGAACAAGCCACAGCTCAAATAAACAGAGAAATATGGGCTTTGATTGGATGGTAATGATTTTTTTTTTTTTTCTGTATAAGGGAAAAGACTTGGCAGTGGGAGGTTTGTTTTATTTTTAGTATGTGAACAAAGATTGTCACGAGTTACTGGGACAATCCACTCAGCAATGATATATACTTGGAGGTGGAATTAAGGATACATTTACAGTTACACTGACTGCATCTCCTCATTTTGCATATTTAATTGCACAAATTAAACATTAGGAACACTGGTTTGCATACACTATATATCTGATATCATGAAAACAGAGAAATCCCCCAAAACAATTCACTAGAGATGCAAATTCCAAACATTTTATATTTTCACTGGTCATTCTATTTATCTAAAATTTTAAAATCAGTGCCTCAGTTAGTTTTTTCCATTCACTAACAATTGTTTCTGTTGAAAATGTTTTGAAACATTTCCCAGTTTCATGTTATGCTTGTCTTAGTCTCTTCCAAAAATTATAATGTCATCATAAATATTCAAAGCTCTATGCACCATTGCATGACTTGTTAATTAAACCTTGATATTTCTCAGGTGCTGATGAAATTTCAAACATCAGTCTTATATAACACTGTGATTTTGCATGTGTTGCAAATAGCGTGTTCATTTTATATTTAGCCTCCAGCTCAACCAAGTATTTACAAAAAATGTAACGACTACAGAGTTCTCACTGGGATGCTGCACATAGTTACATATTTGAAGGCCCTGCAGTAAGTAAAAATGATACTGTGTTAGATGATAGGGAAAAGCTTCATACCTTCACACCCCTCCCTTTCTGCAAACTGTGAAAGTCCATGCTCCACATTTTTTGTAAGTTTTTGTTAGCATATTTCAGCCTGAAATTATCAGAATAATTCCTTTCCAGAGTGCAATCAAGTCCCTGTTAGTACTGCTCTTCTCTGTGTTCAGGTTTTAAGTTGCTCAGGGAAAAGATACTCCTCTCAGCAAAGCATCTTTAACACAACTGAAAAAAAAAACAAAAAACAAAAAAAACACGGCACCACCACCACCAACAACAAAACAAAACAAACAAACAAAAACAGTTCTGCTTTATTAATCCCTTTAGTAGATGAAAAAAAAAAAAAAAGAAAAAAAGCAAAAAAAAGCTCTAATTCTTGATTCTTGCACTTTAATTTATATATGTATTTGACCACCTGGGTGAGGAGATGAGTCAGTGAAAATGAGTAAAAGAGGAAAGGATTGGCTCTGGGATTCAGCACTCATTAGTTTCTACTAAATAGCTCTGGGAACAGTAAGCTGGGTTCCAGTGTAAGTCCTTGATTTCTACATAACAGACAAACTCTGACTAGGTCCTCCTTCTGAAGCCATGTCTAACCCACTAAAATATCTCATGCAAAGAGATCCACTAGCAAACATATCTAAAACCAGAAGTAGACAGGTTATAGCACCTTTACAATGTACTGTCTTGTAATGATCAATTTATTTTCTTGTCTAGACAGGCCATGCAGCCTCTGTAACCTTTCACGTAAAAGGATAATTTAACACAGTCTGTAAATATATTTTGGAATTTCAAAACAATAACTTTTCTGTCCTCAAAGGGGAAAGAGAAAAGTAGCCCTCATTTTGGAAATCTGACCATATGTCCTCTGAGCAGTAGCAAGCCGTTTCTTCTCACAATTAAGTGGACTCATTATACTCTTTGTATACATATATACACATACAGTAGCCAGTATTTCACATGTATGTGCATACACACACACACACAGATCTATATAGATAAAGTAATAATTCACTGCTTTGATTTGTCTAGCTTGGCTTTCTCCACTTTTTTATTTTAAAGAACTATAGGGTTTCACTGATCTCATAACAAATTTGCTTAGGTTAGCTTAGTTCATGAATAACATATTGATTTGTTTCCTAACTACAGTGCTGCAGACTTCATCTAGGCCCTGTGAATCAAATAAAGCTGAGTTATTTTCTGCTTATGCATTTTCAAGACTAATATAAAGAAAAAATTAAAAAGGGGGAAAAAAATCATGTTCACAGTGCAACCCAATCACTCAAAAGCTATTCTTTAATTAACAGAGATGGGAAGCACTGTTTGCAGTATAAAGCTAATCCTAGTTTCACTGGTCTGTTTTTCCTCCATGCACACCTTCATCTTGATTTACCCCTTAAAGTATCCATAGAGAAGAATCCGTACTTGCTGTTAGTTCCTCCAAATATCCACGCATTTATTTTCTGCAGACATTAGCTGAAATACTTATCTTATGTTTTAATATTACTAAGTACTTCTTAAATAGGAATTAAAATCCCCTTGAATTCCAGTTTAGCAGAAACTATGTTCATTGAGAAACAATAATTAAATTAATTTTCTGAATCTATAAGTCTAGTAGGTGCTTTGTAAGCAATACATGAAGATAAGCCCTTGTTTCAAAAAACTTGCAGAACAGTTAAGGTAGGCAATGTAAGACAGAGATGGAATAAGGAACAGCTAGAGGACGCTGCTTTAAAATGAGAAATAATTACAATATCTAGATGAATGCTGATTCACCAGTTTTGGGTATTGTTAACCTGGCAGTATAGACATCATCCTGTTGGCAGGCAGCATGGCAGGTATGACTATTCTATAGTGATACGAAACACATAAAGCCACACATATACTTCACAACTAGATTTTGGCAAAGAGATTCAGTGGGTAGCCTGGAAAAAGCCAAAAGTGTAGTAGCAAGAGAAACATGAGGACCCCAATCTGATAACATCAACAAGTACAGTCAAACATGACAGCTGCTTGTTTTATCATTTACAGAACTGGAGGACACATGATTGTTATGAAAAGACCAGAATGTCTATATAAGATCAACAGACATCTAATATTGTCAACAGACATCTAAATGTTTGTATTAGATCACAAAGTCTAGCCGGTTCCCAACACTAAATGGTTATTTCGCTTCTAACACAGTGTGTGAATCCTCAATAATTTTATGTCTATCACAGATTATAATTTCAGAAAATTGAAATCTCCTTTCAATTATATTAAATATTAAATGGAGAGTGGATCTTTGTGATAGAGTTTTATGGTTTATAAGAGAAACAAAATAAAATAAAATAAAATAAAATAAAATAAAATAAAGTAAAGTAAAATAAAATAAAAGAAATAAAATAAAATTAAATTTAATAAAAAATAAATAAAATAAAATAAAATAAATAAAATAAAATAAAATAATAAAAGAAATAAAATAAAAGTATCCTGTTGATAGGAATAAAGTTTTGATTTTTTTTTTCTTTTCCATAATGTGTATATAAATAACAAAGATACTACATTTGATATCATTAGTTGCAATTACAACTATACTTTAATTTGCAGCTATAAAAACAAACTACATAAAATCATTGCAGAAACTTAAAAATATCCATTCTCTGATTAATCAGTAGAAATATTCAAGAATTTTCTCTTATCCAAAAACAAAACATTCAACACCTCTGAGTCTTACCAGCCCCTCAGTCCTCATCTACCATCTTTATCAATGGACTACACATTTTATCAAGCAGATTATAATCCATGCAACTGCAAGAATTCTTTTCTCACTGAGAAAGTGTGAGCTAAGATAGAATTTCATTAAAGTCCACGGACTTTCATTGTTATGAAAGCACTCTGGGTAGAATCAGTCCTGAAATGCAGACATATACAGAATTTGCCTGTATCTTCTCTGGCAAGAAAACACATGGCTGTCTGCAAGATAATTTACTGTTCACAACTTGCCCTGACATAAAACAAATTTGTTATAAAATCTGTATCGTGCAAAAAATTTTAGGAAGGAGTAGTACTGGAGTAAATAACATTCTGTAGCAATTTACATTATCAGCATATGACTCTGTAATGCAATGATAGAACATAATCTACGTTTCTGCATTTGATGTCACTCATAAAATTGCTTTCAGTGTTGCACATAAGAATGTAAGAAAGAATGTAAGAATTGCCATAGAAGAACAGACCAACAGTCCACCGAACAATGCTGATGGACAGGAAAATTATGTATGAACAAAACTGTGAATTTTGACTCATGATTCAGTTCAGCTACCTGTTGCATTTTTTTTTTCTCTCTCTCTTTTTCCTTTTTTTTTTTCCTTTTTTTTTTTTTTCTTCAAAGTATTTCAAGGCTCCTGTTGGAATCTATAGGACAAGGTCTTCTCACTGAATACAACTAGGAAGAATAACCTGGTACCCAAATAAAAGGGCTTCATGTTCTACACACTTACCAATTGTGCCTATTTTACTCTAATCAGACCATGGAATATTAAAGTGCATTCCAAGCTGCTATATTGTTTTTTAGTTTTTGAGACTGTTCCCTTCCTTTTTTTTCCCTTTATTTTTTTATTATTATTTTTTAGTTTAGTTGCTTGAGCAATGCATGATTAACATAGACGTTTAAGCATTCTGTTTGCTTTACTGCTATGCATCATTAACACACAAATAGTTCTAATTAAAGATCACTGAATGTAACATATGAATAAATCTTTATTACTTAGGGATTATGCTGTTGAAGAATTTATTTTATTTGTTATGTGTGAAAGCATTTGGGTATGCTGAATATCAATGTCATCATGACTTTCCAAGTACTCACATAGCTTGTTGCTACATCAAAAAATTCAGAAAGGGACTTGCCTTGTTGTGATTGGAGGCCTGGGAGTAACACACACAGCTTTCTGTAAATGAAGCCTACCCTTGTACATTTCAGAAGTTAACATTGTTTTTCTTTTCTTTTCTTTTCTTTTCTTTTCTTTTCTTTTCTTTTCTTTTCTTTTCTTTTCTTTTCTTTTCTTTTCTTAATTATTGTTATTTTTTTCCTGCCTCTTGCTTTTGTAACTAGTCTCTTTAGGAAGCAGAATTTATTATCATCTTTTATCACCATGTTGGATTTTATAAGTAAATATATATAGAGAGAGAGAGAGAGAGAGGAGAAATTTCAAACCATAATCACCCCACTAAAGACAATTATTCAGTATCATAGAATCTTTTAGGTTGGAAAAGATCTCTCAGATCATCAAGACCAACCGTTAACCTAGCATTGCCAAGTCTACCAGTAAACCCTAAGCACCACACCTGTAAGTCTTTTGAATACCTGCAGAGATGGTGATTCAACTACTTCTCTGGGCAGCCTGTTCCAATGCCTCACAATCCTTTCAGTGAAGAAATTTTTCATAATGTCCAACCTAAACATCCCCTGCACAACTTGAGGCCATTTCCTCTTGTCTTATCACTTGTTGCTTGGGAGAAGAGACTGACCCCCACTACATTACAACCTCCTTTGAGGCAGTTGTAGAGAGTGATAAGGTCTCCCCTGAGCCTCCTTTTCTCTTGGTTAAATAACCCCAGTTCCTTCAACCGTTTCTCATAAGACTTGTGCTCCTTCACCAGCTTCGTTGCCCTTCTTTGGACATGCTCCAGAACCTCAATGTCCTCCTTGTAGTGAGGGGCCCCAAACTGAACACAGTATTCAAGGTGTGGCCTCACCAGAGCAAAGTACAGGGAGACAATTACTTCTCTACTCTTGCTGGACACATTTCTGATCAACACTCTGATCAACAAGCCAGGATCAACACTCACGCTTAACTTGGTGTTGTCTGCAAACTTAGTGAGGGTTTACTCAATCCCCTCATCCAGATCACTGATAAAGATATTAAAGAGAAGTGGCCCCAGTTCTGAGCCATGGGGGACACCACTTGTGACTGGCCTCCAATAGGACTTAAATCCATTCACCAGAACTCTTTAGGTCCAGCCACCCTGCCAGATTTTCACCCAGAGAAGCGTACTCCTGTCCAAGCCATGAGCAGCTAGCTTCTCCAGAAGAATGCTGTGAGAAACGGTGTCAAATGCTTTACTAAAATCTAAGTACACAATATCCACAGCCTTTCTCTCATCCACTAGGCATGTTATTTTAACATAGAAGATGAGGTTAGTCAAGCAGGACCTGCCTTTGATAAACCCATGCTGACTGGGCCTGATCCCCTGGCTGTCCTGTATGTGCTGCATGATGGCACTCAAGATAATCTCCTCCATAACCTTCCCTGGCACCAAGGTCAGAATGACAGGCCTGTAGTTCCCTGGGTCCTCCTTCTGGCCTTTCTTGTACTTGGGTGTCATATTTGCTAACTGTCATTCAACTGGGACCTCCCCGATAGCCAGGACTGCTGATAAATGATGGAAAGTGGCTTAGTGAGCACTTCCATCAGCTCCTTCATTACCCTTGGGTGGATCCCATCTGGCCCAATAGACTTGCATATATCTGAGTGGTGTAGCAGGTCTCTAACCATTTCCTCTTGGATTATAAGGGCTTCATTCTGCTCTTCATCCCTATCTACCAGCTCAGGAGTCTGAACAACTGGTCTTACTACTACAGACTGACTCAGAGAAGGCATTAAGTACCTCAGCTTTTTCCTTATCTCGTCACTATGTTTTTCCCCACATGAGGGGAAACATAAAGGATGGAGATTCTCTTTAGTTCTCCTTTTCTTGTTTATGTATTTATAAAAACATTTTCTTATTGTTCTTAATGGCAGTAACCAGATTGAGCTCTGGTTGGGCTTTGGCCCTTTTAATTTTCTCCCTACACAGCCTTGTGACATCTTTGTTGCCCTCCTGAGTCACCCACCCCTTCTTCCAAAGGTCATAAACCCTCTTTTTCTTCCTGAGCTCTAACCACAGCTCTCTCAGCCATATCGGTCTTCTTCCATGCCAGCTCATCTTTCAGCACATGGAGATGGCCTGCTCCTGCACCTTTAGGATTTTCTTCTGGAAGGAAAGTCCAGCCTTCCTGGACTCCTTTGTTCTTCAGGACTGCTTCCCAAGGGACTCTAGCAAACTGTCTCCTAAACAGGCCAGTCTGCCCTCCTGAAGGTGGCAGTTCTGCTAATCTCCCTCATTACTTTTCCAAGAATTGAAAACTCTATTAATTCGTGATTGCTATGTTGAAAAAAATCAAAAAAAGGAACCTGATATATTCAGCTGAAAAGTTGGAGTCACAGCTTTCAACTGGTCCCCTAGTATTATTTCTGATTATTTTATTCTTCTAGAATTAAGAGTTCTGAAAAGTGAACCTATACAGAATGTTCCTCCACTGGATTTAGTCACATATCTCCCTGTTTTTTCTTCCTCTAACTTCATGAATCTTCCACAGTTTCTTATGTTGTTTCTCAGCTTCAGAGTTCAGATGTGGAGTATGCTACAATTTTCTTAGCATTTGATATCTTTCAGAAGTGGAAGATCTGATTTCAATTTTTTCCAGTTTGAGGAGAGAGATAAATTAACAAGATCTCTAAGCATACTGTCTTTACGAAGGGGCATCATTGCTTCTGGCAAATTATCTGAACACATAGTGTTGGCCTTTTTTTTTTTGCAGAGCTGTGTACCAGCTGACCTCCATAGATCTGTTCCATCTTGACTACGACTTGGTTGCCATCACGGAGACGTGGTGGGACCGCTCCCACGACTGGAGTGCTGCAATGCCTGGCTATCGGCTCTTCAGGAGGGACAGGCAGCACAGAGGGGGTGGTGGCGTGGCTCTCTACATTAGAGAATCTTTTGATGTTGTGGAACTCCAGGCTGGGAATGATAAGGTTGAATCCCTGTGGGTTAGGATCCGCGGGAAGGCCGGCAAGGCTAGCGTCCTGGTCGGGGTCTGTTATAGACCGCCGAACCAGGATGAGGAGACGGATGAGGAGTTTTATAGGCAACTGACAGAAGTTGCAAAATCGTCAGCGCTTGTCCTCGTGGGGGACTTCAACTTCCCGGATATATCCTGGAAACACAACACGGCACGGAGAAAGCAGTCTAGGAGGTTTCTGGAGAGCGTGGGAGATAGCTTCCTGACGCAGCTGGTCAGTGAACCCACCAGGGGTGGTGCCCCGCTAGACCTTCTCTTCACAAACAGAGAAGGACTGGTGGGAGATGTGGTGGTCGGAAACTGTCTTGGACAGAGTGACCACGAAATGGTAGAGTTCTCTATTCTTGGCGAGGCCAGGGAGGGGACCAGTAAAACTGCTGTCTTGGACTTCCGGAGGGCTGACTTTGAGCTGCTCAGGACGCTGGTTGGCCGAGTCCCTTGGGAGGCGGTTCTGAAGGGCAGAGAAGTCCAGGAAGGCTGGGCGCTCCTGAAGAAGGAAATCTTAACGGCACAGGAGCGGTCCATCCCCACGTGCCCAAAGACAAGCCGGCGTGGAAGAAGACCGGCCTGGCTCAACAGAGAGTTGCGGCTTGTGCTTAGCAGAAAAAAGAGGGTTTATAATCTTTGGAAAAAAGGGCGGGCCGCTGAGGAGGACTACAAGGATGTAGCGAGGCTGTGCAGGGAGAAAATTAGAAAGGCCAAAGCTCATCTGGAGCTCAACCTGGCTCCTGCCGTTAAAGACAACAAAAAATCCTTTTACAAATATATCAATGCGAAACGGAGGACTAAGGAGAATCTCCATCCTTTACTGGATGCGAGGGGAAACCTAGTTACTAAGGATGAAGAAAAGGCTGAGGTGCTTAATGCCGCCTTTGCCTCAGTCTTTAGCGGCAATACCGGTTGTTCTCTGGATACCCAGTGCCCTGAGCTGGCGGAAGGGGATGGGGAGCAGGATGTGGCCTTTGCTATTCATGAGGAAATGGTTGGCGACCTGCTAAGGAGCTTGGATGTGCGCAAGTCGATGGGGCCGGATGGGATGCACCCGAGGGTACTGAAAGAACTGGCGGAGGAGCTGGCCGAGCCGCTTTCCATCATTTATCGGCAGTCCTGGCTATCGGGGGAGGTCCCAGTTGACTGGCGGCTAGCCAATGTGACGCCCATCTATAAGAAGGGCCGGAGGGCAGACCCGGGGAACTATAGGCCTGTCAGTTTGACCTCAGTGCCAGGAAAGCTCATGGAGCAGATTATCTTGAGGGTCATCACGCGGCACTTGCAGGGCAAGCAGGCGATCAGGCCCAGTCAGCATGGGTTTATGAAAGGCAGGTCCTGCTTGACGAACCTGATCTCCTTCTATGACAAAGTGACGCGCTTGGTGGATGAGGGAAGGGCTGTGGATGTGGTTTACCTTGACCTCAGTAAGGCTTTTGACACCGTTCCCCACAACATTCTCCTCAAGAAACTGGCTGCTCGTGGCTTGGACTGGCGTACGCTTCGCTGGGTTAGAAACTGGCTGGATAGCCGGGCCCAGAGAGTTGTGGTGAATGGAGTCAAATCTGGTTGGAGGCTGGTCACAAGTGGTGTCCCCCAGGGCTCGATACTGGGGCCGGTCCTCTTTAATATCTTTATCGATGACCTGGATGAGGGCGTCCGGTGCACCCTCAGTAAGTTTGCAGATGACACAAAGCTAAGTGCGTGTGTCGATCTGCTCGAGGGCAGGAAGGCTCTGCAGGAGGATCTGGATAGGCTGGACCGATGGGCTGAGGTCAACTGTATGAAGTTCAACAAGGCCAAGTGCCGGGTCCTGCACCTGGGGCGCAACAACCCCAAGCAAAGCTACAGGCTGGGAGATGAGTGGCTGGAAAGCTGCCTGGCCGAGAAGGACCTGGGAGTATTGGTTGATAGTCGGCTGAATATGAGCCAGCAGTGTGCTCAGGTGGCCAAGAAGGCCAACAGCATCCTGGCCTGTATAAGAAGCAGTGTGGCCAGCAGGTCTAGGGAGGTGATTGTCCCCCTGTACTCGGCTCTGGTGAGGCCGCACCTCGAGTACTGTGTTCAGTTTTGGGCCCCTCGCTACAGGAAGGACATGGACGTGCTCGAGCGAGTCCAGAGAAGGGCGACCAAGCTGGTGAGGGGTCTGGAGAACAAGTCTTACGAGGAGCGGCTGAGGGAGCTGGGCTTGTTCAGCCTGGAGAAGAGGAGGCTCAGGGGCGACCTTATCGCTCTCTACAGTTACCTTAAAGGAGGCTGTAGTGAGGTGGGGGTTGGTCTGTTCTCCCACGTGCCTGGTGACAGGACGAGGGGGAATGGGCGAAAGTTGCGCCGAGGGAGGTTTCGGTTGGATGTTAGGAAGTACTTCTTTACCGAAAGGGTTATTAAGCATTGGAACGGGCTGCCCAGGGCGGTGGTGGAGTCACCATCCCTGGAGGTCTTTAAAAGACGTTTAGATGTAGAGCTTAGCGATATGGTTTAGTGGAGTACTTAGTGTTAGGTCGGAGGTTGGACTTGATGATCTTGAGGTCTCTTCCAACCTAGAAATCTGTGTCTGTCTCTGTGTCTGTATCTTCAGTCCAACTTCAATTATCACATGGTTCTACAATTAATCACTCTCAGAATGAATCTACAAGTTATGGACATAGAATCATAGAATCACAGAATAGTTTGGGTTGGAAGAGACCTTAATTCCAACCCCCTTCTATAAGCAGGGACACCTCCCACTACATCAGGTTGCTCAAAGCCCCATCCAACCTGGCCTTGAACACTTCCAGGGATGCCGCATCCACAACTTCTCTGGGCAACCTGTTCCAGTGCCTCACCACCCTCACAGCAAAGAATTTCTTCCTTATATCTAATCTAAATCTCCCCCTTTTTAATTTAAAATCATTACACCTTGTCCTATCACTATATTCCCTGATACAGTCCCTCCCCAGCTTTCTTGTAGACTCCCTTTAGGTACTGGAAGGTTGCTATAAGGTCTCCTTGGAACTGTCTCTTCTCCAGGCTGAACAACCCCAACTCTCTCAGACTCTCTTCATATGAGAGATGCTCCAGCCCTTTAATCATTCTAGTGGCCTTCCTCTGGACTCATTCTAATATGTCCATGTCCTTCTTGTGCTGGGGGCCCCAAGGCCGATCACAGCGTTTCAAGTGGAGTCTCAAGAGAGCAGAGTAGAGGGGGAGAATCACCTCCCTCGACATGCTGGACATGCTTCTTTTGATGCAGCCCAGGACACATTTGGCTTTCTGGGCTGCAAGCACAGACTTGCTGGCTTATGTTGAGCCTCTCATCACCAAACATCCCCAGGTCCTCAGGGCTGCTCTCAAAATAGATCTACCAGAAGCCAATCTAGGTATAAGACACTTTTGTCTTCTTGGGATGTATGAGTGGAAAAAAAAAAACAACAACAACAAAAAAATAACTATAACTCTAATAAGTCTAGGCATCTTATGAATTTTATGTTGGTGGAAATGGAGTCACCTGTATCAGAGATAACATTGAATTAGATGATTTTTGTGTAGCATCTGAGAAGATTAATTCCTACGTTCTTCCTGCTAATCATATGCTGGGGGATGTGAATAGTGCATATTGTTTTCATGTGATAGTATTTATATGGTATCTTGCTGGGCCTTATGCAAAAACACTTGGAATGAAAGATAAGTCTTTTCAGTATTTCCAGAGTCCTGGGTCAGATTCCTAAAATGAATCAATCATCTGGGAAATAAGAATTTTTATGACTGCCACCTGAATATCTAACTTAAATGGAAACAGGCAAAATAGGAACTGAATGAAAATTTTCACATTTTGTTAATTACATTGATGCCCAGATCCTCATAGATACTCATGTTTGCTAGGTTTAGCATTTTGCAGCACTGTGGTTATGATTTATGTTTAGCATATGAAAAATCTAGATAAAACAGAGATGATGACTTCAAGCACAACAAGAAAACAAACAACAACAACAACAACAAAAACTACTAATGTTACATATAATTTTTCCAATAATACTAATTTGGAATGATTCTACTACACACTGCTGTTTTTGGCATTGGTTTTGCTACTGAAGTTTTTCTTCATGCTCTGCAGCAAGTTGGAACACCATCAACAGTCTTATCCTTCTAAGTAATAGAGAAAACTCTACACTTAAAATTAAAAAGAATCCAAATATCAAGACAATATTGAATACATTTACAACAGCTTTATATTTACTTAGTCGTGTCTCTCTCCTGCATCTTACTTCACAACCCTTTTCCATTCTCATACTTCTGTTTCAGAAAATTCATTGTTATTAAATGATTAGAAGCAAAGGCAGGTGACCATTACAGGAAAGCACTACAGTTTGTCATTTTAAACTCTTCCCCCAGAAGAACATATATTTTATGTGGCCTTCAGGCCTTCTGTTTTCTTAAATAATGTACAGGCTAATCAAAAATACCCACTAGCATTCTCAGCTGCTAAAAAATATGGTATAAAAAATAACATTTGTTCTCATGGAACCATAATACAACTGAGTCTTAATCTTCTAGTAATCTGTAATGTAATGTAAGACTTCTTTCTGAATTCTTATCTTCTGCATTCCTAGCCTTACTGGAAGTAAGTTAGAAATGAAAATTCTGTCCTAAAAATATCGGACAGAGGCACTACATATAGATCAGGGCTGAGATATAGAATGACTTATAATGACATCCAGTCTCCTGCTGTAGCAACTGGTAACTCAGCACTCTGTTCATGACATTCAAGGGACTGCACAGCTTTTGTCATCTATCCATTCAAACTTTCCAACAACATATTTTTAGTAATGCCTGAATATTTAATACCTCAGATATGTATATTATATTTATGCTTCTCACATTTTATGTTTATTCTGAAGAGGACATGAAGAAGCTGCCATTGATTCAGCATTCCCAGTGCTCTGAAGAGAACCTTTTCCCAAGGAAATAATGGATGAAAAACACTTTCCTTCTGAGATATTTTTAAAACCACAGCATTAGCAAAGCTTCCTACTTTGCATTTATTGTTCACTAAAAGTGTCTTACAAGAAACAAAGCAGTCTTGTGCAATAATCTGATAAGTAGTAATGTAGTGGCTTATTAGATCAGATCATTGGTAAACTAAATATAAAAGAACAGTGATAGAAGGCTCAAAGGCTTACTTACCTATATGCAAATGCCTGGAACTATCTCTGGGGCAATCCAGACTTTTCTTGGGGAAGAATAAAACCATGGATGTTACCTAGGTCTAGAAAACAATCAAACACATTGGTTAATCATGAAACACAGCATTCTGCATTCTGATATAGGTGACAAATATTAGGTACAGAAAAAGGTTTGGGATCCTTCCCAAAAGATCACCTGTCAAATGAGCTGTCTGAATATAGTGACATTTCAATATGCTACCAGAACAATATGGACTACGTAGATCAGGCAGCTACAAGGAAGCTGTAGCTCAAGAAATTTTTGAGCAAATCATTCAATTAGTTAGAAAAGGCTAGTATTACTAGGGAGAAAAAAATGTAGATACCTCTTGTGTTTCTATAGTCAGGACTTGCTCATGGCAGTGTGACTAAAAAACTGAGGGGAGATTTTCAATAATGATGAAAACAATTGATAAAAATACAAGAGCGGTTTGGTTGAGGAAAGATAGACAACATTAGATTATGTATGAACTAAGGGTACAAAATACAAATAAAATAGAAAAAAAAAAGATAAAAATTAGATCTGAAATTCCTGACAGAAACAGCTAAAAATATGAGATTTTCTTGTCTTCTTCTTCTTCTTCTTCTTCTTCTTCTTTTGTTTTGAAGCTTTACTTTTGTTTCTAAGTACAACTTCTATTGTGTTTTCCTTTAAAAAAAAAAAGTCTGTCTTTACTATTTTTTGTAAAAATGCATAAAAATGCTTGTGTTAATATAGTTGGAAAATGTCATCAGAACTAGTTGGAAAGGTCATAGAATTGTCATGAAATGAAATGAAGTCAGTCACAATAAATACTAACAAAGATCTTTTTAGAGAACTCAGCTTGAAATAAAATCAAGATTTTGAGGGCAATTATCACCATGCCTACTGAATCAAGTCACAACTAAAACTAACTAGTGTTTCACCACATAAAAACAGCAGTCAGTCTTTATTTTAAAAAAAAAATAGAAAGAATAACAGACAGACACACACAAACAGGGAGTCAAAGGTATAACCCAGCCCATAGGGTTGTCTTTATCAAGTGCTATTTAGATTAGCATATTACCTTCTTTGCCAGTAATATGTCTATCACATTTCTGACAGTAACACCAATCACAGCAGGCTTTGGACTTCTCAGTCAGGGTCTATAAATACTCCAAATATTTTTCAGCATTGCCATAGAAGAGACAGGTACACCCTGTGTGTCCATATTTCACATTGGTCTATTTTTTATTTCAGGTAAACATGTAAATATATTCAAACGGCCCTAGTGAGGTCCATGAGAGATTTGTAATTTACTTCAAAAGGCGAAAGATATCATCCAGAATGTTTAATCACTCCTTATGATTTGCTGTGGTGAGTCAGACCAGCAGCAATTTTGTCTCAAACATCAGGTAGTGGCAGACATCAAAAGAAAGTACTGTGTTCATCTCTAGGGCCCCCAATATAAGAAGGACATTGACTTGTTGGAGTGAGTCCAGAGGAGGGGGCACAAGGATGATCAGAGGGCTGGAGCACCTCTCCTATGAAGAGAGGCTGAGACAGTTGGGGTTATATAGCCTGGAGAAGGGAAGAGAAGGGAAGACTCTGGGCAGACCTTATAGTGGCCTTCCAGTAGCTAAAGGGGGCCTACAGAAAACTGGGGAGGGACTATCTGTCAGGGAGTATAGTGATAGTATAAGGGGTAATGTCTTTAAACTAACTAACTAACTAACTAACTAAAAATATAATAACAATAACAATAACAATAACAATAACAATAACAATAACAATGTAGATTTAGATTTAGATAAAGAAATTCTTTACTATGAAGGTTGTGAGGCACTGGAAACTGGAACAGGTTAGAACAAGTTGCCCAGAGAAGTTGTGGACGCGGCATCCCTGGAAGTGTTCAAGGCCAGGTTGGGTGGGGCTTTGAGCAACCTGATGTAGTGGGAGGTGTCCCTGGCTGTGGCAAGGGGCTTGGAGTTAGATAATCTTTGAAGTCTCTTCCAGCCTGGGCAATTCTGTGATTCTATGAAAGGGTTTAAGAACTACTCAACACTGTATGTCATTCCTGTGGCATGCCCTCCCAGATTTCAGCTGCCAGAGGCCTAGGGATTTCCTGCACGGAAGGTTAAATTTGGACTGCATTTCTTGACAATCCCTTTTGGAGTGAACTTCCATGAGTTTGTTAATCCTTTGCAGTTCTCTGTTAACGTGCAGCTTCACAGTTTTCTTCAGCAAGAATCCTGCAGTTGAATTACGTGCTGGCAGAAAATTTCTTGCATTTTGTTCATTTTTAAATTGCTGTCTGATTACTTCAGTGCCTAAATACACTAACATGAAGTGTGTGCAATCTTGAATAAACTTTTCACTTAGCTTCTTTGAATAAGAATGTTACAGATATGTATTATAAATGTACAGTCATTGTCCACACTGCATACTCATAACCTTTTAATCAGTTATTTAACCACTTTCTATTTGCTACAAAACAGATCAGTTTCTTAAATAACTTTAGGTGGGAGACCTTCTTAAAAGCTTTTTAGAAATCTAAGTACCTGATAACAGTCAATTCATCTGTCTTACTAATCCCTTGCTGCATAGAACTCAAGTAGGCTTGAATTGCTCCTTTGGAAATATTAGGGTTTGTGACACTGTTATATTATGATGGTTTCAAATACTTTGTCTGTTAGAGAAACTAGTAGTCTATTAGTATTAAATGAAAATTTTAGAAAACCAAATACTATGTTTGCTGCCTTCCTATATTACACTGAAATTTATAGTCAGAGGATACATACAATAGTTATTAGTTAAGCTAATTCACGTATGACCCCATTCAGTACTTTTAGACATTCATATAGGCCTTGCAACTTCTTGCATACCTTTTACTGATTTTCTTATTTAAAATTTTCTGCATACATGCTGTTGTCTGAGACATTTCCTTAACACACATCATGTATGGTAGGATTTCTAAGTTCATTTTTTAAGGAAAAGTAATGCAACTATTTTTATTTTATTTTTATTTTTTATATCTATGATCTTATCTTTGAGTGATTTCTCTCATTTGGATGGAACTTTCATGTTTTGGATGATGTCTTTTTACTTCTAATTGGATTATTATTATTATTATTATGAAGAAGAATACTGCCTTCAGTTTACAATACTTTTTTTTTTCTTGTGCTTTTCTTAAATATCATTTAATTTAATTTTTAATAGAATGTCTTTATATCATCCTTTGCCACTATGGAAAGGAGTATATGAGAGTTATCCATGGGCTGCAGTCCCTTTGGATCATCACTGTTCTGGTATGACTCACTGACCAACAGCTAGCACCTCCTTTCAAAAGTACCATTCCAGACATGTCCACAAGAAAGTCCTCATCCATTTTGTTCTCCAAATGCTTCTCTTCAAATTCCTCCTCCTGTTTATCCATATGTATATCATCCTGTGTCTCCTCTCACATTTCCTCTTAGTGTCTCTTCCTCTCTCCTTTTGTGTGTGTGGGACCCATGCTTCGTCAATCCATTCCTGAAGGACTTCACCCCATTGTACAGACCCATATTGGAGCAGTTCTTGAGAAACTGCAGTGTGTGGTAACCCCACATATGATCAGCCTGGGAAGGACAGCATCCTGTGGGAGGGACCCCACACTGGAGCAGGGGAAGAGAGAGACCACAAAGGAGCAGAAGAGAAGAAGCATTATGGCCTGACTGCTACCCCCATTCCTTGTTCCCCTGCATGGCTCTGGGGGAGGAAGAAGAAGAAGGCGGATGGGAGGGAAGGTTTTTTTAGTTTGCTTTTAGTTTTCACTGTTCTGGTCTATTAATAGGCAATAAATTAAATTAATTTCCCTTATGATCAGTCTGTTTTCACCATGATGGTAATTGGTGAGTCTCTGTCCTCTTTGTAAACCATGAGCTTTCTTTTCATCATATTTTCTCCCCCTGATCTTTGTGAGGGTGAATGAGAGAGCAGCATGATGGAGTTTAGCTAGTCGTCAGTGTGAAACCACCACACCTCCATGTTTCCACATGTGTTTTCTGCCCACAGTGGCTCCCACCTTTTCTCCAGTATGCTTGAACATCATGTGCTCCCATGACTGGTTTAATTTTTTTGTGGACAATGGGTTGTTTAGATCAGTTTCAGAGCCAGCTGAAACTGTGACCTTCACAGTGTATCTCATGGTCTCCACCTCCACAAGTCATTCTACAGCCTCCTGCCTCCAACATCTGCCAGTTGTGCCCAGTGATGCTCCACATTGACAGTTACTAACCTGCAAGTGAAGTTGCCTACTGTTATTATAAAAAAATCCCTTTTTTACTATTTACTTCTTAGTGTTTTATAACCCCTGCCACAATCTTCTTCTCACACATGATGTTGTTCCTATTTAGCCATATACCTGTTAGAATTGCATACAACAAAGATTTTGTAACACATCTTGATGCACTGGTTTAGAATCACGGAATCATAGAATGGTTTGGGTTGGAAGAGACCTTAAAGATTATCTAGTTCCAACCCCCCTGCCATGGACAGGACACCTCCCACTAGACCAGTTTCCTCAAAGTCCCATACAACCTGGCCTTGAACACTTCCAGGGATGGGGCTGTCACAACTTTCTGGGCAACCTGTTCCAGTGCCTCACCACCCTCACAGGAAAGAATTTTTTCCTTATACCTAATCTAAATCTACCCTCTTTTAGTTTAAAATCATTACACCTTGTCCTATCACTATATTCCCTGATAGAGTCCCTCTCCAACTTTCCTGTAGGCCTTCTGTACGTACCGGAAGGCCACTATAAGGTATTCATAGAGCCTTCTTTTCTCCATGCTGAACAACCCCAACTGCCTCGGCCTGTCTTCATAGGAGAGGTGCTCCAGCACTCCTTGTGGCCCTCCTCTGGACTCACTCCAAGAGGTCCATAGAATCATAGAATCACAGAATATCCCAAGTTGGAAGGGACCCATTAGGATTATTGAGTCCAACTCCTGGCATCATACCAGATCGCCTCTATGTTCTTCTTATGCTGGGGGCTACAGAGCTAAATGCAGTACTCTAGGTGGGGTCTTGTGAGAGCAGAGCAGACGGGGAGAATAACCTCCCTCAACCTGCTGATCATGCTTCATTTGATGCATCCCAGGATATGGTTGGCTTTCTGGGCTGCAAGCGCACATTCCTAGCTCATGCTGAGTTTCTCATTAACCAACACCTTCAAATCCTTCTCTTCAGGGCTGCCTTTTCTTAAATGCACTTTCAATGAACTCATCGCTCAGCCTGTATTTGTGCTTGGGTTTGCTCTGACCCAGGTGCATGACCTTGCACTTGGCCTAGTTGAATTTCATGAGGTTCACATTGGCTCACCTCTCAAGCCTGTCAAGGTCCCTTTGGATGGCACCCCTTCCCTCCAGTGTGTCAAGCATGCCACTCAGCGTGGTGTTATCAGCAAACTTGCTGAGGGTACACTCAATCTCACTGTTTATGTCAATGAGAAAGAAGTTAAACAGCTCTGGTCCCAATACCCCTGAGGAACACCACTCGTCACTGGTCTCCACTTGGACATTGAGCCACTGACCACAACTCTTTGAGTGTGACCATCCAGATAATTCCTTACCCACTAAGTGGTCCATCCATCAAATCCATGTATCTCCAATTTACTTCACTTGTTTAAATCCTCCAAAATTAATATTGAAATATTGTGAGATCCCTTTCTACCTCACTCCTATTGAAAGAGAAAATACTGAATAAAAACACCAAGGTACAGTTTTTCACTGCAGTTCAACGTATGAGAAGAGAGAAGCATTTCTTTTGAGTTGACATATGATCGATAAAACAATATGATAAAAAATGCAACTATGTAGCTTGATCTCTGATTCAGTGTTACTGATAAATGGGGAGGGGCAGGGGAGAGTAGCAAATGCTCCCGGGGAAACAGAGTATGCATAGAAATAAAGGAAATAAATCATCAGAAATAAGGAAGGTTTTCCATTTTAGGTAGGGAAAATTACAGAATGCTTTGCAAGTGCAATAAATTATGTAACATAAGGCACACAGACACTAAAACCTTTCTATCCAGCAAGAAAGCTAAATCATTGACTGGAAGGACACCTGAGAATATGTTAAGTGCAATGGTAAAAAATAAAAGATACTTTCTAATGTAAAACTGAGACTCTGGAGAGTAGTTTCAGATTCCACAAACTCTTTCAGCTTTTCCTTTAAGAAGAAATTGATGGGGATGTTAAGGCATTTTTGTTTCTCTTTTAATCAGCCCATTTGACTTCCCTAAAGGAAGATAACTTTTTTTAAGTACTCCTGTAATATTTAAAGTTCCATGGCTTGTTCTAGAAGGACTAAATAGCTAACCATATAAAATGCTCCAATTTTTCTTTCATTCAACCAATTGACTAAGGTATTACCAAACAGAGGCCTGAATTTCAGTAAAGAAATAAATAGTGGTTAACTACAGTCATGATACTGTCATCATGGCTGATGTATGGGCCACACTAAGTCCTCCTACACACTTCAGACTTAAAGCTGATTCTGCATCTCTTCACAACTGAAGAAAACAACAGCAGTTTAAAACTGAAAACACGTAACTATATAACAGATTATTAGGATGCAATTCCTGATCAAAACAATGAAAAGAAAAAAGAAGTAACTTTGATGATGATGATTATGATGATGATTATAAAATTAATAATAATCTGGGAGGCCTCTTTTGCACTACAATATCAAAACCCCATAAAAGGGAAAAAAGAAATATGGAAACTGGCTAAAATGAATCACAAAGGTAAGAGATTAATTTCAGCAACCCTAAAAATATAGTGTGCTACTTAACAGGCTTCTTCATAGAATCTTCTTAACCATAACTGTTTGGTCTGAGTGTCTGCCCACTGGAATATTATTGTAGAACTTCATAAATACATTGGTTAAAAATTATCCAAGTTTCACCTTTTACCTTTTAACTTTTTTTTTTTTTTTCTTTTCCCAGTTTTCTCCCCCATGCCAATTTGGGAGGGATGTGATCAAACAGCTGTGTGATGCTTAGCTTCCTGCTGGCTTAAACCACAATTTGATATACAGGAGACCATTTAAAACTGTGCTGACATACTGAAGAAAAATACTTACTCAGTTCAAGAATGGAAAAAAAAAAAATCAGTGCTCAAGTACCTTTCTTCTCCTCTATATGATTTCTTAGTGAAATTAGTATAATTCTGTCTTGTGGAGTCAGTGCAATGATATAGCCAATGCACTGTGAGTAGTTAAGAAAGAGGAACTGTGCCCGGGGCACTGGAAAATCATCTTTTATTCTTTCCATCTATTTCAGTGTGTCAATAATAATGATTAAACAGACAATTTGTAAATTTGATTCAAATAGGATAACAATTATAATTAGGTTAGTAATCTTAAACCATTATACCGAATATAAATGTAAATTCAAGATTTTGTTGTATGCTTCTCTAAAGACATGGGATGCCTAAAGACCTCTGTTATTATTAGTTATATATTCTAAATATCTGTATATACAAGAAATCTCAACAAAATAAATTCCTTCACTGATACGTTATAAATTAGAAAAGTGATTCATTTAGAACTAGAAAATATGCTTTGGGAGGGCACCTGTGCTTATACCAACCAGCTATTATACATCATATCTATTATACATTTACTTCAATAATCTTTCTGCACAACTGGACAGTACTAGTTTTCATAATTGTCCTATGATATCATCCCTATTTAGCCCCTCAATAAGTAGCATAGGTTTGAAAGATATTTAATGTAAATAGCCTTCAAAATATAAAATTATAAATTTTAATGAATTTAATATATGTTTGAAGATTTTTTTTTAATTGACTAGAATTTGGTAAGTTATTTTTGCTCTTATTTTTCTGTGTAGATGCTTTTATTATTGACACAAATGCTTAAATCTAACTTGTGACTATATGTTCCAGTGAAAGTTCTGTATAAGTCCTACAGAAAAATAGTCTTTCAATCTCATTTGAAAGTCTTTTAGGAATTTGGACAAGATTAGAACATTTTCTTCATCTTACTTGTTCTTTATATAATTTTGTTATTTTATGTATAGCAATTTATCTACCAAGTTCCATATATCTTCATTTTAACCATAACTTAAAACCATAGCTTTGCTTAACTGTTTTCTCTTTTTTTGTTGTTGCTGTTGTGTGTCTGCTGAAACAATTATTTCAAATCGTTTTTAATAGCTGCTCAGTTGAACTATATTTTTATGAACTATTTATTAATTCAGTGATCTCTCAGAGCCTTGAGTAGTATTTAAAGGAGTTACTGGGCACAGAAAAGACAGAACAGACTTTAAACTCTGTAAACATGTCTATTTTTTTCTGCTTGATATATGCCATGTGGCTTTCTTTGTATTTATTAAAGCTTATACATTGATGAAACTTAAAGTTATAGATGACTTACTTTTGCCGTTTAGTATCTATGACATTGCAATGTCCCCCAGATGCTTTTTAAAATATGGAAAGAGTGTTTGAATACTGTTTCTCAGTAGGTGCATGCACTTCAGACTCTAAGTTCCGGTCATACACTTTAGAATGTACTTGTGCAAAATGTACGGAAGTATGCAGTCTCAAAAATCACTTAATCATAGGATAACTCTTAGTTTTGGAACCGTTCAGGTAATCTTTACTGCTTAACACGTTGTGGTGGTTTTACTCGGGTGGGCAGCTGAGCTCCACCTCAGCTGCTCTCTCACTCTCCCTCCTCAAAGGGAAAGGGGGAGAAAATACAATGCAAAGGGCTCAAGGGTTGAGATAAGTATGGGGAGATTGATCAACAATTATCGTGACAGGCAAAACAGACTCAGAGTAGGGAGACAGTAAGATTTATTGCCTATTACTAACAAGCTAGAGAAGCGAGAAACAAAGGAAATAAATCAAAAATGCCTTCCCCCCATCCACCCTCTTCTACCTCCTCCCCCCAAGTGTCACAGGGGAATGAGGGAATGGGGACTGCAGTCAGTCTATAGCACTTCATCTCTGCCGCTCCTCAGTCACTCTCCTCCCCTCCTCCACATGGGGTCCCTCCCACTGGATACCATCCTTCCTGAACTGCTCCAACCTTGGTCCTCCACGGGCAGCAGCTCCTGCCGGGTCACCTGCTCCTGCGTGGTCTCCTCTCCATGGGCTACAGGTCCGGACCAGAGTCTGCTCCAGCGGGGGTCCTCCACAGGCCGCAGCCTCCTTCAGTGCAGGTTCACCTGCTCTACTGTGGTCTCTTCCACAGGCTGCAGCGTGAAACTCTGCTCCACCGTGGTACACCATGGGCTGCAGGGGGACAGCCTGCTCCACCAGGGGCATCTCCACAGACCGCAGGGGAACTTCTGCTCCGTGCCTGGAGCACCTCCTGCCTTCCTTCTGCACTCACCTTGGCACCCGCAAGTCTGTTTCTCACTCCTCTCTCTCTCTCTCCCTGCTGCTCTTCCCCAGTAGGTGCTTTTTTTTAATGTATTTTTTATTTTCCCTGTCTTAAATATGCTCTCACAGAGGCACAAACAACATCGCTTATTGGCTCAGCTCTGAGCAGCGGTGGGGCCGTAATCTAATATGGGGCAGCTTCTGGATTCTTCTCACAGAAGCCACCCCTATGGCCCCCCTGCTTCCAAAACCTTACCATGTAAACCCACTACACATGTACTACAGAGTATTTAGCAGATGTCAACACTGCTACAGAGCATGCCTGGAAGCAATCGCATTTGCATTCTTAAGTCTAGAAGATATTTCTTGCACTGAAATTTGAGAGGATTCTTAGTGTTGCAATTGTCGCCCTTCAAGTGCTTTTATTATTTACTGAAAGACTGAGTGTCCTGCTCACTGTTGTTGTGTCGAGGTTGACAGTGCCTCCTGAAGTCCTTTCTTGTGACTTAATTGAATCACTTTAAGCAAGGCATTCCAGAGGCCTGTTCAAATTTCATCCTTCCTATTAAAATAAGATCTTTCAGTAGCCACACAAAATGGATGTTCTTGTTTTTTATGCTTTATTGAGGGAATTATCTGTGGTCCTTTAGGGCTGAAAACAACGAAGACTGAAAACCTGAGCTCCTATTTATCCCTTGAAAGTAAGATTAAGCTACTGCCTCTCCTCGTTTACTTACAGTTTACCTTGGTGACGTCCTTATTTTAGACATGTTTAAGTACGGTACTTGCTCAAATACTAGTCATGAAGTTCTCCAGAATAATTTGACCTGTTGCAGTCCTAAAAAAACAACAAAGAAAATAAATGTCATATCTAGGGTTATACTTCCAGTGGCTGACTTAAATGAGAAAAAAATGTAAATAGAAAGGAAAAACAGATGGGGAGAAAAGGAAAGGTAAATTATGTAATGGCTCTCTAACCAAAGAGCAATAAGAATGTTTTGCCAGTGAATCAGCAACCAGAAAAAACATAACTAAACTATGATTTATATCATATTTTCTGAGCTACTATGGTTTAGGAAGATTTCAGCCTACTGTTTGTACTGGATGAGAGCTTGGAAAGGAAGTGGGACAACCTAGGGGCAATCAGTAGCAATCTAGGAAAGCAGTTTGTCACCTACTGGTAGATGCTTTGATGGAATGTTTATCCACTACTTCACTATATGCTCAGTAGGCATAGAAATAACTGCAGCCTGGAGCAATGACCACAGAATAGATCTGATATAGATCTGAGTGAGGACTCAACCCCTGCCAATATACAACATTTTCGTGAACTTTCAGAGGGCACTTGATGTAGTTTAAAGGCTTTACTTAAAATAAATCTGAGCTTATATGCCTTTATAATTAGTTTAACACAACTCTGTGGGATAACAAAATGCCACAAAAACATACATCCTGTTAATGGAACATGGGAGAACATCAGGGTTTCACAGAAAAATCAGAACTCATCCTAATAAAACTCAATGGGAAGCCTATTCAAACCACACAATTTAATTTTAATCCTGAGATTAAAGAGAAAACTCACAATTCATTAATTCCTGCAGGAAACCATCTCCAGACTTAAGATTATAAATAAATAAATAAATAAATAAAAATGGAAAAGTGGAACACAACAAATCTGGAGTTAAATATAAATTACACCTTTTTTTTTTGCTTAAAGAATGAAAACAAAACCAAAACACTCCTACTTTTGGAAAATAAGGAGCGCTTCCTTCTTAATGCTGTATTGGGTCAAAATTTACATGTTTTTAAATATTCTTAGACTTATAGACTACAGAATTGAATATATTTATAGCAGGCACTTTATTCAGTAGCTTTAAAATGGTCTTCAGTCTTAATGGTCATAACTGCAACAATTGTATTAAAGATATAACAGTCTCAAATATTAATGGAATAGAAAGTGTAAATACATTCTATGTTTTTAAGTTAAAAACATATTTGCCTTGCTCATGCTGGGGGGTCAGAACTTGTCCCTTGGTGTTCAGATGTTTCCTCATGAGTGTTCTCGTAGCAGGGGGTTCAAGTGAAACATAAGCCAGTGCTTGAGTTCAGAGATTTTAGTATGTCTGGAAGGTGTATCCTACAAAAATACAATGACAAATATTATTTGGCAGCTCTGGAGATTTATGCCTAATGCTTGGGGTGGTTTGTTTGTTTGTTTGTTGTTTAAATGTATATAAACAACACAAAATAAAAGTCACAGGTCTCTCTCAAAGGTGAATGCTGCATAGTATGCATGCAACACAATCACCTAAATAAGTCTTGTGAAGGAAATTCAAAAAGGTAATACTGAACAATTTAGAGTATTCTGAAAAGCGATTACAAACTACAGGACAATCTTCTCATGGAAGAGTGAACTAGAGATGCAGTCATTATTTTCATAACTGTTTCTGCTTCTTCATATCTAATATAAAATATATTTACCTGTCAGGTATCAGAATCTCAAATGCCTCTTTCATTCCCTCTCAGTTGAGAAACTCCCTCTGGCAGTGACTCAGGCAGTGCATTTTCAAGGTGGCAACACAATGCAGTAGAGCAGAAGTATCAGAAGTGATCAGCTGTTCTAGCGAGCCCTCAATCCAGCAGCTACTACTAAGAGCAGAAAAGGAGAGAGGTGTTCTTGTCTTTTCTTTCTACAGTTCCCTCCCTGCCAGCTCAGTGATTATGTTTCCAGTTCTGAAAGCCCCATTTTGTATGGAGCCGTAAACCCCTGTAGCATGAGCTTGTTGGCTATGACCTTTATAGCTCTTGCATAAGCTGTTATCCAGAAGGATGCAGGATTTCCAAAGCAATGTAAGTTGTCTTTGCCTGCTGACAACGTTACCTCTTGGAATAACAGCTCTGAGGCCTGTTCATGCACGTGAGATTATTACCTGACTTGACCCAGGTAACACAGAATTCACCAGCTTAGTCATACCTAACCTCTCAAAACACAGCATTGACAGGTAACTTTTTTTTTTTTTTTTTAAATGCAACTAGCACTTGCCATACTTCTCCAATGAAAGCCTGAACAATCTTAAGCCAATCTTCTGTAAAAAGAAAATTCCTTTTCAAATGTCCATGGAAGACATTCACTATCAATCACAGAATGATAGGATAACTCAGACTGGAGGGGACCTTAGGAGGTGTCTAGTCAAATTTCCTGTTCAAAACAGGAGCATCTGTAGGATCAGACCACACTGTTCATTGTCCAGTTGAGTAAACTTCTAAGGATGGAAAGTGTTAAGAAAAAGGAAAACCTGCTGTTTGGGAAACATGCTCCAATGCTTGACAATCCCCATGGTGAAACTGTTTCTCCCTATATCCACTTGGATGGGCACTCCTATTTCCATTTACAAACTACTGATGGTTGGACCAGATGATCTTTAAGGTCTTTTCCAACCTTAATGATTCTATGATTCTATACTCCTGCTTCAAAGAATGTCCATTGTCTTTTGTCCTCCTACCTTCTGCTACTGTGAAGGTCCTACCTCTGTCTTAATGATCTTGTCACAGATAGTAGGAGGGTGCTGTTCTGTTCCCCTGAAACTGACTCTTTTCCAGCCAAGCAATCCCAGTGCCCTCATCCTCTCTTTATCCCACATAGCAGCACCCCAGGCAGTCTTTAAAAAGGAAATATAACACATGGCTTAGAAGATGCAGTCTTGTGTAGCAGAAACAACTAAAAGAATCATGGATGAAAAACAAACAAACAAACAAACAAAACTGCCTGACAGTAGCAGCATGAGTTCTGTGTTTCTTGCTGAATGTAGTCTGTTAGCATTGCAATGTTTAGCTGCAGTAGGTCAAATTTCATCCTGTTACACTGATAAATAAACTACTGTCTTTACTTTTTTCCACTGTAGTATTTTATGGCATCCATTCTATATGTCACAGTGATCTTTAAGAGAATATGGAAGCTAGAGATATGAGCATATTAGAAATGAGATAAAATAAACAGACTTACTTGTTCAGACACTGCTGTTTGTTCAAAATAAGATAAACTGAGTGATTGGCTAGACTGGAAATGGCAGCTACAGAACTTCTCATGCTGCAGCTCTCTGAATTGTCTCTATTTCTAAGTTAAGTTAATTAGAAGTGAAGTAAATATGTGATGGCCTTCTAACTTAGGTGACTAATGAAAGTATCATAACATCATTTGTTCTCAACTTTGTGCCTATTAGTATTCTCTGGTGTCCTTTATACGCAAAGAATCAAAGGGCTTTAGCATGCATAAGCCCTTTCAGCTTTATACGGCTCCTTGCCTTCTCCCTGATTTGCTAGCAGCATGAATGCATCTTTCCCATAATAATAAACAAAACAAAACAAAAAAGGAAACTATCAAATGGAATAAGATAATGGGGGATGATAATGTAGCAGGAGCACAAGTGCAAAAAATTTTGTTTTGGGACAGAGATCTTAAATGAGATGATGTGAAGTATAACTCCTCAAAATGACTCTAAAATAAAATAAAATAAAAAGTTATTTTTATACTTTTTATTTTTACTCTTGATAAACGCTGATTCTCAAGACTGATATATAGGACTATGAGTTAGCTTAATATGAGTAATTTAAACTTATTAAAAATAATAATATTAATAACACACATTTGTGAAGTTGTAAGATCCTTTAAAGGCTAGTACAGTTTGAGAAGATAGCCTCTTAGGTTTTAGCCTTGGTCTCAGATCTGTATCTTTGTATTGAGAAGTGACAATGAAGACTTATTCATCTTAGAAAAAGTGCACCAGTTATAAAAGTCTAGCTGCATGTATATATAGCAACTATTTTGTGAAATCTCTGATAGTTAGTAAAAGATCTCATAGACAGCTGAGAAGGAATGATGAGAGAAAGTCCTGCCTTTTAAGTCTTTGTAGTCTGCCCTGGAAATGCTTTCAGCCAGCACAAACTGCCAATTTCTTATTTTAAATATAGGCATCCAGCTGAAAGGTTGGATGCCATTCAAAAGGTTGTAAAAAAAAAATAAAAAAAAATTGTTCCTGTTTACTTTGGTGACAGTACTTCCAGTCAAAGATGTGGATATCTAAAGACAAGAGCCCACCAGAAGAATGGAGGGTAGGCGTTACGTGGGAATAACTACAGACCCAGATGGAGTCAAACTGAGTCCTATAGGTGATCTTGATCTACAGTGTTAGTATACAGTCATATTGGAAATATTTATAGTCTTAAGGCCTTATGGCTGGAGTCATACTGCTGTACCTCAGTAAAATTTAATAACTATTATTGCTGAACCAACTAGCCCAACAGAGAGAAAGCTGACATAGTGCCATGCCCAGCTCTAAGGAGTAACAAGGCTGAGTACATATTCCTAATAGGCACGTACACAAATACGAGTATATAAGGCACATACATATCCACTTGGCTGGCTGGTCACCCAGATCGGCATAGGCAGAAAACATAGCATTCATGTGAGCAGAAATAGCACCAATAGATCCAGTTCCCATCTCTGGCTGATCTGGATGAAGGTCTGTTAGTAAGAAATATATCTACATAATATATTATGCATACATTATATGTATGTATATGCATATGTCTAATATAGATTTCCTCATTAGCTGGACACTCGGTCTATGTAATAGCCTAGACCCTACATCCTCATTCTCCCAGCTGATGGCACCTGGGCGTTCAAAGCCCTAAGAACTCTATCCCCAACTCCAGCTGCTGGTGCAGACCTGCCTGATACCAACACCAACCTCCCTCCCCACTCCACCCCCCCCCCCATCCCTCCTCTTACTGTGTTTAGTCACTCAGTCTCTACTGAGAAGCTGTCCTTTGGATATTCCTAACTCCGGATGTTTCCTGTACGGAGACATACTCACTTTTAATTGGTCTCCTAGTCAATTTCCAGACCCCAAAGCTTCTCAGGATGTCCATAGTTTACATGCAACTGGTCCTGTTTATGTTTTATGCACCTACTTATCTACTTATCCTGTCTTGTTCCTACCCACATGACCTTGGTTCATCCTTTTCTCTCCCTTTGTTTCCTCCCCAAAACATCTGTACTGGGTTTATGTGGCACGGTCTCGTTTGCATGGGGAGCTGCAGAGGTGGCCTCTGTGAGAAGATCCTAGAAGCTGCTCCACATTAGATAAGAGACTCCAGATGGCTCCAAAAGGAACCCACTGCTGGCCAGAGCCAAACCACTGAAAAATGCTGGCTGCGCCTCTGTGATACCGTATTTAGAAGGGGAAAAAAAACTGATGCAAACAGCAGCTGGGAGACAAGTGTGAGAACCAGCCTTGCAGACAGGCAAGGTCAGTGCAGCAGGAGGGCAGGAGGTGCTCCAGGCACGCAGCAGAGTTTCCCCTGCGGCCTGTGGAAGGACCACTGGTGGAGCAGGCTGTCCCCCTGCAGCCCATGGATCCCACATGGAGCAGATCTCCACGCTGCAGCCTGTGGAGGAGCCCCCGGTGGAGCAGGTGGATGTGGCCTGGAGGAGGCTGCGTCCCATGGAGAGCCCCCACAGGAGCAGGCCCCGGGCTGGAGCTGCAGCCTGTGGAGAGGAGCCCATGCAGGGGCAGGGGATCTGGGGGACGCTGCCACCCATGGGGATCCCTGCTGCAGCAATCCATTCCTGAAGGACCACACCCCATGGTACAGACCCATATTGAAGCAGTTCTTGAAGAGCTGTAGTGTGTGGGAAGCCCACATACAATCAGTCTGGGAAGGGTGGCAGCCTGTGGGAGGAACCTCACACTGGAGCAGGGGAAGAAAGCAACCAAAAAGCTGCAGAAGAGAAGAAGCATTATGGACTAACTACAACCTCCCCCCCCCCCCCCCCCATTCTGCTGTGCCACTCCAGGGGAGGAGATAGAGGAATGTGGATGGGTGGGAAGGTGTTTTTAGTTTGCTTTTAGTTTTCACTGCTCTAGTCTATCAATAGGCAATGAATTAAATTAATTTCCCTTATGCTGAGTCTGTTTTCACCATGACATAATTGGTAATTGGTGAGTGATCTCCCTTTTGCAAACCATTAGCTTTCTTTTCATCGTATTTTCTCCTCCTGGTCTGTTGAGGATGGGGAATGAGAGAGCGATGTGGTAGTATTTAGCTGTCTGTCTTAAACCACCACAAATCCCATAAAAAATCTTGTACAATCCCCCAGAATTCTTCCTCTGTATCCCATAGTGTGTCCCATGCCCCTAGGCAGTGACTCTTCAGTACAAAAGGTTATCTGGAGACCAGCTCACACTGCCTCATAGTGATGGGTGTCCTGAGGACCATGGGGCTGAGGCTGTCTTGGGACAGGAGATGGTTGGGCAGGCATTTTTTCTCTGACTGGGTTCCTGGGGTTCCTCCAGTTAGCCTTGTGCCTGTGTGTTCCTCTTTGCATGTAGACTGGAGTCTTTTATAATGTGACTTATCAATTGCCACTGCAGGAACTTCAGAACTGTGGTCTGCTAAAAGCCATTTTGCAGCTGTCTTCCCCTTCTAAGATACCTAAGCACCTAATTTTCTACAATCTGATATTTCAATAAGAATGTACATCTTCTTTTCATAGACATGCTATAACAAGCTGAATATTGACATTGTGGAATGACTGGCTATATAGTTCTCAGAAAAGTTCCACCAGGGTCACAAATCATTCATCATCCAAACAACTTTCAGTGGCATTAGATGTGTTCTGGGAATGTCAACAAGATTAGGCCTACTGCAGAACGCTGGAGAAAGGAGAAGATACTACTACTGCATTTTTCCTTAGTGCTTAAAGCAGAAAATGTCAATACATTTTCGTATTAAAATCTGAACCTAAAAGCCAGAACATTTAAATGAAAAATTACTCTTAAAAATAAAATGCATGCTAAACATACATAGTCAAGAACATATCCTACTGAAATACCATTCCCACAGAATAATTGAAACAGTTGCTACCATAGAAAATGCAGACATTTCAAGTCACAAAACTTCCAGTAGAGAAATCCACATAGCCTTATTTATCCATTGCATTCACCAAACACAACAATTCAATCACTTGAAAGTGTCTTTTTTTTTTTTTTTCTCTTTGAATTACTTAAATTCTAGCATTAACTGGGAAAAATAAAAATATTTTTTTTTTAAAAGTCCTAACTACAAGACTATATGGCATGCAGGCTTCCCTAAGAAAGGAATTGTGCTTGGGTTATTTACACGGCTAGCTGTTTTTATTTAATAACTCAGCTAGACAGAGAAATAATCCACTACCAGTTAGAGGCACATTTCTCTAGATCTTCCTGTAAGAACCTGAAATTAACAGCTTTGGTTTACTTTAAACTGGTTTTAATTAGTGGTGAAAAATAAATAAATCTGAATGCTTAAAAAGGAATGGTTTTAAGTACATCCATTCATCTTTTTACTAACGCATGCATTGCAGGTGTCTTAATTTGTAAAGACATGAAAGGGAAATGGGTACATAAGAAAAAAACAAAACAACAACAACAAAAAACTATTTTCTTGCCTCGATCCTTTGGGCTCTGTAGTTACCCTCAACTGACATACTAAAAAAAAAACAAACAGCCAGTCCATATTTTACTTTGTCACAAGCTCATCAAGCCAGCTTTGGAAGTCTTAGAAGGGCTCCAAGGGATCCATTACAGCTGCCCATAAGTCTGTTGCTTTGATTTTAATATGTATAGCTGCTAGTGTATGAAAGAATCAAATTTATTCAAGGTATTCACTTTCAATATGCTTTTTTTTAAATTTCTATTAATAAATAAAACTTCTCTTTAACTTTAAATGGCAGGAATGTTTCTTTGTTGGTGTTTTTTTATACTGTCTGTGGCAAATGATTTTACCACCTTTTGCCTTTAATTAAGAAAAAGTTATAAGCATGCTGCATTGAAACTATTCAGTATTAAAAGTAGTAATCCTTTTGATGAAGTATGAATTTTCGCTTAGTGACGTGTAATATAGGCATCAATAAGAATGGGAGAGGATAGAAAGGGAAATGGAAGTACATATTAGTAAGGAAGCCACCACATACATGGCTTTAGTAATTATTTTATATATATATATATATATATATGTAAAAGAGGATGGAAAGGGAGGGGAAGAAAAAAAAAGGGAAAAAAGGAAAAAAAATAGAAAAAAGAAAAGAAAGGTATAAAAAAGGAAAAGGAAAAGTACTAAAGGGGAATGAGATTAGAGGAGAGGAGAGGAGAGGAGAGGAGAGGAGAGGAGAGGAGAGGAGAGGAGAGGAGAGGAGAGGAGAGGAGAGGAGAGGAGAGGAGAGGAGAGGAGAGGAGAGGAGAGGAGAGGAGAGGAGAGGAGAGGAGGAGGGCAGGGCAGGGCAGGGGAGAAGAGAGGAGAGGAGAGGAGAGGAGAGGAGAGGAGAGGAGAGGAGAGGAGAGGAGAGGAGAGGAGAGGAGAGGAGAGGAGAGGAGAGGAGAGGAGAGGAGAGGAGAGGAGAGGAGAGGAGAGGAGAGGAGAGGAGAGGAGAGGGGAGGGGAGGGGAGGGGAGGGGAGGGAAAATGATTTCTGTATTAATAGAACTGGAAGAAATTCTAGGAAAGGAATCAGGATATCAGATGCTTCATACTAAAGTAAGATAAAAGAGTTTATCTTAAGGTGAGAGCAGGTCTCGGTACTGGCAGAAGCAAAGCCATGCCAGTGTAGTCACATAACCTTAACTATACCTCCATCTTTCTCACAAACACTCTTCAGTGACTAGTAAAATCAAAGGGTAATCTCTGCTGTTAGATAAAATGCCTGCTGTTAGAATTACTTGAGTTCCATTGCCAAACTCCCACAGCATACTAAATAGAGCACATTAGTTTGCAACAGTCCTCTCTTCTCTCCTTTAATACTATATACTTTCAAATTTGAAAGATACATGTTAATACATTATACCCAAAGTTTCCTTATTCTGAACTGCTGAATTCCTAATATGCATCTTTTACCTTTTGCTCAGCAGTATGGCTGGAACTTCCCTGAAGTCAATAAATTGCTGGACCAGAATTTAAGTTTCCTATACATCAAAGATTCAAATTGTCAAGACCTTATGAGAATGGTTTTGTTTGTTTTTGTTTGTTTGTTTGTTTGTTTTGCTTTGTTTAGTTTTCCTTCAGTCTTACAAAACTGAATGGCAAACATTTGTGACAAATACTTTTCACTTAAAGATGGACATGCCAGTTTGGGATTATTTTTTTTCCAGTTTCATTTTAGTTCTATAATTCTGTGGTCTTCAGTCTGTAAGTGCAGAAAATCAAACCTATATATAGGTCTCTGGGCCTATATTTAACTTCAGAAAGATCTTTATCAAAATTTCCTTTGAAATATCATTCTTTCAACAAATGAGGTAGTTGCAAAATCCTAGGTGAACAGGGGTACAGCTGAGATGACTTGTGGTGCCTTGGAAACAGAGTGCAGTAGAATAAACAATAAAGAAAACATTTTACTCCAAGCAAAAGGAAGTGATTTTTTTCTTAGCACATTAAAAGACATCAGAACTTCTGAAGATGTTGTGGATACATTCTTAACAAATGAGAGAATTCTTCTGAAAAACTTGACCAAACCTGAGATTTACCCTGCAGAAACCAACAGGGAATCAGAAGGCCTCAGGCATTCCACAAAACTAGGTTCTTGTTACAGAGATTGATTAACTTAACTTAGCAGAAGTCTGAACAGCTTGCAATTGTGCTACAAGGTAAACTCCCATTTAGTGAAAGTTTCTTACAGATAATGGACCAATTTTTTCTTGTGCAATTTTGTTGAAGTAACACCAATACCAATGAATTAAGATTCTGCTGTCTTCTTTCTGTTTATTTTCAAATACAGGAGAATGGAGAGTGGGGGATGAGGAAGTAAATACCAGCATATGAAAATAAATCTCATAGAATAGGAAAGAATTAGTGTAGTTTTCTTTTGAAATCAAAATTTGCAGAGTTTTCTTATGCTATCATTTTCTGTGCAGAGGAAAAGGATCTGGGGGTGTTGGTTGATGTTCAGCTGAACATGAGCCAGCAGTGTGCCCAGGTGGCCAAGAAGGCCAACGGCATCCTGGCTTGTATGAGGAATAGTGTAGCCAGCAGGACCAGGGAGGTGATTGTCCCCTTGTACTCTGCTCTGGTGAGGCTGCACCTTGAATACTGTGTTCAATTTGGGGCCCTCACTACAAAAAGGACATCCAGGCCCTGGAGTGTGTCCAGAGAAGCGCTATGAAGCTGGTGAAAGGTCTGGAACACAAGCCCTGTGGGGAGCAGCTGAGGGAGCTGGGGTTGTTTAGTCTGGAGAAGAGCAGGCTCAGGGGAGACCTTATTGCTCTCTGCAACTGCCTGAAAGGAAGGTGTGGGGAGCTGGGGATCGGCCTCTTTTCACAGGTGACTAGTGATAGGACAAGAGGGAATGGCCTCAAGTTGCTCCAGGGGAGGTTCAGATTGGAAAACAGGATACATTTCTTCTCAGAAAGAGTAGTCAGGCATTGGGACAGGTTGCCCAGGGAGGTGGTGGCATCACTGTCCCTGGGGGGTGTTCAAGGAAAGGTTGGACGTGGTGCTTAGGGACATGGTATAGTGGGTGATATTGGTGGTAAGGGGATGCTTGGACCAGATGATCTTGGAGGTCTTTTCCAACCTTAATGATTCTATGATTCTTCGTATCTACTTCAGCATAGTAGAGCAGAGCTTGTTCAGTGCCGAGATATCCAAGAAATATTCTAGGGATAGGATGCTCCAAATTCTTAACCAGTGCCTTGTGCATGAAATTACTGTGAGAAGGGTATTTATTCCGGAAATTTCTCCAGCAGAATATCATCAAAACACCCAAAGGCTACTTCAACTTTTTCTCTTCAGCAGGAGTCACAACCTTTCATTTGACCAGGTCTTGAGAGCAATGGAGTGAAAACTCACACTCTTTACAATTAAAATTCCGAGTTTGATGCATCTGTGCAACAGCATGTGCTTTCATCTACAGTACAAATGGTCTTCCGTTGTCCAGCAGGAGGAGAATTGGCACTCAGCTGTAAAGAAAATTTCCTCTCATCTGTCTAGTGAAGCAGGCCTCTAAGGAAGCAAAGAAGATAGAGTCTTGTTCACTTATTCCCCTCACCAAGAACAGATAACAAGGCTGGCATTTTCAGTACTGCTACCAACATGAAAAAGATATCTGGGAAAGTTATTATTTAATCTGCAAAAGCAAGTGTTCAAAAACTAAGAACCAAAAGATTCCTGTTCCCCGTAGAAGCTAAATTCAAGCCTCTTGCACATTCTTCCACACTGTGAGAAAAAGAAACACTTTCTCAAATTAGCATTCTCCTGAGTAATGTGTATTTGCAAGAAAGTTATGGTTGCAGAAATGCTACTCTCATGCACACATAAACGCATGCTCACACCATTCCCTCATTTTCCAGGCAAGCCTGCAACAGGCATTGTCACATACAAAACCCTTTCTTAATGCACCCAGCTGGAGCCAGCAGTCAGGGTGCTTTGGCTCTGACAACTCCCTGTAGACTGGGTAACAAAACACAGTGTTTTACTAGTGACTTGTCCAATTAGCAAGGCAAAACCCTTAAATAATTGCTGTGATTTTGTCTAGAGTTTTACTTTTCTGAAACACTAGTCTACATTAGAGACACTAGATGGTTCCCATTTTCAGAAATCATGTTAATGACTGAGATAGCTCCTGTTATTTTAGAAGAAAAAAGAAAAAAAAAAAAGTGTTGCCTTTTTGTTTGTTGCAGACTTGGGCAGGAAGTGATTCTGCATTTATTGCCATAATGAGTGTTCACCTATATTTTCTATCCCCTTTCTTCTATACTAATGCAGTGGTTTAAGTATTTTGCCCATTATCAAGTATGATACTTGAACAGAACTCTTAACTCACTGGATCTCCATTTCATATGAAAATTAAATAAAATTTTGAACAGCAGACTTGAAAAAAAAAAAAGACAATTACATTACTTTTGACAGCATTGTGAGGGGCTTTTTGCATATTATGATATAACAAAAGCCTTTGTGTTCTGGGTGCAGTCAGCTGTCTCTAATATAAAAGAAATAAATAAATGCAAATGTGCATACCTGTGATGATACTTTTATTTAATTTGTTCACAGATGCTAACAGTAGAGATGACACAATTCCCTAGAGTTTTTTTATCTCTTTTGATGACCCCAAATGTAACAGATTCTGAACTAAAACATGTTCAATATTTCTAGTGTAGCTTTTTTACACATTGACAACTGATAATCATTTTCTTTTCAATTTTTTTGGAAAAAAAAAAAACTTTTTAAAGTCAGACAGAAATATTACTTTTTCTTATGCTCATGTGTTGCTGTAGAATTAAAAAAAAAAGACAAATATTTGATCACTGTACATCAGAAATTTATACAAACAATTTTTTAAACAAGTAATGTAAGATTTCTTTTTCCTTATCTGAATTTTACATTCTAGCTGAATTGCTATACACTTTAAAACCTTAAATGGAATGAAGTTGCCTTAATTTCATTGTCAACAGCAATGACAAGATGAAACATAAACTTTCAGTTTGCAGTCAACTTAGTGGATTTTTTTTTTTTTTTTAAGGATGTATCAGGGAAAGGTCAATTTTTACACATGAATAACTTGAATTTGTGTTTCAGATTCATATGCTTTAGTCCCTGCAGCAAAACCTTCAACTGAGCAGAAAATATTTTTCCAACGAGCCATTTACTAAAACAATCACATAAATGTAGTTCTAACACTGCATGAACTACCACTGTGACAATTTGCCATGATTTAACTTTCAAATTTGAAATTGCTGACCTGACGACAAAAATGACAAATAACAAGAGCAATTGCATTACAGGAAAGGGCAGCATTCTTTTGTAATTGTCACAGAATTGTGTCAAATGGACATATAGCTCCTGTTGTGGATAATTATTTCATACCTTTGTTCAACTCCAGTTTCATACTGTGTAAAATAATTTGCATTTCTTGAAGAATGAATGCCACCTCCCCAAAACAATTAATTTCCAGTCTTTCATATTATTGTTTAAAGTCTTCCCTACAAACATTTTATTTTGCACATCAATTACTTTTCCCATCCTTATATACTTGTGGTGTATTTCTAAATGAAACATCCTTTAGTAACCTCAAAGCATAAGCAATTTCTCATCTTCTTTTACAATACTTTTTTAAAAGTGAACAGTAAAACATTTTATAAGATCTTACTATTTACTGTAATTTAATATACGGATTTTTTAGTATTACTTATTTCTTTTTTAATCATTAAGAGAAACTATTGAATCAAGGCACTTTTCCACCAATGTAAAGAGAATTATAAAATGTGTATAGTTTGCCTCAGAAATATCTTACTGTAGTGACATATAATCATTCCTTTATAATTAAAAAATAATGTACCTGGTTTCATAGAGAACTGCAGTTATGTCAACAGAGCATCTAAAGTCATGCCATACTGTACACACTAATAAAGATTAAATGTTGGCCTACTATGACCTCCTATTCTAAATAGACTGAAAAACTGCACCAAAAAAAATCTACTGTTAAGTGAAAAGAAATTACATGATAGTTTCTCCATCTTCCATGCCATAAGGTAATGAAAATATTTTTAAATAGGTAAGTAAAAAGAAAATCCATCAAAAGTAACTTCTGAGGGAAACTAGACTATAAAGTAACTTCTGAATATACCCAACCAATCTAAAATGTGGAAGCATGAAACATTCAGAATGTACTTCCCCTCATAATGTGAACACGCATTTGAGTCTGAACATATGAATTTTAGAAATTCTAAAATGTTCCATTTCATTGATATTTTGTATAGGGAAGGAAAAAAGAAAAATATTTCCTGATAAACTTTATTTTTATATGTACATATACTGTCTTCATCTTCAAGATGAAATAGAACATGATATAACTATTCTTGATTTAATAAACAAGAAGCATGTGAAAACTTGAATAGAATTGAATTTGAAAATACTAATTGCTTGGGGGAATATTATATATATATATGTTAATTTCCCATTTGTTTACTTATATATATTCAATTATTTTCAACATATTATTTTTTCATGGAGCTTATTAAATATTACATACAAGAGCATGGTTTTGATATGCACAAAACTAGCAAGAAATAAAATTTTAAAGACATGAATCTTACTGTGATATTCACCTTTTTGCAGTTTATGACAATATAATGATGAATTGTCTTGCAGTAACACTCACTGAAGTCATGAAAGGTTAATAACTCATTTAAACATTCATTACATGTCCCTATCAAAGTCATCTTAATTTCACAAAGACATCTAAGTTTCTCTTTAGGGAAACACTCTCTCAGGATTCAAGTGTGATTCTTTATTAACAAAATGGCAAGTGCAAAGTTACATGTCAAAACCTTGACTGATGATGCTGCAAATTGGTTCTTCCACCAAAGCAGAAGACTTTAAATTAGTGCTTTTTAAAGGTGTGCTCCCTCAAAGGCAATTAATGTGTCAGTTGTCAGTCAGGATTATTTAATTTCCCAGTGAGGGCTAAGAAAATGGGCATAGCAGATTGATGAACAGAACATGGTGCTGCCCACAAGAGAATTCTAATAATGCTGCTAGTTTTCTACCATCATCAGGTCTAAAATTTAAGAGTTGAATGTTCAGCATGTCTGTAATACTTGGAAAGTTCTTAAAAAATAAAATCTGAGCTTCTTAGGAGCATATTTTTCCTAGGCATTGATAAATTTTCTTGTGCAAATTAGAAATAAGAATGATAAAATTGCTATTTTCAATGAATCTCTGTTGGGTTTTATCTTTTTGACAAGCTATGTCTCAGGAAACTCCATCTTAGAATGAATAAACATTCACCTACAAGATGTAGGTAACCAGATTTTAAATATTGTCTGTGCTGTGACCCAAGGTATGGATTTTAAATTGGTGTCCTGTTCCTTAGGAATGTCATAATGTTCTGAAATCAGGATTGTCTAAGTGCATTTATGTTATTATTTACATGTAGTTCAAATTAGAAGTGCACTTTGGAAAAGAATATTCTAGTTGAATCCACCTAAATTCTGGTCAGTTCACATTGTAGAGTGTTCTCAGAGTGCATCAGCTGGATTCCTTCTAGATAAAATTAAACTGGGAGATCCAACACTAGATGCTTAATATGCTCTTACTGTTATCAGGCATTCAATCCATAGGACTACACTAAAGCCAGGCTGACGTATACTCTTGGAAGTGGTAGCAGTGTGGACATCAGGTTCTCAGCACCAACTATCACAGTCTATAGACACTGTAAATCCATTCCAATTGGACCTTCCCATTTGCTAATGAACACATTGCTCAGATCTCTCCTGCTGCTGCTCTTCTACTTGTTATCATATAGATAGTTTTCTAAAATATAAGTATTTCTGCCCACATGCAAGAAACACTATAGTTGAAGCAAATGCAGAGAAGTTGAGAAACAGAGGTCATACAGAATAATTTCATTGTGAAAACAGTCATCCCAATTATGTTTTTCTCATTGGAAGACCTGATGCCTTACAGAATGAAACAGCATGAAAACATAACCCTGCATTTCAATAGGATAAATGTTTGTTGTGTACACAGCTGGGACTTGATAAACCCAGAGGGGTAACTTACAGATAAACACATGTAAGTTCTCTAGAAAAAATGAGGCCATATGCAGTAGCATTCCATTCTCCAAATAAACATGATCATCAGAATTGCTGTCCTGACATTTGTCAGATGAAAATTTGCAGTATGTGATATTAGTTACATCTAATATTTTTCATTGTATTGATTCATAATTCAATTTTTCAGCCTCCCAGTAAGAAAAGACAATGTTTCCAAAGACAGCAAAACAGATTTAAGTAACAAAACAGATTTAAGTAATTTCACTATAAAGATGTTAAACATGTTGAGTTGTTGGAGAAATTATTATCAGAAGAATGCAGGAATGCTCCATAGAAAATGAGACTATTGTATAGTGGAGTGTAAAAAATAAGGTATCTTCTTGTTTTCTCTCCAACAAGATGTTTTATATCCAAAAAGAGATCAAAACATACTATATGTAGTCTTCTTGTGTGGCTCTACCTAAGCAGTAACGTGAAACAATTAAATAGATAAAATATTATTATTTACTTAATAAATGTATAATATTTAAAAATATAGAAGGATGTAGACTGAAAACTGACTTTTCACTACACTGTTTTCTCCATGTATTTACTCATTTTCTCATAAAAATCATCCAGTTTTAAAGCTGTTAGAAAACAAACAAACAAACAAAAAATCCCTGACTTCTGCACTTTGTGATGTTTTCTTCTTGTAAGTGGCCTTTGTGTTATTTCCTTTTTGAAACACAAAATTTACTTCATGGAACAGCAAGGGTAGAAAAATTTATTTGCATAAAGATGGAGCTGAAGCGGAGAGCAGTTGCACTCTGAAATCAATTGGATGGAGGGATCCTTCCTGTTTCATGACTATGTAAAAGACTTGCATATCTTTCGAATGGAAATCATCACAAGTCAGCCAAACTGTTCTGGAAAACAGTTTTTCTCTGAAGAGGGTTATGCAATATGCTTGAACTGGGGTGATATTCTCCCAGACAGCAATCCTCTAGAGTGACATGAATGCTCTCAACTTTTATTCTGTTCCAGAGGAAAAAAGAAAACAAAAAAAACAAAAATCCGTGCAGGTTTGCCACAGCTTTTGCATTTACCATCATTCCTGAAGTTCTAATTTTTGTTTCTACTTATTTCAAAGATAGTGTCACTCAGGGCCAAAATGTTCTTTATCTTCAAATATTCATACATTTCATTCATACATCTCATTCATGCTTTCATGCACATATTGACTCATAAAAAAAAAAAATCTTTATAATAATTATAGCTTTCCCTCAGAAAAAGTGGTTAGGCTGCCATAAGGCGAAAAGTTATTCACCTTCATCCCAGCAGCAGGCAAGCCAATGAGGCTTGCACACAGCTCAGGGGTCAGATTATAACCATCCACTATTCATTTCCGGGTTTGTTTCTGGATTTTGATAGTACATGTTTCAGTATGCTGTAATCTTCTGAGTTTTTTCCTTCTATTACAGCTCATACAAAAATGACCTCCACAGAGTCCTTTCAACTGACATGATATTTCTGACTTGGCATCTGTCCTCCACTTGAGGACTAAAAAAAAATGTTATTTTTACAACTGACAGAACAACCATTCATGGAAACTTAAAATATGTATATTTGGAGCACCAAGACAATTTTCTTCCAACACTGTAAATGCTGTATGTATTTCCATATTCCATTTAAATGTAGGAAACCACTTCTGATCCCATTGAAGCTAGGAAAGTATTTGTCATTTGATTCAATAGAAGAAGACAAGGCAAAGCTAGGAGAGGACAAAAGAAGTAACATGATTTTGTTACTGTTCAGACACAAATACAAAACTAAATTTTAACCATTCCAAAGGGAGGCTACTACTGGGAAATCACACACTATGAAGATTAAAATGCCTTTGTTTAAATTGCCAGCTTTCCTACAACTTTTTTAAGAAGAGCTTTACTGTCATATGAAAATACAAAAAGCAACAGGAAAGTCTTTGAGGATTTAATAATGAAGCACACTTTTCCCTCAAATGCTTTGTTTCACATGTTAAAAATGTACTATAATGTAAAATGCATATTTGAATGAGTTTCAAAATTGCAAATGGAAATGACAAAAATGACAAAATCTGTGAACACAAGGGGTTGCTCATTTACTATAGAGATTTCTCTGTAGACTAAAAATGAAGGAGATAATGAATCTGGAAACCAACTTGCCCTGTTCTGTTACTGTTACCAAGGACAAGCATTTTGTTTTTTCTCTTATTTTCCCCTGACTGGGAACTGATAGATCCTTACAATCACTTCCAAAAACAATCACACAAACTTTAGCTATCAGAGTATTTGGTCCCTAGTCTAACTCTTGCCCTTTCATCTAATGCTTTTTGCTTAATTCTGATGGCTTTACCTAGCCAGTGAGATTGTTTTGTATGAGCAAAAACATCTAGTATTGACCTTACACCAAAAGCAGGCTGAAGCTCTGAAATTAGCCTCTGGATTTCCAAGGAACTGGAGAAGTAGTGGCCAACAGATACCTGTACTTTCTGTGTGTTCAGAGCAGACGTAAAATGGAATAGTTGTGTAGAGCACGAGAAAAAGTGGAAGGATGTATGCCATGAGCATTATGCAAAGATATGATCCGAGTGGCTGATAGTCTAATGAAGTGTTTGAACCACCAGAATATTACGTATTCTGAGGTGAGACTTTCTTAGCTCTTCTTGAGAAACAGCTCCATTACTAAAATGCATAATTATCTTTCTTATAAGTGTTTAACCAAACCACTAGACTGTTAGTATTTTACTTTTTCACTAGCTGAATAAACCCTTGAACTCATGCCTAAAGTTCAAATCTTATGGGTAAATTAGGTTTCTTCTCCTGGGTTCTGTCACAGCAAAACAAAAACAACAAAACAAACAAACATGGCTTTTGTACAATTCAGAAGGATAGGGTTCACAATCCAGGATCACGAGTGAAGAAAAGCATCTACCAAGTCAGAGATTAGACTGACTCTGCACACAGAAAAGTAACTAAACCCTAATCCTTATTGCATTTAATTCAGTTTTATCAGCTTCCTATTTAACAGATCTCAGAGAATCCTATTCTGATTTGCTTGCTCTCCTTGTACACAGTATTTTGAGCTAAGGTACTTAATTCTGCTTTGAGGATTCAACTAAGCAGTGAATCACCTCAGTAAAGTTTTGCATAAACATTACAAATACCTCAAATATTACAATGCAATGAGGGTCTATGCATGTCTCAGAATTCACTCCAAACCCCCAAACGGAGTCTCAGTATGGTGTCAGATTTTCCATAGGCCATGTAGTTCTGTGCATAACATAAAGTTGCTCACAGAGTACATAGATGACTATAATCAAAAGAAAACATAAAGATAAGTATATATTAAAGGACAAATAATAGACACACAGGGACCAAGTATGTTCCCTTTAAAAGATGTATTGGGAGCAACTTGGTTTCAGTGGTCCCATCAACATCATGTGTCTCAGGTTTAGTGTCTCTAAACCCACCAGACATGTAGAACCATTCTTCACACTCATTATGCACAGTACCTTACAGTTATGTTCTACATCTTTCAAATTGTATAATACAAGGTGGCTGGAGGTGAATATCAGGTTTCCTGTGTGCAGAAGCTATGGAAACTGGTGTGCTATGTACATTTAGGATTCAAACAGATTGAATAGAGCACAAAAGTGCTTTACATATTATTTGCCTGGCAACTCTACAACAGACTTCAGGTGTAACTTAACAAGAGACAAATACCAGCACAACATTTCAAAAGAAAACTAGTGTGAGCTTTAAATCTGGAAGCAGAAAGGATGGTTTGAAGAGAGGAGCATAAAGAAGGAAGGATTTAAGGAGGATAAAGTGTGCTCAGCAAATTAAAAGTAGTTCAAGTGAGACTGAAAGTAGAATGTGTTACAGAGATTGTCAGGCAAAAGGCAAAGTGAACCAAGGCAACAAACAGGAAAAATAGAGGATTAAATCTGTGCATACATGAATTAATACATACATGTTTCTAAATATAGGTCGGCAATTATATGTAGGTATTAACTGCTTAAAGAACACATATATGCTGTGTCTGTTTTACATCTAGCACTGGCTTCACCAATAAGGGGTCACTGTTCCCCATCCCAGACATGGCATAGGTAAAAGATCTGTGTCCTTAATTTCAAGCTCCTTGAAAGTCCATGCAAAATCCAGCCACAGGGTCTTTCTCATCTATCCTGATTTCCATGGTACAGGCATGCCAAGGAAGTTTGCAAAAGTAGAAAAAGGTGAAGACAGCCTTGAGAAAGTGTCTCCAGTCCCTCCCTTCATCTGCCCACACTATGCCTGACTGGGAAGGAGTTTCTATGAAGGAACAGACTGTATTGATGAGGAAGTGCAGAATACATTCAGGCATGCACAGCAAGAAGCCTAAATTATTTCAGAAAGATAAAGAGAGGAGATACTGTAGAACTTTTGTTGAACAGTGTTTCTTTACAAACAATAAAGTAGTCTAGTAGAGATTGCGTTTTGTGAGAAATTCAGTACTTTAGGTAGCATTCTGTTGTCCTTCATGTGGACTAATAGATGAAGATCAATATTTTTGGACTTTATAACATTGACTGTGATGTGTTTTAGAGAAAGGTCATCTAAAGATTTTTTTCTGCATTTTCTAAAATACAGTAGTAACAAATATTTTCAAAATTATGATTAAATTTAGCAGCAATTTTCACACACAAAAAAACCCTTATTAAATAGAATATTAGACATGCAGTCTTGTAATGTGTCTGAAAGTGTTCTGAATTTTCATTTGGGATCTTCTTGTTTCAAAAATTCAGGTGAGATATTTTGAAATTGAAAACAAAATAAATGAACAAACAAAAAAATCTGTCATTGACACAAAATAATACGTTTCTGAATTTATTTATGATATATTCTTTAATTTTGTCTTAGTGCTTTGTTTAAGGATCAGCTTGGTTCAGTCTCTGCTTCCTTTTCATTTTAATTATCTGTAAAGTTTTCCTATGGCAATTCCTATTTCCTATTTTCCAAATTTACGTACTACTAGAATTTATAGTACAGTCTAATCCCAGTTCAGTTGATACTTAATTTTAGTTGCATGTTTATTTCTGTACAAATCATTTTGTCAACTTGCAGCCTGTGACAGTTTAAAAATCTAGAAATTCAAAAGGTATATCTGGACTTCCAAGGTATAGAAAAATTCCCTACTATTATCCTTTGTTTTTACAGGCAATTTTTTCTGTTATTTTTGCTGCATGCAATTGTTAACATATTCCCCAGAATGCTACTCTGTTTCAGGTGTTGAATCTTAAATAAACTGGAATGCACTGTGGGAAAATTGAAGTATGTTCTCTTTCTGTGGTTACTTATTTTCTCAGCCCAAATAAGGAAATTGAGCCGTCACCAAATGTGCAAAGGTTTTATATGTCGTTTATATGAAACTACACAGAAGTTCCCTAACACATTTTTCAGTAGGCTGGAGACAAGATTATCACAAGATGATACACAAGGGAAGCATAACACATGGGAAAAAAAAAAAAAAAAAAAAAGCATATCACTAATGTTAAAGAAATTACCTCAAAGCAGCAATCAGAATACTATAAAATGAAGTTGAAATATTTGTTTATGATTATTAAAATAGATACTTACTCTACAATGCTTAACCAGATCAAATTAAAATCCAGGGTAACAAAACGGAAATGAAACATTTTGTAACGTATCTAAAGGGTGGATTGGACATGAATTTAAATGATCATTCATATTTGTTTGTTATGAATGTAAAATAAAACCACTAGAACATGAATGCAAAGCAGATTTTATTTAGACTAATTGGGTCATACAAAGTGGAGCAATAGTATAAGCTATAACTATTATTGCATGTATGAATACACTGACAAATTTAGGTATTACGTTTCTTGAACAAAGACCATATTTTTTCCTACTTTTTTTTTTTTTCATGTTACATCCATAAAGTGCCATTTAAAACTAACTCAGCTCTTTCAGACAATATGAGATGTTATTCATACTTTCACCTATGAAAAGCCAATGCTTATGTGAACAAAATCAAGATCAACTGCACCACATATACTGTATTTTTGCTTTATTTTCTCACAAAATGAGTCAATTTATTTTAATAATGTGTTTCTGCTGAGAAGAATGTACTAATGCTATTTCACAGTGACAACTTTCTGGTGCTAATTCTCAACTCCATTTTGTATTCAAGACAGTTACCAGCAGTCATTCAACCCCTGCTTTCAGGAGGCTGAGTTTATTCATAAGAATTGCTCAAACCTAAGCAATAGGACAATAGAAGGGGCTTCCTTGTCAAAAAGAGGGGAGGTGAAGAGAGTGGCAAAGTGGCATGCAAAACACTATTAGCTTTAAACAAAGATCATGCTACAGCTTCAGGGTAAAAGGATGAAAGGACGAAATTTTTAGAACAAACATTATGTCAAGTTTGCTGGATGCAAGAGGCTGCAGATTATAAAAAGATAAATCTCTAGGGCATGTTACAGACAGTTTCATATGTAGGTGTAAAAGAGAAAAAGGATGCAGAGTCTTCAGAATCAGGCATATTCAAGGAATATGGAAAGCCTTTCTTGCATAACAGTTTCACAGATTTCACTGGAAAATTCATATTCATATTCATATTCAGAGACAATTTATGTTTTTGCTTTATTGCATCCACATCTACATTTCAGAGACCTTGAAGGAAGAACTAAATCAAGCAAAATGATATATCTGATTCTGCAGTGAAATCAAACTAAGAACACAATCATAATTTTCTTCCTTATCCAATATCTTAAAAAGAATGAAAACTATAATTTCTAGGGTATTTCTAATAATTCAGTTCTAAGTAGTTCTCACTAACAGCAGCACCACTTTCCACCTCATAAAACATCAAATATTATGAAGTTAGTTGGGTGGTTCATTTTTAAAATATATGGATAATGGTTTTCCTATTGAAATTCTGTGTGGACTTTGTGTTCATTCCCTAACTTTCAGTGAAAGCAGCAAGAGACTTAGAAACACATAGACAGGACCATGCTTCAACAGTGACTGTATTTTTCCTCAGTTCTATTTAAAGAGTATATTGTCTTTTTTTTATTCATCTTAAACACAAAGGGATTCAGATCAACCCCATTTCTGTCTTCCATTATCATTCACGTAACTTACTCTCTGAATTATAGATTTACCAGTGAATGAAGAATATAGGAAAAAAAAATCAGAACAGCATACATATGCTCCTAAAAATCAAGTAGGGCCAGCAAACATGACAAGAAACAAAAAGTGTCAGCAGATGGAACTCTTTAAGAATATAGAAAATAGAATTTGGGGACATTTTAGATCAAATCTGACAAATAGATTTAGCTTGGAGAGAGAGAGAGAAAGTGAGAGAGAAGAAAAAGAAAGGAAGTAAAATATTGAAAAAAAATTTTTTTTTGAAACTCTTTAAATGAAATATTACGTTTGAGAAATAGTGAAGCATTTCATTTTCCAGTTTGTGTTTTAGTGCAGAACAGACTTCTACTTCTGCAATTGCCCTAAATTAAAAATTAAATTAAATTAAATTAAAAAATAATAATAAAGAAGATTCAAAAGAAGGAAGCCCAAATGATACTAAATATTTATTGGTATAGGGTCAACTGAAAAGTCTTTGGAATAACCTGCTTCTGTCTTTCCAAAGCATAAATATTTGCTTGTTTCTGTACCTGTTTACTGAAAATTATATTTTCCTCTATACTCAGTTATCTACTAACAGATTTGTTTTTCCAGCTCTATTGCAATATGTTTTTGAAGTGGCAGAATATTAATCAGTAAATAAAATAATCCTCAGAATAAATAAAAAGGTAGTTGAAAATTAATACAATTCTAAAATATGCATCATTATATTCAACGTTACCATCCTCTGTTGCTGCCTTAATCAAGTATATTAAGTTAGGTGAAAGTTCTGTAGGTTAGATTTAGCTGAAACCCAAAGTAACAGTCCCTACAATCTTCCCAACATGCAAAGACCAAAGACTTTAATATACCGCAAGCAAATAACTGTATGAACACAGAGACTTCTGGTCTTGTCTCTCAGGCATTTCTTTTATTTCTTTGACTTTCTGCAGTTCAGAATTCTACCCCTATGACATTGTTTGTCAAAAACAACCGGAAGAAGGCTTCTGGAGGTATCTACAGTTTTCAAGGAACTGATTCTCATCATAGAAAAGTCATTTTAAATTTGCCTTCAAAACCTCTTTCTCTAAAAGTACTTCCTAAAATCACTGAGTTATGAAAAAAAAAAATATTTACTAGTTTGTTTCAAAGTGAAAGAAAAGATGACAAAATATACGATGAACTTTACATAGTTCTATTAAAAATCGCAATCAGAACATGCAAATAAAACAAAAATATCATGTCTTTACTTATTTGTTAATTCTTGATGTTTTTGTTTGTTTGTTTCTTCAATAAAAATAAAGACAAAATGTCTTTATTTTAAAAGTAGCAACAATATACCATATTAAAGTAGTTGCAATATACCATATTCAGCAGTGCCAAAATCAGCATGAAATTCATGCTGGCCTGTAAGTAGTAGACATATACAGTCTTACTAGAACTTATTTGTTAACAAAGCTTACTTCAAATGTTTTGTCCTAAAGTTGAAAGGCCCAGAGAGCCTTTCATTTATACTTTTTGAAACATGAAAAGGACTGCCCAACAGAATTTAATTTGCATAATTTCTCCAGGGAGATATTAACTATAGAATGTAAATGGGTGAAAGAAACTCCCAGAGTGCTGTTAGCCTAGGAAAGAGTTCTGTTCCTCTGCCAAAGGGTTTATTTCCAAATGGAAAAATATTTCTCAGAGGCCCTAAGCACTCTTGTCTCCAATGGTAGTCAGTGCCAGAACCTTTCATAAAGGTTCTCGTGTGAGGTATTTGCTGCAAGAGCTGTCATAAAGATCATGCAAGAAATAACACAGTGGGCAGTAGCAGAGCTAGAAGACTCCCTTGAGGCCCCCTTTTAATGCTGATTTTTTTTTAAAAGCTGATCAGTAAGTATAATTTCACAGAGCTTTTCTCAATGGATTTTGTTAAATGATTTCCTGTGGTCTAGATGCTGCCCTGCAACAAGACACTTGATATCTTGATAACAATTGATTCAAACTGATAATGAGATCTAGTTTTGTGACACAGAATCTATTATTATTTTCTCCCAAGTTTATAATAGTTTTATCTGACTCTTATATCCATTTCCTTCTTTATATTCTGCCTTGGAGGACTTTATGGCTGGGAAAGTTATGATTGTTAAAGAACTCAATGAATTCTCCTTCAAATTTTTCAACTTTATCTGTGGGAATTCAAAAGAATTCTGCTATTTGTAAAGACAGCACTAGTTATATTAACACTTTTGTGCTGAAAATAAACATATGGTAATGACCTGGTACATGTTTCCTTCTGTGCTCAGACTGTAATTTATTTATTTACCTAAATACCTAAATAATATTACAGTAATGTAACTAAATAATAATAATAATAACGATAACAACAACAATGCTTTCAAAAACATTCCTCCTCCTCTTTAATCTCCTCACCAAATGATGCTTTCTCAATTTTTTTTGTAATGGTTGTTCTTGTCTGAACTTGTCCTTCTTAAAGAAAAAAAAAAAAAAAGCTCAGGTCTTTTTTCTAATTCTATATTTTCTTACACATCATCACTTATCTGTTACAGTGCAATAGATATTATCTAAAAGTTAGACATTTGAACATGTTTTTTTCATAATATATCTACCAATGCCCAACCTATGCATATGGAACAATACTGAACATTGCACAGTAAAAGTAACGTTTTGTGATAAGTGCCAATTTTTACTGGCCTGTGCTTTTTATAAATATTTCATAATAATCAAACATAATATTATTAATATTTCTAGCAAATAAAAGATCTCTATAAAAAGATTTACTTTTCTGTAAAGCACATAGTTTGTTTTCTCTGAACAAGATTCTCTGTTACTAATATTCTAACCAGTATATATAATAAAACATATTGACAACATAGAAATCATTAGATTCCTTAAACTTTATGCTATTTTTCAACCTTAAACTTAAAAAGCAATCCTACCTGCTCCCACTGAAAGCAATCCTATCAGGTATATTGTCATCTAATTACATCTGGCTCATATATATGAAATGGGCTTTAGTATGAAACACCTCAGATAACAGTGATAAATTTGATGGAATTCCTCTCATGCACCTTAAAAAACATACATCTGGTATCCAGTGGAGATCAAAAGATTTCTTAGGGTGATGTTCCTGAGGCCTAATTTAAATATTTACTCTGGGATAATATAAATCTTGTTCTATTCTCTAATGGGAGTCTGGAAAACTAACTATGTATAATATAGATGTTAGATAAATCTCATTTAGAATTATTAAGTACATCATGTTGAACTCAATGTTAAGACATACATACAGATATGATAGTTCTTTAATTCAAAAAGTCTCTTTTTTTTTTTTCTTTTTTTTGTGTGTGTGTCTGTGTGTGTGTGTATGTACCCTAGTAAAGCTAGTAAAGCCAACCGTATCCTGGGCTGCATCAAAAGACCTGGGACAGCAGGTCAAGGGATGTGATTCACCCCTTCTACTATGCTCTTGTGAGACCCCACCTGGAGCACCACTTTCAGCTCTGGGGCCCCCAGCACAAGAAGAACATAGATGTATTAGAATAAGTCCAGAGGAGGGCTATGAGGATGATCAGAGGGATGGAGCACCTCTCCTGTGAAGATAGGCTGAGGGAGTTGGGGTTGTTCAGCCTGGAGAAGGGAAGGCTCCAAGAAGACCTTATAGCATCATTCCAATACCTAAAGGGGGCCTACAAGAAAGCTGAGGACTCTTTGTCAGGGAGTGTAGTGATAGGACAAGGAGTAATGGCTTTAAATTTTAAAAGGGGTTGATTTAGATTGGATATTTGAAAGAAATTCTTTACTCAGAGGATGGTGTGGCACTGGAACAGGTTGCCCAGAGAATTTGTGGATGCTCCATCTTTGGAAGTGTTCAAGGCTAGGTTGGATGGGGCCCTTGACAACCTGATCTAGGGGGTGGCATCCCTGCTGTAAATCGCACTTAAATATACATATATATATATATATATATATATATTATTTTTAGCGTATACATGCATTTAAATTTAAACTTTTCTTAGGTCAATTGGACCTTCTTTTTGGTTCTCTCATTACCAAGATGAATATCGCTTGTTAAGACAAATGGTGTGCCAGTGTCTTTTTACTTTTTTAAGATAATTTCTTTACTATCTCAGCTGTAATCAATAGTGAGTAAATTATGTTATCACAAAGTTTGTTTGGAATAAAATTCCAGCTTGTACCTGCCAACTTTATATCCATTAACAAAATTAGGGGAGCTGAGCTGGGCGAATTGTGACTCATTCTTTTCCCTTTCAGATATGATTTTGGCTCTAATCTTTGGTTTCTATAGCAGAGTAGTGAAAAAGCCATCTTCATAAGATATTGAATGGAAAACAAAGTAGTTATAACAAACCTACATGGAAAGCCTTTGCCATTAACTACTTTGATTTCAGTTTCTGACATTTTAAAGAAAGATCCTTACAGAGTTCCTGAAAATTATAAGTTAATACTAAACATAAGCTAAGTGTGGAATATTCACAGTATTTATGAGCTACCATTGTTAACACACCTTGCTCAGGTGTTATCCGTGGAACACACAGAACTGTAGGTAATCCACACTAACAGTCCAACTCTAATTCCACACTCCTGTAATTTCCATTCATGATTCTCACTCTTTGTGGCATAGAACTAGGATATCTTAGTTATGATCATATAATACCATAACTTGGTTTATCCAAAGTTTTATATTGTAGTAATATATTTCCAAGCAAGAAGCTGTATATATTAAATGAGTCTGTAGTAATGTTTCACGCCATAAACATTAGTGTTATATTTATAGCAGAATTCAGATGTAGAACTGCCATTGATCTTTCAAATACTCACTCAGCTGCCTCCTAGCACCTCATACCACAAGTAAAGACTTCATCAGAGACTGAATTTCATGTGTATATGCAGACATTTTATTTCCACCACCTATTTTCCTGGTTTCCAACTAAGGTGTAGAAATCTCTTGAGTCAGAAGTGGTTTGTTTGTTTGTATTTGGTACCTCTCAATGGCTTTCCACTACCCCTCCACCCCATTCTCTCCCCCCCACTCTCACCCCGATGTTCTCCAAATACTTTAACATTAAAACCAAAGAAAGAAGAAATTGGATATTTGTCTCTTTGGCTACTCTATGTATAACAATATTTATTAATTTTAGAAGCAGTTCTACACAATAGTCTTGGGCCAGAAACCGGAGAAGTTGGAAACATTCCTACTAGTCACCATAGAAAGCGATAGCACAATCTTTTCTTATGGTTAATTTCAGCACAAAGGGATTTTACACAGTCAAGCCAGAAATACATTAACAAATGAGAGAGAAGAAGATCAAAAATTTGGGGGCAGGTATGCAAGTCACAATTTAGAAAAGATTTTCAGGATCACAGATTTCATTATTATCAGTTTCACAGATTTCATTAAATTAAACACAAAAACTATGTTTCTAACCTAAGAATTTGGATTTCACTGAAGTATAGGAATCTCAATATTTTTCCTTAGTAAGGTCTTACTGATTCCGTGTAGTGAGATTACCAAATTCTACTGGTTTCAGCAAAATTAGCACGGTCATCATGTTGCTTAAAGAAGGTAAGTAAGGTTCAGCGTGATTGTACAAACTACCTGTGTTCCTTCTGTGGTTGATTGAAAGACACATATTCCTTCAGAAAGCAATACAGAGCAGGATTTTATCTGTGTTGTTTCAAATCACCCTCCAGAGGAGCCAGTTTCTCTCTTTTCACTGAGTATTGGGAGATTTGAAAGAACGTCTTAGAATAGACGTTATTATTAATATAAAATAATTAGATGTCTCACCTTAGGAAGCCTTATACAACCTGATGTGGTGATTGAAAGCATTATAATACTAGGTAATGTTTAGAAAGAGGAGAGCAAGAGAAAATACACCTCATAACTTTTATGAGATCAACCTAACTACTTTACATTCAAAAAATAAGATGCATAAGGAAATATTGAGACAGATAACAGAGCAAGCAGGTAGTCTTCTTTGTTCAAGGACATTTGAGTATGTGTATGTGCATGTGCATAAATGTTTACTGATGGGGAGGGAAACAAAATAAATACAAAAGGATTACTTGTAGCAGGTAGAAGATAAACTAAATATCTCCACAGCAAACTGCAAAGGACAGAGATTACCAGAATGCAGTTTTTAATTGGCTTTGATAGACTTTTGAGAATGGGAATCATCAGCACAATAGCTGTCAGCATGATCAGGGACTATAACCAGAAAGAATAACCGCTGAAATGCATTAGCATTGTCTGATGCTCTCTAGTGTTTTGACTTTAGTTAGAACTGAGTCTCTCTCATGGATTCCAAGGAACAGCATATACTTTGTCACATAATCATGAAAAAGGCACCTGGAATGCAGGTCAGGGATGTGCTTGATCCCTGGAAGGCTGATGTTTTTACCAAGTATCACAGTACTGCAAATTCACTAATCTCAGCATAAAGAAGGAATGGGGATGCAATAACAGATTACAGCTGCTGTGATGAATCCACATTAAAAGATCTATCTGTGTGTATGTTTGGGGTGAGGAGCATCCAGCTGATGCTGAAGTTATATGAATATCTTAAGCTAGTGGCCTGTGCTGAAATCCCATTTTATGGAACTGTAAATAGAGATTAACAGAAGAAATTAAAAGAAAGCTCTGGAGATAAGATATTTTTTTTTCCCCTCTCATTCTGAAGATGAAAATTGCTGTTTCATGGATATCGTATCAAGAAGGGGAGATAACTGTATGCTATGGCACTTCCAAGTGTTCAGCCACAAAATTATTCTCAAGTGAAAGACAAGATAGCTCGCAACAGAAAAATGTTCATTCCATCGATAATTAATCACTTACCACTTCATCATCACTGGCCAAATTTGGAGGCCTTTATTCACTTTCTCTTAGGTTTGTGAACATTAAGACGTGAAGGCTTTTCTGAAAGTCTTCAGAAAGTGTTTAGTACAGTTTGTAGGACCTCAGCAGTATAAACAGATACAGAATTTGAGAGAGAAAATAAGTTCTCCGTGTTATTTACACACCTCAGAGAGATTCTGAGAGGCTTTGCTGATGCGACTAAAGCTCTACAACTATTATGACTGTTAGTTTTCTCTGTATGTGAAATATTTCCTAGCATGTACCAGATCGGCCAGGTAATTACTTATACAGACTATTTAAAACAACTTTATCTGGAAAATTCCGTTTTTACACAGCAAGTCAATCCTTACAATACATAGGAATACCAAATTTATAAGATCAATGCAGCATACTTTGTGATCCACAGCTGTTCTGAAAGCAAATGCTAACTGTGATAAAACATCTACTTATACTGACATAGCTGCAGTCTCTGGAAACTCTCTTACTTTGTTGTGATTTGTCTTAAGCTAAAGCCTTTCAGAATCAAAATGTGAATCACAGTCTGCTTACTAAAAGCAGAGAGGCAAATGTCAAAAAATAAATAAAAAATCAAGAAACGTCTTTAAATGTAGTTCTCATTTTATATTTTATTCTGAATACACAAAAACATGTAATTAACACAGGGATTTATATTTTTTCTAGTTCAACCTATATCCTTTTATTATTATTTTTATTTAGCAGCCCTCTCTACCCTGCATGCTGAGGTTATGCATCTTGAAAACAGGTTCATTGAACTTAATACTGCAGCAATGGAGAGGCAGCGCATCTTCATAAAACCATGTGATTATCCTTGTAAAAGTTCTGTGTGCATTCTCAAGCACTGAAGAAGACTATTATTATTGTTACTAATGCTGAAAAAATGTATTTTAAAGTAAAAAGACAAGGACTTTATTAATAAAATGCCTTGTTTCCAAGCGCTCGTTATTGATGTTTTGCCTATTGCCTATAGTTTGCCGTTATTCACTTTCACCACAGAAATTTTATCACCCTTTCATCCTACTCTAATTTTTCTTCTTACTGCACATCTTGAGAAGAAAGCAGTCAGCCACCACTATGTTTTATGGTCTGAAAGAGAGATATTTAACGCAGATCAGGCAGAAAGATTGTTTGGAAAAGAAAGCACACAAATGAAAATGAATTTATTGCTTCTGTTTCCTTTTCTCACAAATACTGTGTTAATATCTTTTTTTTTTTTCCAAAGGTTGTATCTATTTAATTGCTGAAAATTCTGTCTTTAATCTAGCAAAGAATTTAAGTACATTCTTAATTGTAAGTATATGCATATGTTTCTTTGAAGTCAGTAACCCTACAAAATTCTAAACTGAAACAGGCTAAATGCTTTGTTGAACAAGGAACAGAAGCAAGTTTTCAGTCCTGTTTTCTAGAAGAGACAAAATAAAAGTGCCCTCTGTATGCTATGCTTTTGCTTTTGTGTGTATACATGATCCAATTAACTTAGGCAGCCTTCTACAAAGAAAAATCAACTGCATATAACTTTTAACAATTTGTTTGTTTGCTTTATTTTGGGGGGTGTTCAGATTATAGGTATCCTGACAAATGAGATTATCCTTCTTTAGAACATATGTAAATCATCATACACATAGTTATCTGTCACTCTACTGAACTTGGAAGGCAAGTACATTTCAGTCAGTCACTGTATTATGCTGATTTTAACTGATTGATAAATACAGCCAGACAATTATTTTTGATGTGTTACTACAGTATAATAGGAGTAAACCATGCTGGAGATTTCAAACAAAATGTTTTCCATGTGTCAAGAGTATTTATAATAATGACTATTGTTGCTTTCCTCTTCAGTTTGGAAAACAGAGAAAAAAAACACTATATATGACCTAGGATTTCTTGGCAGTGCACTGCTGCAGATATTTGCTTAGGATTTACAGCAGCAAGTGCTAAAGTACGGGACTCAGATTTTTGGATTTTAATATTGGAAGCAGGGATAAAATAATGATTTTTCCCATTGCATTCTTTTATCTTTTGATTTCTAAATCTTAAGGTTCACAATTTTATTAATAATGTATCTGTATATATTCAGCATATACATATTGAAGAATAACTTATACTTCTCTAGTTACCATTATCTCTTTCTTTACTCTTTCTTCCTCAAACAATTAGCTCTTCAGAAACACCCTAAAAATAAGTAATTCAAACAACAGAAAAGTAATTTTCAAAACTACAAGTCTAAGGCCAAATTTCTAGTCTTTTAACATGAATTTGAGGAAGGCAATGTAGAGCTGTAATCAGAATCCCAACTATCTTTGTAAAAACTGGAATGCTAGAATCAATGTCAGCCTAACTGTTAGTCTAACTATTTTATGAAAAAATGTAACCAACACTGGGATGAACTACTTTGTGCAGATTCCTTACACCAGATGATCAAATAACCAGCTTGGAATAGATATCCAACATTCAGGGAAGTCTGTTATGCTGAGCTGAATCTGAAGCCAAAGACCTGAAAAACAATCTTTCTGTTACTTCTAGTGCCTGCCCTATCTTGCCTGTGATGACAGAAATTTTGGTAAATGATGAACACTTTTGAAAATCTTATGCAAAATTTACAAGTTTAGAAAGATATTCAAGCTCAAGGATCATTTCATTCAATTTTCTGTCCATATAACCATACCATAGAACCATAGAATGGCTTGGGTTAAAAGGGACCTTAAAGATCATCTAGTTCCAACCTCCCTGCCCTGGGCAGGGATGCCACCCACTAGATCAGGTTGCTCAAAGCCCCATTCAAACTGGTCTTGAACACCTCCAGATATGGGGCAGAATGCCAGCCCACATTAAAAGTCAAATCTAATCAATTTCCAGATGCTTCAACTATCCAGTCTAAGTTTAGCTATACGAGCATTGTACATTATAGAAACTAATGTTTGTAAAACCCTTTGCATGGTCTTCAGAAGTATCACAGGTTCTATTCAATTTAATTCTTCTAAATGATTGTAATAATCTTTCATGAACTTCATATCAAAAGTCATAACAGGAAAAAATACTACATTGAATATCTTCTTATTACTTGTGTATCCTTTACCTTTGACTTCAAGCAATCGTTTCTTGCTTTCATGAAATCTTTTTAGCAGTACTTGGTGTTTCTTAACCATTTGTGACGGATCAGGATTAAAAAATTCTCCATACTTCCATACTTCTTTACTGTATGTAAAAGTTTATGTTTAAAGCACTTGAAAGGGGAAAAAAAATAAACAAACAACACAGCTGTCTAAAAATCTGTGAGCAAGAACAGTGCAGAACAAACATGCACGTTTTCTTTATTTCTTATCATATGTTAATTCTTTCAATTGGACTTCACCTTCCTGTAATCATATATTTGTGGTCTCAATGAGACAAATCACGTTTATTACAGTTTAAGATATGTATGAACAACATTAAAGATTTATAAAGTATTTTGTACATTTCATCTTACATCATTCTAATATGCAACAGCAGAAATATAAATGAGCAAACAAACAACAACAACAGCAACCACAAAAACACCTTTTTCTCCTGATTTCATGCAAGCATGCCCATCTTTAAACCAAAAGAAAGATGTCTTTACAGATTAGTGGTATTTCCAGAGAGGATGCATTAGCATTAAAAATAAATGTTATGCATTCAGATAAAAGCAGAGATAAATCTAGGCAATAAACCACAGTTTTCAGTTCATGTTATTCAGTAATGTGAAAGAAAATGGTTACAAAAAGCTTTTATAATATAATATATATTAATGAGTACACAATGTAGTTATTATTTTTAGAAAAAAAATCCAATACTCTTTAGCAAATGTTGATACAACTAATTTCAAGAAATATGGAAATTTCACTAATGAGAATGCTAGGTAACAGATCATGGGTTAATTAAGTCCATAGGAAGAACAGCTTAATGCTATGTGTTTATTTGTTCCTCCCCATTAAGGTATATTTAGATACATACTAGCATGTAAAGGCTTTTTTTTTTTTATAATAGGTCTTGTTGAACAAGTGTAAGATGTGAATTTGAATGTATTTGCTGTAAGAATAAATAGCTGAGAATATATATATATATATATTTATTACTTTTGTATCTGTGGCCAGAACTGTAAGCCAGTAAATAATTTTTGCCATTTCTAGTAAAGGGCTTTAGACTATGCTGAAGCCTGATGAAGCTGCAATCAGAGGTCTCAGGGCTGGCCTGGGCTCTCCATGGCTGCAGCTGGGCTGAGCTGTTTCCAGGCCTCTGGGCCGAGTGCCTGCTGCCTCCCCTGCCTGACCTGATCTCTGCCAGCGCCTCCATGCGAAGGGTCTGGCAAAGCCAGGGAGCCACTACTGTATTTGATTTATGTGGCAACGTTTTAGTGGGGGGAATGCAGAGAAGAGCCCAGAAGCTGCTCCACATTAGATAAGAAACAGTTCCAGATGGCTCCAAAAGGAACCTGCCACTGGCCAAAGCTGAGCTAATGAGCGACGCTGGTTGCACCTCTGTGGTACTGTATTGAGAAAGAAAAAAAAAAAAAATCAGCTAAACAACAGCTGGGACATAAGTATAAGAACTAGCTTTGGAGACAGCAAAGTCAGTGCAGAACGAGGGCATGAGGTGCTCCAGGCACAGAGCAGAAGTTCCCCTGCGGCCTGTGGAGAGGCCCCTGGTGGAGCAGGCTGTCCCCCTGCAGCCCATGGGTCCCACATGGAGCAGATCTCCACGCTGCAGCCCGTGGAGGAGCCCCCAGTGGAGCAGGTGGATGTGGCCTGGAGGAGGCTGCGGCCCATGGAGAGCTCCCACAGGAGCAGGCCCCGGGCCAGAGCTGCAACCCGTGGAGAGGAGACCACGCAGGAGCAGGGGGTCTGGGGGAAGCTACTGCCCGTGGGGGACCCATGCTGGAGCAGTTTGCTCCTGATGGATGGACCCCATGGTACGGACCCACGTTGGAGCAGTTCTTGAAGAGCTGCTGCCTGCGGGAAGCCCATGCAGGCTCAGTTCGGGAAGGACGGCATCCCGTGGGAGGGACCCCATGTGGAGCAGAGGCAGAGAGT